>NW_027137618.1:378778-885915 GCF_001692895.1 Cenococcum geophilum 1.58 | reverse complement strand
CCNCNNNTTTTCTATTTAACCTACTTCNGCTTATATTAGATTTCCAATACTTTCTATATAAGTTAGTTATTACATTAATAGGCCGCTATTAAATTTGCATTAATTATTATTAAGTGGTTGTTAAGATATTAAAGTGTGATTTTTCCAATTTTTGGTGAGTTTTAAGGTGGCCAGCTCGCTTATATGGCCAGCTCGCTTATAAACTACGTTATACTCCTCCAGATGGCGCCTTTATCTCCTCCAATAATTTCTGTTCCCAACTCTTGGCCGGAAAATGGTTCGCTGAATCGGCCGCTGAGTCACTATTTTGCAGGCGGGCAGCCTGTGCACTCAGCGGCATGTGGACGGCTTGGCTGCAGGTGGCGCCGTGGATCTTCGCAGCCGAGCGGTTAATACCAGCGAAATGCCACTAAGCGAGCCACCACAGCTTCGTCCCCAACTGCAGCCGCAGCAACAACCCTGTAAGCTGCTTCTAATTGACGAGCCCACGGGGGAGCAGATGAAGGCCTGGTCGCTGGAAGTTTATGGGACCTACCGTAAGTCTAACTATTTTTGCCGATGTTTTGTGACATTGCACCTAACGAGAGATGATAGCGCCACCCCCGAGCCCACCGTTAACGGCAGAACAAATTAGCGAGGCACTGGATAGCTGTTAGAGCGGTGTTATGTGCATACCCTCTGCTGAGTCTTTTCTCTCTTCTTCTGAGAGTGATGAGGAATGTAGGATCTATGCTAATTGTATACAATATATTCTTAATTTTTGAGAATCGTAGCTGTCTGATAGGTGCCCGCTATTCTACAGTGGCGGCCAATCGGAGTGTGAGATAAAGTGCTTTCATAGCGGGGTAATCGCCGGAGACTAGCTTAGAGATAAGAACCCTATACCTACACTATAAGAATCAGGTCAAGATTAAGTGGTACTAAGCGTAGCATGAATATAACGGATTCTATGACGGGGCTCCTAAGTCGGTTACATTCTAGATCTTGGATCCTAGATCTAGGGCGACAAGCTGCGCGGGTAACATTAGTTAAAGAGTTACGACGACCCCTATCAGGTCGGCCGAATCCTCAAGACCGTCGACCTCGACCTCGACCTATAGTTGGCCAACTACATACTGCTGAGCAGGCAACGAGGGCAAGAATGAGCCGCCGCGTCCCCATCGAGCCGCAACGCGTCGACGCGCCGCTAACACAGTCGGCGACCTTCCTCGCCCTGTCGGTCACTGACGGTCCCGACGCGATCCGGACCGTACGCTCGACGCTCGCGAGCATCGACGACCTCACCAAGAACGTCGCCATTCGCGATCTCAGTGCCTCGTTCGCGTGCACCGTTGGCATCGGCAGCGACGTCTGGGATTGCATCACTGGTCTACCCCGGCCGGCGGAGCTCCGTCCCTTCCCCGTCGTTAAGGGCGCGGTCCATACTGCCGTCTCGACGCCTGGCGATCTGCTCTTCCACATCCGCTCGGAGCGCCGAGACTTATGCTTTGAGTTCGAGCGGCAGCTGATGGACCTCCTGGGCGACGCTGTTGCGGTCGTCGACGAAACCGTCGGCTTCCGCTACTTCGACGTTCGCGACCTCCTCGGATTCGTCGACGGCACGGCCAACCCGGTCGGTCCTGCTGTGCCCACCTCGATCCTCGTCGCTGAGGAGGACGCATCCGCCGCCGGTGGCAGCTACATCGTCGTGCAGAAGTACCTGCACGACCTCAAAGCGTGGCGTGCCCTCCCGGCCGAGCAGCAGGAGGCCATCATCGGCCGCACGAAGTTGGACAACGTTGAGCTTAACGATGCAGCCTCTGGCCAGCGGTCACATAAGACGCTCGCCACGATCGAAGACGAGAACGGTGACGAGCATGAAATCCTCCGCGACAACATGCCGTTCGGCTCCCCTGGCTCAGGCGAGTTCGGAACGTACTTCATCGGGTACTCGCGGCGTCTGTGGGTTATCGAGCGGATGCTGCAGCGCATGTTTGTTGGGGACCCTCCCGGGCTGCACGACCGCTTGCTCGACTTCTCGAAACCGCTCACGGGCACGACGTTCTTCGCACCCCCCGCCAGCCTGCTCGCTGGCCTCGACTCCGACTGACTGAACGCATCTTGTCACGCGATTCTTCAGGACATCTAGGATTTAAAGAGGCGTCTGTTGATCTAGATACGTAGCTATTTGGGTCCGAATTTAATCCCATTTATTTGGCGTCCAGGGCATTGATCGACTTAATCAGTTTGGTTGTTAAAGGCTATAAGATCTATTCAATAGTTCATTGTAATAAATAGAGGGATACTCCGGAATTACTGGAGTCGGCCTTAAGGGTAAAATGCTTGTTAGCACCAAGGAGCTGAAAAACTATACAGTTGCATATAGTCTGTGAGGGTTCCCGTTGGCTAACCGAGACAAAAAACAGTTATATCCTATTGGCCGCCGCTTTTGGCAGTCTTCCTACCTCGCTTAGGCCCTGTCACATCGCCGCTTTAAAGAGGCTCTGCTCGCTTAATATGCAAGCCATACCTCACCTCGCCCATCATCCTGAGACCCGTCAGCGCTTCGTTGAACCAAATATGGCACAGCTCGTGAAGTCGTCCAAGGGCCAGAGCCTACGTAAAAGAGTGGCTGACAAAGCCTCAGCCAGCGAAGCCTCAGCCAGCCAAGAGTGGGAGCTTGAGGCGCCAGGGGGAGAGTTAATGCCTTCTGCGCCCTCATGTGGTGCAGTATCTTCTTCTTTGGCTCTCTCTCCTACGCAAGCTGCACTCTTGCATATTAGTAAGAGCTTCAGGTACTCGGCGCTTCTGTATATCGAACCCCTTGCTCACCCAACGCTGCCCTCAAGCGCCTTAAATATCTAGAACCTAGTCGCGCAGGGTTTATACCATATCTCACAAATTAGTGTAACGAGCCGCGTTAACAAGTTCTTATTGTGGCCACTATTTATTATAGGCACGGAGTGTGTGGACGAATAGCACAGAGCTATCGTAAGGCAGAGGTATATAGAGATTCAGAGGGAGAGCGGTTTCTTTAATAATCTAAGTAGCTTGGAAGTTTTGGAAAAGGTTTAGAGAGTGGTTAATAAAAGAACTGATGGACAGGCGGCAAGGCAAGCAGGCGGCAGTATGCTTAGCACCCAAGCTTTTTAGTAGAGGAAGGCGATGGATCGGGTTAATAGAGAGTATATTATGCTTTAAGTAGCAAAGTTGTAGGTAATGGTTTTTTATATAACTATTATATACAACTATAAATTAGTTAAGGAAAAGCCTTTCTTAGGAAGAGACGGAAAACAGGGTATTAAAAAGAGAGCAGTTTAGGTTATTGTAGCATTAGGTTTACGAACTTATGAGGCTATAACGGAAGAATTACTACTCTTGTACATACCGGGTAACTTCTCCCAGCGGATTTGGGTTGGCATTTGGCATCAGGGGCATTAAAGGGTTGGGGCACGATCTCTGACTAGAATAGCACTTTCATAAGCCGATGCGCACTCAAATGTATACACTTATATATATACTTCTGTTCAAATAATCTCCCTTGGTGCTTCGTTAATGATGGGAGTTTCTTCAGTAAAACTTCTAAATAATTTTCCTTAAGTATTTTGTCTGAATTTGCTTGGCTCTTCGAAATGGTTCTGCTGACGTATCTCGGAAGGTTGTCCGATTTCCTCCTAGAGAACTTCATTACTTCTGCTAACACTTTTAACTATAAAAAAAATCTCAAATGCTTTGCAGCCGTCCCATATAACCAATTTTCCCTTTTAAGATCATTAGTTTGCGAAAGGACAGGTCTAAAACTTATGTCAGTCTTAAGAGATTATATGTAGATTCCATTCCGTGAATTCCTCTCATATTATAGCTAGAAATGTTAATTGGAGATGCTTTAGCATATTTTTCCATCGAAAAGTTTCTGGAAACACTCCTACTGGATGATTTTTCAACGCTCCAATGCATTAACGTGTCAGTGCTATGGCAAGGATTAACTCCAACGAATATGGATGATGCAAGGGGCTTTGACCAGGTCGATCTCGCGACTTGCCGAGACCCCAGAGATTGAGCCGAGATCGAAGGAACCAGTCGCAGGTCGCCAACACCGGCAGATTCAGACGATTGACTTTCCACGACTGTCGCCCTAGGCATTGATTGAGATTGTAAGCACATAAAGCAATTGAATTTGAAAAGTAATGATTCTTTGTCGCGTTATTGCCATGACGTGCCGCATGGCGATGAATTGGTTGTGGGCGGCACCTGTTGGGAATAAAGGCAAGTGGTCACCATATAAGGCATATTGCCGTCACGTGTGGCAAGTTGCCGTTACGTGCGGCAAGTTGCCGTCACGTGTTGCCGCGGCATTAGCGTGGCGAGGAGCCCTAAGCTCCTCGCCCTCCTTCATGAAGAAACAAGAACAACAATCATTATACTATCTACGAACCGTAGCTACGTAATATTACCTTGTGTAACCAACACTAATTAGTGGTTAACTTCACTGTTATACTACAGAACAGCTAGGTATTCCACTAAGAAGAGATGAGCCACTATCAGTGCTACTTATGCTAAAGGAAGCTATCTTTTAAGGTTAGAACTGGTCCTAAACCTTAAATAGAACTCTTCCACGAATCTAAGGATCTAAAGGCTAGAACTAGTCCTGAGCCTTTTTAAGATTATAAATTCTTGCGTCTATTACGTAGAACAATATACTTTACGAGTCTTTGCGATTTAAGGCTAGAACTGGTTCTGAGCCCTATAATCGCAAATATATATTATAAACGCGTACTAAACGACAAACGCGTACTAAACGACAATCCCTACACTAACAACACTTCCCTTCCTCTAAAAGCATAGCTATGCCAAATAACTGGAAAGACTTCTTACTATTAGGGGTAGCTAAGCACGCGAAACTTATTAATAAAGATTGGGATAAATTCGCCTTTAATATAACAACTTATACCGTAAAATAAGTTAACAGCTTTCTTCTATATTATATTATATTCTACCAAAATAGATATTACGCCGATTTATAACCATAGGAGTATTTTAGGGAGGATTTTATAAGATGGACTGCTAATACCTAGGCACTTAGCAACGTTAATATTATTTAGGATTTTTAAGACTTCCTCTATAGGAATAGGGTATATATTACTAAGAACGGTAACCTAATTACTAATAATATTTAGGCCGTTATTATTAGTATAGAAGAACTAGTATAGATAGAAGTTAAGATTATACGTTAACTACGGAAACCTAAAACTAACCTATATTTTTTAGAAGGCAACTTTAATTTATATTAAAACCCCTAGAACGCTAATTCCCTACCTAGAGGTACTCTTCTACTAGGAGGTACTCCCCTACCTAGAGGTGCTCTTCCGTTACCCCCTTCGCTACCTCTACCCCCTCTATCCTAGCTAACTGGTAAGCCTCTATTATAAGAAGTTACGAATCTAATAAAGGTATATTTAGATAAAGAGAAGAAGTTTAGAGGAGAACTATATAATATACTTAGAGTTAAACTATAGGTCTTCTATAACTGTTATAATAAGGTTAAAATTTAATACTACTAGTACCACTACGCTTTCTCTATTATATTAAAGGGACGGGTAGTAATATTTTATTACAACTATATTACGGGTAGAAACTATAGCTTTAATATAATACTTTAGCTTACTAGAGCCCACTTTAAGATTAATAAGAATTACTAGCTTTATATATCTAAATAATAGGAGACTATGTTTTAAAAAGTTATCGCTTCTAACCTAATAAATACTTATTTAGAGTGCCTTTAACTACTCTTTAATAAACTCTAGAAAATCTAATATGGCCTTACTAAAACTTACTAAAACAAAAACAGCCTAAGGGACTAGGTTATCTTAGCATGCTATAGCGTTCCTAAGTGTAACTTAGCGCTATATAAACCTATAAATACATTTAAAGGAGTATATGCTAAGCTACGCTCTGCTATAGGTACTATAATATAAATATAAAAATCTTAATAGTTTTATACTAAAAACCCTACCTAACTAAGTATTCCTAACTAACATAATTATAACTAGACTAATTAAATATATAATTATTAGGATTTTTTTTTGTGGCAGGTTATTGCAGTTTGCCGCAAATTGCCGCAAACTATACGATCGCGGCGGTCGTATATAGTCGTTAGCGATTTGTACAAACCGCGCATTTTGTAACAAGTTTGCAGCGTCTGCTAGTAAATTGCAGTAAAATGCTTAACTACCAAACCAATGCTAGCATTTTGCTACCCTATAATTATATAGCGCGTAAACTGTATAAACTATACAAACTATATAAACTATACGAACTATATAAACTATACGAACTATATAAACTATACGAACTATATAAACTATACAAACTGTACAAACTGTACGGACTATATATATTTCTCTAAATTATAATATACTGCTATAGATTGCTATAGATTGCTACAAATTGCTATAAATTGCCACAGATTACTATAGATTGCCATTGTCGGGAATGAGGCAATTTGCCGTCACGTGATGGCAAGTTGCCATCACGTGTCGCCGCGGCACTAGCGTGGCGAGGAGCCTTAAGCTCCTCGCCCTTCCTTATTCCAATTAAAAAAGCTTTATTAACCAACATCACTATAACCCTACTCAAGTAGTCGTTATTGATGAGTTACCCTATATAACTAATACTGATTAGTGGTTGAATATACAGTTAACTATAGAGCAGCTAGGTTTTTAAATAGAAGAGATAGTCTTATATAGGGGTACTATATACGCTTATATGGAATAGATCCCGGCGATACTGTACTACCTTAAACTTGCAAAAAACTAGTAATAGAAGTGTTACTAAGTACTAGGAGATACTAAGTTGCGTCTATTACGTAGAACAACCGCGTTTACGAAGATTTAGTTAAGTACTTTAGGTTAGAAGTGTTATTAAACCTAAGGTCCTAAGTTAACGTCTAAAACGCGTCAAACAACATCTTAAATTGCCTACCTCTTAATAGCAAACCTACGAGATCCTATAAAACCGAAAATCCTACCTACCTTTGACGTATAATACCCCGTTAATTCTATACCTACTATGGCGTTAACCTACCTAAAGAAGTATAAGAAAGATATTAACCTAAAGATATAGAATAGAGATATTAACCTTGTAAACACTAAACCACAAGACCTAAACGGATTCTTATTATACCATATGGTATATTATAAAGATAGTAAATACGATAATACCGCGCTATAGGAATATATAAGGGAGGACTTTGTTAAATAGATAAAGGAAATATAGGCTCCCGCGAATAAGGATATTATATAAGACTTCCATAACTTTTTATGGGAGTATAGAGTATTCGTCCCTATAGATGGGGGCGTTATTAGAGATAATATTTAGGAGTATATTATTAATGTAAAAGAAGAGCATAAATGGACTCTATAAGAGATTAAGATTAAGCACTAAATACGCGCTATAAAGAAGTTTAACTTTTGAGGGAATTCTAATAACGGACAGCTATAAGCTCTGTTTGTATAAGCTTTATCTATATAAGCTCCGTCTGTATAAACTCTGTCCCGCTAATAAGCTTAATAAGAACCTCTATAAGAACCTCCGTAGTAACCTTATTAGTAACCTCTGTAGTAGTCTCCGCAGAAACCACTATAGATAACCTTAGGCTATTAAATACCTTAAGTTCCTTAAGCTGTTATATCTTAACCTATGCCTTAAGCTCTGTTCCTATAAGCTCCGTCTATATAAGCTCCGCCTATATAAGCTCCGTCTATATAAGCTCCGCCTATATAAGCTCCGTCTATACAAGCTCCGTCTATATAAGCTCCGTCTACTTAAGCTCCGTCCCACCAGCAATCTCCACAGCAATCTCCGCAGCAATCTCCGCAGCAATCTCCGTAATAAGCCTCTATTTCTCTATAAATATTTAACAAGCTTTAGAAGATCTAGCGTAGAGGGGAATTCTAAGACTCCTATAGTTCCTAAGGTAGCTATAGAGGTGGCTACTAGCGTAATCTAGATAGGAAGTTCTTATAGAGGGTGCCATAAAGAGAGAGTAATGTAGGGGGGGAGAGTAGTTAGAACGGCATAGTTACGTAGGTAAAGTATAAAGAAAGAACTACTAGTATTTGCGGTAGCTATAAACCCGATAAGCCTTATGCTAATATACCCACGACACGAACCATAAACTAGATAACGATAGCGCTAATACGCCTACTATTACGAACCAACCCTATAATAAGACTCTGTGCTAATCTGCCTACGGAACTGACCCTACGCTAGTACCGTACTGCTACATACTATCGACAAACTAATAGCGCCGCTATGCCTGCTATTACGATACTGATTGCGCTAATACGCCTACGATCTACCGACTAAATAATCGTGCCTATACGCCTATAATTAACCGACCGACTAATAGATAAGCTCTATACTTAACCACTATTACTACCGCCGCTGGTACCGTACTACCACCTAAATAGACTTTTGCTGCTTCCACCTGCAGCTAAACCAATACCTTACTACCTTCCTGTAGCACTATATCTATAAAAGAAGAATTGTTAGAAGCTTCTTATAGAACTTAATAAGGTAGATAACGCTAATTAGGATTTTCTATCCCCGGGATAGAAAATTGCTATTAGCTCGCTTATAGCTAGCGCCTTAGCGGCCCTAACGGCCCTAATATAATGTCTACCCACGACTCCTTAGTAAGAAAGCACCATATGCTAAGAGGTAAATTTTAGGATAGCGAGACTTATATTATAATGGCAATAGTAAGTAAGGAGGATTTATATTTATTATAATAGTTAAGCAGTATTTATATATAGAGGGTAACTATAAAAGAAGAGTTGCTAGTGTCGGGAATGAGGCAATTTGCCGTCACGTACGGTAAACTGCCGTCACGTAATGGCAAGTTGCCATTACGTATTGCCACGGCACTAGCGTGGCGAGGAGCCTTAAGCTCCTTGCCCTTCCTCATTCTAATTAAAAAAGCTTTATTAACCAACATCACTGTAACCCTACTTGAGTAGTCGTTATTGGTAAGTCACCCTATATAACCAACAGCTATAGATTGCTATAATATGCCTTTAAAAATATATTTATATTATAACCACTATATAAAATAGCTACTCCTCTAAACCTATTATAGACTATAAAGTATTTACCTTACCTAGCCCCTCCTTTACTCTTATTCTAAAGATATCTAGATCCTTATTATTAAATAGTATAGACTTAACCCCTTTTCTAATAGTATACTAAAGACTTATATTAGGTTTAGCCCTAAGCGTCTTTCTAAATGGCTTAACTGCAACTATTAACTATTTGTAATTCTAGTAATATAGTATATTAATAGTACGTTTCTAATTCCGCGATTTTATACCTATAAAGATAAGCTTATAGGTATTATTTCCAAAATTATTGCCGGTATTACCATTCTTGTCCATATCTTCTCCACTATTTACGCTAGTATTACTGCCTGTGTCCACTCTATTATATTTATCGGGAATGAGGCAAGTTGCCGTCGCATGAAGCATATTGCCGTCACGTGTCGACGTGGCCCTAGCGTGGTGAGGAACCTTAAGTTCCTCACCCCTTTCCTTATTCCTATTAATAAGAATTAACCAACATCACTATAACCCTACTCAAGTAGTCGTTATTGGTAAGTCACCCTATGTTTCCAATACTAATCAGTGGTTAAATACACAGTTAACTATAAAGTAGCTAGGTTTTTGAATAGAAGAGACAGTCTCGTATAGGGGTGCTATATACGCTTATATGGAATGGATCCCGGCGATACTATACTACCTTAAACTTGCGAAAAACTAGTAATAGAAGTGTCACTAAGTACTAGGAGATACTAAGTTGCGTCTATTACGCAGAACAACCACGTTTACAAAGATTTAGTTAAGTACTTTAGGTTAAAAGTGTCACTAAACCTACGGTCCCAAAATTAACGTCTAAAACGCGTTAAACAACTACACATACGAAGATTTGGTCGAGTACTTTAGGTTAGAAGTGTCACTAAACCTACGGTCCTAAAGTTAATGTCCGAAACGCGTTAACAACATCTTAATTGCCTACCTTTTAACAGTAAACTTACGAGATTCTATAAAGCCAAAAACCCTACCTACCTTCGACGTACGACACCCCGTTAATTCTATACCTACTATAGCGTTAACCTACCTAAAGAAGTATAAGAAAAGCATTAACCCGGAGACGTAGGACATAGATATTAACCCTATAAACGCCGAGGAATAGGACCTAAACGGATTCTTAATATACCGTATAGTATACTATATAGACAGCAAATACAATAATACTGAGCTATAGTATTATATAAAGGAGGACTTTATTAGATGGATAAAGGAAATATAGGCTCTTACAAAAAAGGACGTTATATAAGACTTCCGTAACTTCCTTCGGGAGAATAGAGTATTTATCCCTATAGATGGGGGTGCTATTAGAGACAATATCTAGGAGCAAGTTATTGACGCAAAAGAAGAGCACAAATGGACTCTATAAGAGGTTAAGCACCAACTACGCACTAAGAGGAAGCTTAACTCACGATGGAATCCAAATAATACGCTAATAGAGACGCGCTCTAATTCTATTACTCTAGGTATAAGTTCTTATATTCTATATCTATCGCTTCTACCTCTATCTCTAGCTCCCTAGGATCTACTAATTTAACTAGTAACGTTAACTACTACCCCTTAAGAGCAAGCGTAAGATCCCTTTACTTCGCGATTTAATAACCTTTAAACTCTACTACAGGAAGATTAAGTACCACGCCGTGTTCCACTAAGCCCTATATCTCTACTGCAGCCTATAAAGCAATCCCCACCTTAATCTCTAATATAATTTTAACGTAGTCTAATACCACTTAGAGGCACTTTAAAAATGCTTATAAAGCTTATAAAGCTCTATACAGACCAAAAAAAGAAGTTTAGTAGGGAACTATATAACATCCTTAATTTAAAGCTGCGTATCTTCTATAACTGTTGCTAAAAGGTTAGACTAGAACCTAACTAATATTATAACGCCTATTCCGTTATACTTAAGGGCCGCGCCAGTACCTTTTATTATAATCGTTTAGCAGGAAAAGGATATAATTTTAACCAAATAATATATAAGATAAGATGCCACTTTAAAATAGAAGAGAATAAGTAGTAATATATATCGGAGTAGAAAGAGACTACCTTCCTAAGAATTATTGCTACGAACCTAGGTATCTCTCGGCTTAATTATCTTTAAAAGCTCTTCAATTAACTTCAGATAATTTAGTGTGGTTTATTTAAATTATATTAAGAGGACCTTAGCCTACGCGATTAAGTTATTAGCGCATACCGAGGTATTAAAGAATATAATCTCGCTTTCTTTAACCCTATAAATACTTACGAAGAAGTATATGCTTAATTAAGATCCTCTATTAGCACCGCTCTACGCTCTTAAGAAGTATAGCAATTTAACGCCTAACTCTAACCTACCTTAATTAACCTAGCTAACTAATATAATTATAACTAGACTAATCGAATATATAGTAGATGTAGTAGGGGATACGGTAAAGGGTATAATTAATATTAACTATAAGGCAATCATAGAGGTCCTTATAGAGGTTTACTTTAGAGCAATTATTAGAAGAAGTACTACGTTTATAAGAAGCCAAATTACTAGTTAACTAGACACCCTCTTAATAGACGAAAGGAGGCATATAATAGGTTTCGCTAGAGCACACAAAACGTCAGAAACTAAGAGGTCACTATAGCCTACTTCTAAAACTTCCTGGTTTAATATAAAGGCGAAGAAGATCTTAAGGGTAAGGTTAACAAGGCCGAACAGCTCCTTATAGATATAGAAATTAAGGACTACTCTCCTAACTAATACTTCACTAAGTATGGTAAGGTAAATAGCATATAAACTATCGCTATCCTTAATAACTAATCTACGCTCTATTCTATTATAAAGTTAGATATCTTTAATGAGCCAAAGGAAAGTTCCGCGTTCTCCTTTAACGACAGATACTCGGCAAACGTCTTCTATAGTATTATACTAGATACTAGAGCCGTAGGAGTATCTATAGTAGGAGAGCCTTAAGTTCGAGCTCTTTAGTAGCTTAATAGCTCTGTTTAAATTAACTAATTAATAGCAGGCTAATATATAATTCGCTTTAGCAAGGGTACTATAATCTCTCTTAGCATAATTAAGGTCTAAACCCCATTAGGATATATTACTTTCTATATTATCCCTATAAATACCCTATTCCTATTCTGTATCTAAAATATAGATAAATTAGGTGTTAAGCTTAATAACCTTAAGAATATGCTTATCTAGGGAGATAATCGGGTGCCCGTTATACGCAAGTAGGGTTACCCTTAGTTACTCCTTTAATAGCTAGAAAGGAGCGTTGCTTAAAGCCACCTAACTAAGTCAGAGTTACGTCAACTATACCGTCGTTTTGGCCACCCATCTGTTTACTAATTGCTTAGGGTCCTTTAGTAAGCAGGTTATAAAGTTAAAGTTAAGGTAATTAAACATCTTATAAAGTACTACTACCACTACTAAATAAACCAGAAGTCCCCTAGCCGATTTAAGTTTACTCTTAAAAATAACTACAACTTTAACTTCTGTATTATTATAGATATTATATATCTTAGCGGCAAGCCAGTACTCTAAGTTATTAACTTTTTAACCTCCTTCTAAGCCGCACGCTTTTTAAAAGATATATTAGCTAGGAACGTATAGGATACTCTTTAATTATGCTAAATTAATATCTACCTAGGACCCCCTAATTAAATNGTTNATAANNTANAAAAGAACTTCTTATCTANNGAGTTTTAATAATAGGTAAAGGCAANAACAATTAAGGTTAAGGAAGTCCCCGTTAAGGCATATAATAGTATTAGAAAAGTAGAACAATATTATACGCCATTACGCCGCGTATATAAGATTATTTCTTTAGAACTAAAGGGTGCTAGTAAAAAGCTTATCCTATAGATAGCTATTAAGGCTATTAACGATACCGCTGGCCTAGATAGGCTTGTACCTATATTACTAGTCTTTAGCGCCTACCCTTAAATAACTAATAATTCTTTACTATCTCCCTCCATTATATAATGAGCTAAGGCTATTCGCAAGGCAATAAAGGAGGTGCGACGTCTCTACGCCACGCGCTAGGTTAACGACGTACTAGGAATAAGAAATGGCCTAAATACCTTAACTACGCTTAATCTACTACTCTAATTAGAGGTACGCGTATAGCGTAAAAAGGGAGGATAGTTAGGCCCACATAAACTTATTGCAATTAATAATTAAACTTATACTTTTTAGATGCCCTATAAACCCACTTAATTCCGCTTAACCGTTATTAAGCCCTATTATAGGGATAACAGCTCTAAGCCTTTATAGGATACCCCAGAGGATACCCTAGAGGAGAACCACAATTAATATACTCTAGAAGGCGAAGGCAATTCTAATATAATTATAGTAGACGTACCGCAACTATAATGCGGTAGAGGTCGCCTAAAAGGATCACAAAATTGCTAATATCTTATTAATTTTAAAGAGCAATTTATTACCGCTATTAAGAATAAAGATAAACTATCGATAGCCTTTATAATAGCTAAAGAGAAGGCTAACTTTGAACTCGTAAAACAGCTCTAAAAGAAAGGCTATATTATAACTTTAGGAGCTCCTTTTTAAGCATCTAATAAGCAGGAGATTAACAGTCTTATTATAAGAGGAGTCTTTAAATTTAAAAAATATGACCCTACTAAGTTCGATAGAGTCTATATATTTAAGTTAAGAATAGTTAATAAGATTAAAGGCAAAGCTACTAATACCCCATTTAAAAAGTTAAGGCTAGTTATTTAAGGTTATAACAATAATAGTAAGGAAGTAATCCTTATATAATCCCCTATAATTTAACGAGCTAGTTAATAAGTTATTATTACGCTAGCTCCCTCCTTAATAAAGAATAGGATAGCGGTTTACCTATAAAATATCACTTAGGCCTATACCTAATTAGAGACGCGCCTTTAGCGCTTAATACTAGTATACCTTCTAGAGCAAATTCGCCACTAATATCCTAAGGATACGATTATAGTTGTACTTAAGCCATTATATAGAATCGTAGAGGTAGGAACTTATTAGTAGGCTACCTACAGCAAGCACCACAAGGAGAAGCTTTTAATAACTACTTCCACATTTAATCCCTACTTCCTTATTATAACTACGGGAACTCTATTTAGAATTGTCGGCATATAAACAGATAATATAATTATCTTAGGAGACGACTAATTCTTAGCTCTTAAAGAAGATAAGCTAGTAAAGGTAAACCTTATAGCAAAGCCAAAGGAAAGACTTAACTTAGCAATACTATTACTCTTTAATAGATATATCCTCTCCCTAAATAAGGGCTCCATTACTCTACGCCAAAAGGGTTAAGGCAAGAAGATTAATGTTATTAACGTTAATTCTCTAAAGCAAGGATATGTAGAGTAACGCGCTCGCGGAGCTTATATAGCTTCTATCTATTAACCTAAGGCTTCTTTTAATCTCTCTGTTGCCGCTTAATACTAGGAACCAACTAAGGATAACATTCTTACCCTAAATAAGCGTCTTTTTTAGTAAATAAACCATCTTAACAGGGGACTACTCTATGTACCTATTAACCTTCCTACCGCTAAGCTCTTTGTATTCGTTAATAGATCGTTTATAAATAATAAAGATTTTAGCTCCTAGCTAGGATATAAGATTATTATCGCGAACAAATCTACTAGAGAGAATAACTTTATAATCCATAACAACCTTATTTATTAGAGCTTAACTAAGAGTAAGCGCGTTACTTAAAGCGTTCTAGCGTTAGAGATATATAGAATAGTCGGCGGAGTTAATATAGCAATTATAATTGGAACTACCCTTAAGATAATTATAGACTGGCTTAAACTTCCCGCTATCCCTACAATTGTATACACCGACTTATATTCCCTCTATAAGTATTTAGTTAAGCTTAATACTATAAAGGAGAAGCGTCTTATAATTAATATTATAGCACTTTAGCAGTCCTATAAGCGTTAAGAACTCTTTAAGATCTAATAGATTAATAGCTAAGATAACCTAGCAGATATAATAACGAAGGTAAACCCAAATAAGGCACTAAAGACGTTTATTAATATAAATACTCTATATATATAAGTTAAAGGTTAGGTTAAGAGGGAAATTTAAAGAAGTTAAGATCTTATAGAACTTTAACCGCCGGTTAAAGTTGTCTAATTAGTTAGATCCTTGCTAAGAGCGCCGCACCTAATTAATTTAGGTGGCGGTGTGGACTTCTACTAACTAATTAGGATTTTCCATGCCCGGCATAGAAAATCGCCATTAGCTTGCTTACTACTAGCGTCTTAGCAGCCCACCCGTCTTTATATTATCCACCAAATTCTACCAACTACCGTATTGTTATATATCGTCTAGTTTTGTTACATATTATCTAGTTTTATTATATATTGTCTAGTATTATTATATACTGTCTGTTTGTATATATATATATAGCAACCACAAAAAGAAGAGTTACTAGTATCGGGAATAAGGCAAATTGCCGTCACATAAAGCATATTGCCGTCACGTGTCAACGTGGCCCTAGCGTGGTGAGGAACCTTAAGTTCCTCACCCCTTTCCTTATTCCTATTAATAAGAATTAACCAACATCACTATAACCCTACTTAAGTAGTCGTTATTAGTAAGTCACCCTGTATTTCCAACAATATTTTTATTACCCCCCCTTTCTTATACTATTCTAATTATTTATATTGCTACCTAGAGCTATATCCGTTTCTATTATCCGCATTACTATCTTTATCTATATTAACTCCACTATATCCGTTATAACACTTATCTATATTAGTCCCGCCATCTATACCGCTATTTAGGGTCGTTAATATTGTTAGGGCTTTACCGCCTTAGTAATTAGTTACTATAGTTAGTCTAATTAGGTAACATGTTATAGGGTTATATTAGGTATATTAGGCTAAGTAATAGTGCTAAAAGGGCGGGAGGTGTCTAGGTTTAAGGAAAGGGATGCATTAAGTACCTAGATATAAGCATTAGTCTATATTAGTTACATAGGGTAACTTACTAATAACGACTACTCGAGTAGGGTTACAGTGATGTTGGTTAATAAAGCTTATTGTTAAGAATTAGGGGGTAGGTAAGGAACCTAAGGTTCCTTACTACGCTAGTGCCGGCAGCAATACGTAACGACACGTAATAACCGCTTGCCTTATTCCCAACACTAGCAACTCTTCTTTTATAGTTGCCATCTATATATACTTATAGATTGCTAATATATAAAGATACAAAGCTAAGGAGAAAGAAGAAGAAGAAATAAAGGGGAAGGGGTAGCGTAGGTAGATATACGGGTTTATACAAAGATGTCAGTTCCGCTTACCGCTCTTAGCGAGCTAATGGCGATTTTCTATCCCGGGGATGGAAAATCCTAATTAGCTAGCTTAACGAATAGCGTCGGTAGAACTCTATACCGCCACCCAAATTGATTAGGCGTGGCGCTCTTAGCAAGAATCTTACTAATTAGATAACTTTAACCAGCGGTTAAAGTTCCGTAAGATCTTAACTTCTTCTAAATTTCCCTCTAACCCAACCTTTAACTCGCATATATAGAGTATTTGTGTTAACGAATGTTTCTACATCGGCAAAATATGGTACCCTTTCAATGGCCTCAATGGTTGGTGGTTGACGCAATTAGCGCGCAGTTGAGGTCATTTGGCAACTCGACCGACTAGCCTATGTCGTGTTTTTTTGACACGCAGCCTACGCATTTAGCAACTATAATTATATTTACCTCTTTTATACTAATAGCATATTTTAAATAAATAAAAGCTATTTTAAAGCTATTTATAAGGCTAGCAAAATAAATAATATTATTTTAGATAATTTAATATAATATAGCGATGGTTCTCTTCTACCTATTTACCTATTAACTTACCTACCTACCTATCTACCTACCTGCCTGCATCGCCTACCTATCTGCATTGCCTACCTATCTGCATTACCTACCTGTCTGCATTACCTACCTGCCTGCATTACCTACCTGTCTACATTGCCTACCTATTTGCATCGCCTACCTATCTATATCGCCTACCTATTTATATCTGCCTACCTATCTATATCTACCTACCCGTTAGCATCTACCTACCTATCTACATCTACTTACCTATCTGCATCTGCTTACCTATCTATATCTACCTACCTATCTGCATCTACCTACCCGTTAGCATCTCCCTATTTATACCTACCTATTTATACTACCTTAATTTAATTAATTAATTAAATCGTTTATAGTGTTCGCTGGCTAGTCATTATCGTCTAGTTCTGGCGACGGTCGTCTAGTTCTAGCAACGGTCATCTAGTTCTGGTAACGGTCGTCTAGCTCTGGTAACGGTCGTCTGGCTCTAGTAACGGTTGTCTAGTTCTGGCAACGGTTATCTAGTTCTAGCGACAGTCATCTAGTTCTAGCGACGGTCGTCTGGCTCTGGCAACAGTCGTCTAGTTCTAGTAACGGTCGTCTAGCTAGCGACGGTCGTCTAGTTCTGGCGACGGTCGTCTAGCGCTGGCAACGGTCGTCTGGTTCTGGCGACGGTCGTCTGGCTCTGGCAACGGTCGTCTGGTTCTAGTAACGGTCGTCTGGCTGGCGACGGTCGTCTGGTTCTGGCGACGGTCGTCTGGTTCTGGCGACGGTCATCTGGTTCTGGCGACGGTCGTCTAGTTCTGGCGATGGTCGTCTGGCGCTAGCAACGGTCGTCTGGTTCTGGCGACGGTCGTCTAGCTCTGGCAACGGTCGTCTAGTTCTAGTAACGGTCGTCTAGCTAGCAACGGTCGTCTAGTTCTAGCGACAGTCGTCTAGTTCTGGCGACGGTCGTCTAGCTGGCAATGGTTGTCTGGTTTTGGTAACGGTCATCTGGTTCTAGCGACGGTCGTCTAGTTCTAGCAACGGTCCTCTACTAGCTGCCGTTCTAGTGCCTCCCTAGGTAGGGAGGATATAAAGAAGGAAGAAAGGGTAAAAAATAAGGTGGTTATATAGGGTAGAGGCACGTGTAGAGGCTATCGGGAATATAGCGGGGACCCGATGCAGAGCTTCGTGTAAAGCCTCTGTACGCAGAGCTTCGCGTAGAGCCTCGTGCAGAGCCTCTATACGCAGAGCTTCGCGCAGAGCCTCGCGCAGAGCCTCGTGCAGAGCCTCGTGCAGAGCCTTATGCAGAGCTTCGTGCAGAGCTTCGTGCAGAGCTTCGTGTAGAGCTTCGTGCAGAGCTTCGTGCAGAGCTTCGTGCAGAGCTTCGTGCAGAGCTTCGTGCAGAGCTTCGTGCAGAGCTTCGTGCAGAGCTTCTGCAGAGCTTCGTGCAGAGCTTCGTGCAGAGCTTCGTGCAGAGCTTCGTGCAGAGCTTCGTGCAGAGCTTCGTGCAGAGCTTCGTGCAGAGCTTTGTGCAGAGCTTCGTGCAGAGCTTCGTACAGAGCCTCTATACGCAGAGCTTCGTGTAAAGCCTCGTGAAGAGCCTTATATAAAGCTTCGTGCAGAGCTTTGTGCAGAGCCTCTATGCGCAGAGCTTCGTGCAGAGCCTCTGTACGTAGAGCTTCGTATAGAGCCTTGTGTAGAGCCTCTAAGTAATAAAACTATAAGATTGTATAAGATTGTATAAGATTGTATAGGATTATATATAATAGTTAAATATATAGCATATAACTTTACCTTAATCGCACGTTAAGAAATATACAGTTAGCTTTTAAAGTTATTAAGTAGGTTAACTATATATTAAGTTAGTTAAATTATATATTAAGTAGGTTAATTACGTGTTAAGTTAGTTAAATTATATATTAAGTAGGTTAACTACGTGTTAAGTTAGTTAAATTGCATGTTAAGTAGGTTAACTGCGTATTGAGTTAGTTAAATTGCATATTAAGTAGGTTAACTGCGTGTTAAGTTAGTTAAATTGTATATTAAGTAGGTTAACTACGTATTAAGTTAGTTAAATTATATATTAAGTTGGTTAATTGCGTGTTAAGTTAGTTAATTGCGTGTTAAGTTGGTTAATTACGTGTTAAGTTGGTTAATTGCGTGTTAAGTTGGTTAATTGCGTGTTAAGTTAGTTAAATTGTATATTAATTACGCGAAACGCGAAAACCAAAGTCTACTTAAATCTCATCTTGCGAATATTTTCCCAATGTAGTGCCTTGTTTAGGTTTACCTTCGTTATCGCATCTGCTGGGTTATCTTGGCCATTAATCTATTAGATCTTAAAGAGTTCTTAACGCTCGTAGGACTGCTAAAGTGCTATAATATTAATTATAAGGCGCTTCTTCTTTATAGTACTAAGCTTAACTAAATACTTATAGAGGGAATATAAGTCGGTGTATATAATTATAGGGATAATAGGGAGTTTAAGTCGATCTATAATTATCTTTAAGGTAGTTTTAATTATAATTACTATGTTAACTCCGCTAACTATTTTATATATCTCTAACGCTAGAACGCTTTAAGTAACGCGTTTACTCTTAGTTAAGCTCTAATAAATAAGATTACCATAGATTGTGAAGTCACTCTCTTCGGTAGATTTGTTCGCGATAATAATCTTATATCCTAGCTAGGAGCTAAAATCTTTATTATTTATAAACGATCTATTAATAAATACGAAAAGCTTAGCGGTAGGAAGGTTAATAGGTATATAGAGCAGTCTTTAATTAAGATAGCTCCTTTGCTAAAAAAGACGCTTATTTAGGGCAAGGATATCCTCCTTAGTTAGTTCTTAGTATTAAGCGGCAATAGAGAGATTAAAGGAAGCTTTAGGTTAATAGATAGAAGCTATATAAGCTCCATAAGCGCGTTACTCTATATATCCTTACTTTAGAGAATTAACATTAATAATGTTAATCTTCTTACCTTAACCTTTCTGGTATAGGGCAATAGAATCCTTATTTAGGGAAATAATGCATCTATTAAAGAGTAATAGTGTTATTAAATTAAGTCTTTTCTTTGGCTTTGCTATAAGATTTACCTTTACTAGCTTATTTTCTTTAAGGGCTAAGAATCGGTCGTCTCCTAAGATAATTATATTATTAGTTTATATACTAACAATTCCGAATAGGGTTCCCATAGTTATAATAAGAAAGCATAGATTAAATATAGAAGTAGTTATTAAAAGTTTCTCTTTGTAGTGTTTGCTATAGGTAGCCTACTAATAGGTTTCTACCTCTGCGATTCTATATAATGGCTTAAGCACAACCATAATTATATCCTTGGGATATTGGTGGCGAATTTACTCTAGAAGGTATGCTAATATTAAGCGCTAAAGGTGCGTCTCTAATTAGGTGTAGGCTTAAGTAATATCTTATAAATAAACCGCTATTCCATTCTTTATTAAGGAGGGAGCTAGCGCAATAATAACTTGCTAACTAGCTCGTTAAATTATAGGAGATTATATAAGAATTACTTCCTTACCGTTATTGTTATAACCTTAAATAACTAGCCTTAACTTCTTAAATAGGGTATTAGTAGCTTTACCTTTAATCTTATTAACTATTCTTAACCTAAATATGCGAACCCTATTAAACTTAGTAGGGTTATACTTCTTAAACTTAAAGACTTCTCTTGTAATAAGACCGTTAATCTCCTACTTATTAGATGCTTAGAAAGGAGCTCTTAAAGTTATAATACGGCCTTCCTTTTAGAGCTATTTTGCGAGCTTAAAGTTAGCCTTCTCTTTAGCTGTTATAAAGGCCATTAATAGCTTAACTCTATTCTTAATGGCGGCAATAAGTTACTCTTTGAAATTAATAAGGTGTTAGCGGTTTCGTGATCCTTTTAGGCGACCTCTACTGCGTCATGGTTGCGGCGTATCTACTATAGTTATATTAGGGTCGTAGTCGCCTTTTAGGGCACGTTAATCGTAGTTCTCCTCTAGGGCATCTCTTAGGGTATCTTCTGGGGTATCCTATAAAGGCTTAGAACTATTATCTTTATAATAAGGCTTAATAATAGTTAAATGGAATTAAGTAGGTCTATAGGGCATCTAAAGAGTATAAGTCTAACTATTAATTATAATAAGTTTATATAGGCCTAACTATCCTCCCTTTTTACGCTATACGCGTACCTTAGATTAGAGTAGTAGATTAAGCGTAGTTAAGGTGTTTAGGCTATTTCTCATTTCTAGTGCGTTGTTAACCTAGCGCGTGGCGTAGAGATATTATACCTCCTTTATTGCCTTATAAATTGCCTTAGCTTATTATATAATAGAGGGAGATAGTAGAGAATTCTTAGTTATTTAAGAGTAGGCGCTAAAGACTAGTAATATAGGTATAAGCCTATTTAGGCCAGCGGTATCGTTAATAGCCTTAATAGCTATCTATAGGATAAGCTCTTTGCTAGCACCCTCTAGTTCTAAAGAAATAATCTTATATACGCGGCGTAATAGCGTATGATATTATTCTACTTTTTTAATACTATTATGTGCCTTAATAGGGACTTCCTTAACCTTAATTGCTATTACCTTTATTTATTATTAAAACCCTATAGATAAGAAGTTCTTTTTTATATTATAAATAATTTAATTGGGGGGTTCTAGGTAGATATTAATCTAGCATAGTTAAAGGGTATCCTATGTATTCTTAGCTAATATATCCTTTAAGAAACGTGCGGCTTAGAAGGAGGTTAAGAAGTTAATAACTTAGAGTACTGGCTTGCCGCTAAGATATATAACGTCAATAATAATATAGAAGTTGAAGTTGTAGTTATCTTTAAGGGTAAACTTAAATTGGCTAGGGGACTTCTGGTTTATTTAGTAGTTATAGTAGTACTTTATAAGGTGCTTAATTGCCTTAACCTTAACTTTATAGCCTACTCGCTAAAGAACCCTAAGTAATTAATAAATAGATAGGTAACCAAAACGATGGTATAGTTAACGTAACTTTAACTTAGTTAGGTGGCTCTAAGTAATACTCTTTTCTAGTTAATAAAGGAGCAACTAGGGGTAACCCTACTTGCGCATAACGGGCACTTAATTATCTCCCTAAATAAGTACATTCTTAAGGTTATTAAGCTTAACGCCTAATTTGTCTATATTTCTAATGTAAAATAGAAATAGGGTGTTTATAGGGACAATATGGAAAGTAATATACCCTAGGGGGGTTTAGACCCTAATTATGCTAAGAGAAATTGTAGTACCCTTACTAAAACGAATCGTGTGTTGGCCTGCTGTTAAATAGTTAATCTAGACAGAGCTATTAAGCTGCTAAAGGGCTTGAACTTAAGGTTCTCCTACTATAGATACTCCTGCGGCTCTAGTATCTAGTATAATACTATAGAAGATGTTTACCAAGTATTTATTATTAAAGGAGAACGCGAAACTCTCCCTTAGCTTATTAAAGATATCTAACTTCGTAATAGAATAGAGTGTAGATTGGTTATTAAGAATAGTAACGGTTTATATACTATTTACCTCACCATACTTAGTAAAGTATTAGTTAGGAGAGTAGTCCTTAATTTCTATATTTATAAGGAGCTGTTCGGCCTTATTAACCTTACCTTTAAGATCTTCTACGCCTTTATATTAAACTAGGAAGCTTTGGAAGTAAGCTATAGTAGCCTTATAATTTCTAACATTTCTTACACTCTGGCGAAACTTATTATATACCTCCTTTTACTTATTAAGAGAATACCTAGTTAACTAGCAATTCGGTTTCTTATAAATATAGCACTTCTTTTAGCGATTACTTTAAAATAAACCTCTATAAGGACCTCCACCTTTGCCTTATAGTCGTTAATTATACCCTCTACTATATTGCCTACTACGGCCACCATATGTTTACTTAGTTTAATTATAATTATATTAGCCGGGCGGGTTGATTAAAGTAGGTTAGAGTTAGGTGTTAAATTATTATACTTCTTAAGAGCGTAGAGCGGTGCTAATGGAAGATCTTAATTAAGCATACACTCCTTTATAAGTATTTGCAGGATTAAAGAGAGTAAGGTTATATTCTTTAACGCCTTAGCATACACTAATAACTTAATTACGTAGGCTAAAATCCTCTTAATATGATTCGGATAAACCACGCTAAATTGTCTAAAGTTAATTAAAAAGCTTTTAAAGACAATTAAGCCGAGGGACACCTAAGTTTATAGCAATAATCCTTAGGAAGATAGTCTCTCTCCATTCTAATATATACTACTACTTATTCTCTTCTATTTTGAAGTAGTATCTTAATATATATATTATGCGGTTGAAATTATATCCTTTTCCTGCTAAATAATTATAATAGAAGGTACTAGCTCGGCCCTTAAGCATAACGGAATAGGCGTTGTGGTATTAATTAGACTCTATTCCTACCTTCTAGTAATAGTTATAGAAGATACGTAGTTTCGAATTAAGAATATTATATAATTCCCCGCTAAACTTCTTCTCCTAATCCGAGTAGAGCTTTATAAGCTCTATAAGCAATTTTAAACTACCTCCAATTTAAGATTAAGGTAGAAAAGGTGGGAGTTATATTATAGGCTATAGTGGGGACGTAGGTTTAGTTAGTGGAGTCTAAAGGTTATTAAATCGCGAAGCAATGGGATCCTATGCCTGCTCTTATTAGGGTATAGTATCTAATGTTAAGGTTACGGGTTAAATTGGATATAGAGGAGTTAAAGGCGGAGGTAGGTTTGTCTCTAGAGGTATATTACTTAGGTTCCATCGTAAGTTAAGCTTCCTTATAGTGTGTAGTTAGTACTTAATCTCTTATGGAGTCTATTTATGCTCTTCTTTTACGTTAATAACCTGCTCCTAAATGTTGTCTCTAATAGTACCCCCGTCCTTAGGGACAAATACTCTATTCTCCTAAAGGAAGTTATGAAAGTCCTATATAATATCCTTATTTATAGGGGCCTATATTTCCTTTATCTATCTAATAAAGTCCTCCTTTATACATTCCTATAGCGCGGTATTGTTATATTTGCTGTCCTTATAATATGCTATATAGTATAATAAAAATCCATTTAAGTCTTGTTTATTAGCGTTTGCAAGGTTAATTATAGCTTTGTTCTATATCTTTAGGTTAATATCTTCCTTATACTTCTTTAGGTAGGTTAACGCTATAGTAGGTATAAAATTAACGGGGTGTCGTACATTAAAGGTAGGTAGGATTTTCGGTTTTATAGGATCTCGTAGGTTTACTATTAAGAGGTAGGCAGTTTGAGATGTTGTTTAACGCGTTTTAGACGTCGTTTAACGCGTTTCAGACGTTAACTTAGGACCCTAGGTTTAGTAACACTTCTGACCTAAAGTACTTGACCAAATCTTTGTAAACGCGGTTGTTCTGCGTAATAGATATAACTTAGTATCTCCTAGTACTTAGTGATACTTCTGTTACTAGTTTTCCGCAAGTTTAAGGTAGTATAGTATCGCCGGGATCTATTCCATATGAGCGTATATGGCACCCCTGCACGAGACTATCTCTTCTATTTGAAAACCTAGCTGCTTTGTGGTTGACTGTGTATTTAACCACTGATTAGTGTTGGTTACATAGGGTAACTTACCAATAACGACTACTTGAGTAGGGTTATAGTGATGTTGGTTGATAAAGCTTATTGTTGAGAATTAGGGGGTGGGTGAGGAACCTAAGGTTCCTTACCACGCTAGTGCCGTGGCGACACGTGACGATACGTGACGACCGCTTGCCTTATTCCCGACAGTCTAGAACTATTATTATAAGTAGTTATATACCGGTAGAAGTATATTAAAGCGCTACTTATTAAATCCTACGTTATAGTTAGAGTCTAGGTTAGAAAGATTATTAAGACTATATTTAAATGGATTTGGAATTACTTATACAATAAGGTTATTGCCGTGTATAGTTACTTAAAGTCTTTTTAAGATGCCCTATTATAGAAGCCCTAAAATCCAGTTCTAGCGCTCTGTTAACTAATCTGCCTATATAGCCTTTATCCGTTCCTATATAGCTAATATTAGAGTTAGTTACGGCGTAGTCTAGGTAGTTAGAATAAGGGTAGAGAAAGAATAAATTACTGTTAAGATTGGCACCTACTTTAAACTTTTGTCGGGTAAAACTACTACTTTTCTATTTATTAATAACGTGGCGGATTATTATATAAATTAGTATAACAGCCCTAGGGTTAATTAGGCGCAGAAAGTACTACGTATCTATACCGAACCTAAATCGCCATTATCCTTTAAAGAATAACTTAGAGAGACTGGCTATAATAACCGGTGCTATAAAGCGGGATTGCTCGCCCTATAAATAGTTAGGAGGTTGCTAAGGTAGTATAGCTATACGTACCGTCTTAGAGTATTAAAAGTTATCCATATAGAGTAGCTCTTCCACTTTAGTAATTGTTTTCTATTTAGAGAGCTTTCTAAATAAATACTTAGCCTTTACGTAATCTCGTATGCGTTTTAATAGGTAAGACTGAAACTAGCTAATGCTATTATATATCTATTTTATATTAGTATATATAGAAGTAATAAGAGGTAGCTTACTATGCGACACATTAATAGCGATGGTTTTTGCATAGCCTCACTAGAACCATCGCCTTTAGAAACCCTATTAAACTCTACTACTTTATCCTATGCTAAGTCCATCGTCTTTTCTAGAGTCCCTATGTTCCCTTCTGGCCATAGTATAAGAGAAAGACCTTTAGGAGCCTTACCTAATATCACAAATATTAGAAAGAAGCGCACAGCAGCTTTTAATATTAGTTTATCCGTAGGTTTTAATTTGGGTTTACTACTACGACTTATTCCTTGCCATCTTCTAACTGCATTTATACTATATTAAGCCTTCTGCGGTCTATTACTGCGTATAGGCGCCGTATAAAACGACTCGGCTATAGAGTTATTTTCGGCACTAGAGATAGGCTCTTTAGTAGAGGGATGGTAGCATTAGAGCCGCTTATTAGGGCGATTTAGGACTTATAACCGCTATTAAAGCATTAGCGGGTATAAAGGAATAGAGTCTATACAATAGATACTATAGTTAAATTCTATATGTGTAGATCTAGAGATTCTTTATCTAAACTCTACTGGAATTATTAACAATACGCTCTTCCCTAGGGCCTTAGGCCTCTATCTTTTTTAGAATCGTCGCTTATATCTAACTAACGTTTTAGGATACCATCCCTGGATACTCTATTGCCATATATAGCCGTCTACTAAAGTTAGCTGCATGCTACCGTGTATATACTATTTATAATACTTTAGCCCAACTATTGTTCGCGTATACGTTTCTAGATTCTTTTCGCACTAGCAGTACTATTTTGCCTTTACCTTAGTAGCAGGCATATATTAGTATTTCGAGCAGTTATATAGAGGGTAGTCTATACCTTATTCTTTTTAAAAGCTATAGTTGTATTCTTTTAGGATAGTGAAGGTTAGTAAACCTTCGGTATAACTAATATAGGAGAAGTTAAAGAAGTTAACAAAGATATAAAGATAAAGTATAACACTTTTAAATTGTATATTTACTAGTATAGATATAGTTAATGAAATAGAGGAGTAAAGGGGCAGATTTTAATGTTCTGCTAGGGAGCTTGGGCCTATCACCAGCCTATTTAGGGCAGATTATAGCAGATTACCGCATTATCTTGCCGTCAGCTGCATAATATTAAGAATTCCTACTAGTAAGCAAGTACTAGAGCTAATCTTTACGGGTAAGAGTGTTATAACTGCCTACAGAAATATAAGAATTTAACTAATTTATATAGATATGGCTAACCTTTTCTGGTAGTTTAGTAGGTTAACACCACTTACCACTAAGCAGTAAGTGCCTAACAGTTATCCTTATTTTCCTCCCTTATTAAAACATACTCCGGAGCTTCCCTTTATACCTAGTTAGCCTATAGATACACCCAAGACGTAGAGTTAGTTTAATCGTGCTATTTCCGCCTTTTTTAACCTGGAATCTCCCTTAAAGCGTATTAGCTTAGGCGATAAGCTAATAAAGTCGTTTTGTGTATAAAACGCAAAAAGAGCCTTTATAGAGGAGTAACATGAGGCTATTCTATATATTAAGAAGCGACGGTCGTAAAGATTAGCTATTAATTTAGCCCTAAGTGTTAATAGAGTTAATATACTTAATTGCGAACAGATTAAAGGAGCTTAGACTATAAAGGTAGAGATTATTACGAAAATAAAGCCTGTTAAAGAAAAATGTGCGGTAAATTAGAAGAGAAAGGTAGAAGAGGGGGGATTATTATACTACTCTACTAATATAAAATCCGCTAAAATACGTATAGCCAGCCAGCCTCTTACTCTAACGAGCCCCTTTACTACTTAATTTACCTATATATTAGATACGCCGCCTCCGCCTTTAAGCTAACTAACTACTTTCTTAACTTCTCTCTATCTTGCCTCGTTTTATAGCCAATTTGCCTAGCCAATTTACCATACCTACCTTACCCCTACCCTAATCCTACTAGATTCCTAGGGGTTAAATATGCCGGATTCCTTATTAATCACGTTAGCCGTTTCTATTTTTATTCTAAGGCCTCCTATAATATAATTAGAAGCTTAGTTTTAGATTTTTATTTCTTTATAAACTTATCCACGCGTATACGGTTAATCTAAAGAAAATCATTATTATAGAATCGATTGTATATGTCCCAATCTATGTATAAGTTTATCTAAAACGTTCTCCTTTTATCTAGCAAAGTTGGTATTAGTTATATAGGTCTCTTGATATAGGAAATGTCGTATATTTAGTGGCTGTCTAGGTTTCGTCTATTTTATGCTATATTTATAGGAAATCGTTCCACTTTAATTATCCCATTAAAAGGATTCCCCTTGCCTCCATTGCATGGACGGAATAGCTTAAGAAGTGCTCTATAGTATACTTAGTATCTACTATTTTTATCAATACGTTATAAGTCCTATACCGATACTAGCAATTCTAGACGAGCAGCCCGCGTTCCCTTTATTCTATTTAGTTCGTTCTTATATTCTTATATAAGAACTTAGTCCCTTTATAGGGCAGTGGTTCGTATCTAGACTAAGTTGTAACGTGCCCGTACTTTATATAGTTAGTTAAGATTACGGGAGTCTTTACTGTGTCTAATGTAGCATATTATAGAGTGATAAATACTAATAGGTAAATCTTATGCCTAGGCTGCATCTCTTTTAAGGCGCTTAATATCTAAATCCGTTACTTATATACTATTAACTTGCTTACAACATTCCCGTATAAACAAAGCTAGTTTTATAACAAATTTATTAATACCTAGCCTAGTCTAAATTTCGCAGGCTCTGCGCTATAAATTTAGGTTTATTCCACACATTAAAAACATTTAGTTGGTTAACTAGCAGTAATCCCATCTATATGGCTTATCTATTAGGTTAACTATACCTAATAATAATACAATATATAAATCTTCCATAGTATCAGCTGCTAGTATTAGCCTTGTATTNTCCTATAGCTCCATCTCTTATATTACTATAGTATTTGTTAATTCCGTATTAAGATAAATTATTTACTCTTCGTATCCTTTACGCTTATTTATTCTTTAATAGAAATTCTTTTAAGGAATGTGTGCCCTTTCGCCATGCTTTATTATAGTTCCTATTAGGGCGCCGAATACGCGAATTATCTCCGGGTAGTGGGAAATTGCATAGAGTTTAGGTATGTTGAAATTGGGTGGGTTTTTATTATTAGGTCGGTACAGTAAGAACGCCTCTTTAGTCTTATCTATTTGGTATAATATAGCTTTAAGATATTTAATTGTATCTTTATTATATAATTCGTATTCAGCTAATAATATAAAGTCAACTATAACATAAATAAATAGTATTGCCTCCTTGTGTCTATATAGCAACGGTGCTATAACTAGTACAATCTAACGAAGTAGGGACTTGTATATCTTTCTAGTCCATTAGCTTAACTCTATAAAGTTATCCTACCTAATTATACCGTTAAAGGGTTTAACCTCGGCGAATTATGCGGTTAGAAGACGTTCTACCCTATCCTTAGCAGATAATAGGGTTTTTATACCACTATAATTAGTTATTAGAACCCTCCCTTTCCCTTTTTTAATATTAAGTAGTAGTGCCCAAACCTAGCTCATTAAATGCTCCGTAACGCCTTTATATAGCTAGTATAGTAAATTAGGGGCTATTATAGCGTGTATATCCGCTATATAATGGGACTAAGTAAAATTTTAAATTGGCCTAATATACTTAGGGTCGCTGCGATCTAGCTATAAGTTTTACTGTCTTTTAAGTTGCTTAATAGTCGATTTATGCGTCCGTTACGGCCATTTGCCAGATATAGTGCTTAGTAGGTTACTTTGTTCATAAGGCGGTATATAATATATTATATAATATTGCCCTAATTTTACTCCTGTTAATATAACCTACTCCTTATAGTCTGCTATAAACCTAGTAAGTATAGGGTAGCATTGCCGAATAAACCTATCCGCGTATTATATTGGCATACCGCGCCTAGCAGCGCGTTTAAGGGCTAGTTTTTATATTAACTTAAGTACCTACTTACTGCTAAGGTAAATACTTACGTTTAAATATAATGCTTATTACTTAATAATATGCATTCAGTTTTTTTATTTAATCACTTAGTAAGTTTATAGGTATATAACCTAGCAGAAGTATTACTGGCCTGCTAGCTGTACGTTAAGTCTTTAATAGGATATTAAGTATCGTAATATAAACCAGATACGCCTTTTTATCTCTAGATAGTGTAGTTAGCTTAGTTTGGTTACTACTAGGTATAACTATAATAGCCGTCGCACCATTAGGTAATTAATCTTGGATCTCCTACTAACGGTTAGCCGAGTGTACCTTATTATATACTCTATTACCCTTTACGTTAAATTAACGAATAGGGGAATAAACTATATCCTCTTTAAATGGGAAATAACCGATTAGGAAGGCTACCACGCTAAGTATATTACGGTGGTATATCTTTAAGTTTTTGCCGTATATATTAAGTTCTGTGATTCGCTAGCTCTTATTACTTATACCTTTAGAAATAGAATATAGTTTTATCTTAACTTCTTTTATATTTTAGCATAATATATATCTATCCCTTATATTTTTAATACGGGGGTCTTATAGCCACGCGTCTATTTCTTTTATTAACGTGCTATTGCGTACCCACTAGGCAACTTACGCCCATTCTATAGAGCTTGCGAAAGGATAAAATATATTATTATCTTTATTTATTCTATCTACTAGTTGGTCAGGCCTTAATAGGTGGTCGCGATCTATGGCAGACTGCCGATTAAAGTTCCCTTCCGGATAACTAAACGGGGTTTCTGCATAGCGGCCGGTTACTTTATAATAAGTTTAGGTACAATAGATATTTAAGGTAGAGAGGCTTATTGCCGCGTGACTATGCGTTTTAGCGCTAGTTAGTTATTCTGCGGGTATTATATGGCTTAGCTCCTCTGCTAATATCAAGTTAGTATTTCCTATAGTAGTTGGCGAAGTATCGTTAATAGTAGTGTTAGTTGCTATAAGGTCGTATACCCATTACTCTATAGTAAATTCGTCGTCTTTATATATATCCGCTTGAGCCCAAATTATAGGATAGATATTATCCTGTTAGTTAAGATAGTATATGCCCACAACTTTGCAGTATAGCTTATATCGCGCTAATCCACCCATGGTAGAAATCGTGTGCTTATATTTAGGGCACTGGCGATTTATTAAGCCCATTATAATAGCGACTAATGCGGCTCCTTACGTTGTTATTAAGATAAGACAGGTAGGTTTATGCCCAAAAAGGGTAGTAGATTATATAACTAATTTAATAGTATACAATCTATAGCGATCTGCTAGCTATCCTAATAACTATAATAGCTTGCTCTTTTTAAATTATAAGTTAAATATACTAAGTAGTATATTATCCTGTGCGCTAATAATATATAAAGCAGTATTGTATCCTATAGTACCTATTATAATTAATTTACAACCGCCAAATATTTATAAACCTTTAATCCCGCGTCCCTTGCTAATACTATACCCACCTAGCATAGCAATATAATTGGATGGTGTATATACTATAGAAGAGGCATAGTATAAGTCTACCGGTAAGACTCTTAGGAAGGATAAGCAGATTATATCTAGGTTTAGCATTAGCAGCGCTTATTTATACGAGATTAAAGGGGCAGTTAAGGACATTGTAAATAAGAGTAATATAATATCTATACGCTTCCAAGACTGAATAAATTACGCCATTTAAAGTGAGATTATAGCCAAAATCGTTAATTAAATCCTAGAGTCTAGTAATGCTCCGGTTAGGTAGACTAAGGAAGTAGCCTAATATCTCCTCACTTGCACGCAGTTAAATATGCGTAAGAAAGCTAGCCGTACTAGTGCTAAATTAGGACTTCAGTATAGAGCTATAAATTCTGCTATAGGGTACCCTTATGCAGAGCCTTAGGACGTATATTAATCTCTTTTACCTAAACATGTTAACAAATATGACGTTTAGGGTCTTATAATCTGTATATGTTAAGATCTAGAGAATATACCACAGTCTATAATTTATATGGACTTAGGTGCTAGTCTACTTCGAACTAACTTAGCGGAAGGGTAGATAAGTCTTTTAGATTTTCCTAAATTTCTTAATATTGCCTAGGGCGCTGGAGTTAACCTAGAGACGGAGGAGTTATGGGTAGATATACTAATAATTATGCCAGTTCGGAATATGGGACTTTTAAAGTATGCAATATAATAAACGCTTAAAGCCTCTAAGGATATAATTGTTTTCGCGGTTGCGAATATATGCGGTATATAGTAGTAGTCCTTATAGCTTTAAATCTAATACTATTTAGAGTTTTAATTATTTACTAGGAGCCCTACTTAAAAGGGTATATTAAAGCGGTCTTAATTAAGCTAAAACATTAATCCTAGGTAGGCAAAACGTCCTAGGCGCATTAACCCTCGTTCTTAGGTTGCATATTCTAATATACTTCTAACTCCGCCTATTATGCTAGTTATTTATAAAGAATATTTTCTATAACTAGAGGAAGCGCATTTAACGGCAATCTGCTATAACAAATTGCCTTTTAACGCGCGCGTTATATTCCATTAGTAAGAGCATTTGCCTTAGGCTTATCCACTTTACTTTATACTCTTTACCTCTACTACCTTAACTAACTCTTGCACGGCGCCTCTACGCAATATTAATTAGTTAATTAATTAGTTTAACCGCTAATTTCTACTTTAAGCTACGACTCCCTTTCTAAAACTACGGCAATTTGCCTAGTAGATTAACTCTTATAATCGGTTTATCTTACTTACCTACTTTAGACTTATACCTTTACTAAATACTAACTAGATTCTTCTACTTTTATATAGTAACGCTTTACTCCTTTATTCCGTCTTAGTATCTTTATATATTATAAAGAACTTGGATATTATAAAGGGATGGGATATTAATGCTCGCCGCCTTAAGGAAATTAAGAGATATAATCCTAGATAATATATAAGAGGCTAGGCTTAAAAAATCCACGTTTTATACTGCCAAAGATAAAGTGCCGCGCGATTAGTTTATTTAGAAGGTTTTTAGTAACTTACCTAAGAAGGAACGTGCTTTAAACAGCTAGTTTAGATAGGCTATTATTTCTTTTATATTATCCTAGAGAACTAATGCCACTAAACGGCAGAGTAATATAAAGTTAGAACCTAAAAGTTAGAGTTAAACCTAATTTAAACCTATAATAACGCTGGTATATACATTTGCTTCTAAGCCTAATCTCTAAATTACACGGTTTTACATTACTAAATAAGCCGTTCTTACTTAAAAATATAACCTTCTAGTTTTAAAGAATAAACCTAATTACCTAAAGCATAGTAGAGCTTTATAAAGTCTATAAATTTTAGAAGGTAATATAGAAACTCTAATAGTTAAAGAAATTAGTTTCTCGCTATTTTAAGAGGTTATAGTATTAGTAGGTTTTATCTTAGATAAGGATAAAATTACCTAGCTTAACGTGGTTACTAATAAGGAGGTTTATATTACCTAGCGAGGGCCACTATAAGCCGTGTTTTAATAGTATATGCTATATAACAGGAGCAGAGTGGAATTTCTACTTAAGAGTACGGATTATAAGTCCCTTTAATAATATCTAGCTATCTATATACTAATAATTGCAGCCAAGCATTTAATTATAAAAGTACTGTACTAATTACCAAATAAGTAGGGTATAAACTCTCCTAGAATTGCCGATACTCTAACCTACTAGTATTCGCGCACTAAGGCGCATTTAAGAAATGGTAGAAGATCACGCCTAAGCTGATTCGCAAGCACTTAGATATTAAGTTTATTAATAAAGGCAGCGAGAATAAGAGTGATGCTTTATCCATCTTATTAATATATAGCGGCATTCTAAGTTTAATAAATCCAAAGAAACATAATTATAAAAGGGAGTAACCTACTAGAGGCATCTACGGGTAAACTACGGCAAACTGCGGCAAGCTACTAGGAATAGCCGCAATAATCTAGTTATCTAGCCTATGGACAATCCTAATAATACAGAGCATAGTAAGGACAATTGCGATACTCCTAAGAGTAAAACTGCTTTATATCCCTAATTAGCTTAGACTCTATATAATAATTAAACTCTATACCCGTAAAAGCTTTCCTTAGTAAAACTATAGAAACTAATGCAATTAAAGATACCTTAGGTGAAAATGCGCTTAAGGATAATATAACCTAAGCTAAGGAGATATAGGCTATAATGCCTATTGCGTAAAGGTATAAGTATATAGTTATATGGAGTACATCTTAAATTAGACTAATATTAGCTCTTTTTAGATTTCGAGAGGCCGCTATAGCTAAAGTAGGAGGTAAGGTTTAATGAATAGAGTAGTGGATATATAAACGTTCGGCTAAGCTATGTAAAGTTCCTAAAAAGGCCGTCTTAGTAAAGAACCTAGTCCTCGTTCCTAGTAAATGGGGTCTAAATCTAAGGTTTAAATCATTTCTATACTAGCTATATAGCGTATCTAAGATGTTTTACTAGGAGCGTACCAACTAAACGGTAGGGTTTTTGCTAATAGTGTAGGAACCGGAAAAATCGTAACCGCGTACTTAACTATTATCCTTAGTTACTACTATGCTATAAACCTAGACGAAGTGGCTACTAATTAAGTAGCTAAAAATGCAAATTAGCATCTATAGGAGGATAACTAGGCTAAAGACGCTGAGTGTCCTAGCCAGGACAAGATGCCTTTTCCATACTTATGTGTAAATTAAAACGCTATATCTATAATGCGAAGACAGCATAGTGCAAATCTAGTTATTATATTTCCAAGTGTAATTACTAGCTAGAGAGACAATTACATCTTATTATTTAAGGACTCTACGCTTGTAATGGAAGAGTAGACGCTACTACGGTTTGCAATATACTATAAGATAGAAGGTATATCTAAAGGAATGGCACGACTAAATCCTTAGGAATGGCTTTAAACGGGGACTTTAGGGGACTAGTTAGATTATAATACGATAAATAATAGTCGGACTCTTATGGGTAAAAAGAAAACGCCCTACTTATAGTTCTTTAATAGCCCCCTATAGAGGCATACAGACCGTCGCAACTACGCTCTTTAGCAGAATCTTATGGGATAAGTTCTATAATAAAAAAAATTAAGAAACTTATATTAACTAATTCCTTCGTTCTTAAAAAAAAGTGGTACCGCCATACCTAAGGTTCTTTGCCTAGGCCATTACTAGTATAGTAATAGAGAATAGCGTTATGGATATATGCTGGTTTATTATAAGCGCCCTTAAAGATGTAGATTGGGCAATCACTTAAGCTAACCCTACCCTAGCATTTTTAGAAAATGCATGTCTACAAAAGTTAATAAAATAGCTAAACTCTGGACCCAATTTTTTAAAGTAGGGAAGGAGCAACCCTAAAAGTGCCTTGCAGTCTGCAATATATAAAGAATTAGTTAAGATCAGTGGCCTAATTCTTATAAATTTTCTCATTCGCCGTAACTGGGATACTATTGGCTTTAGTAACTAAAAACTAAAAGCTGTCCCAAGCGACCTCTAAATTTAATATATAAAGTATAATTATAAAACTAAAGAACTTAAATTCCTATACAGTATAGAAGGTGCAATAGTGTTAGAAATAGAAGAGGCATTTTAGTAGAAAATGGTTAAATGGAGAGAAGATGGTTCTCCTACTAGGAAAAAACTGGTACGAATAACTAGCAGCTCCTTAAGCAGCTACTTTACGTGCTATAATACAGCAACAACGCCTAGGTTACTTTTATAGAAGGATAGATTTAATAAGGATTTTCTAGATAATAAAAAAAATAAACGTCTACTCTAATACCACACTAACGCAGTTAAAAATCCTATTAGAAGTATCTTAGATCAGAATAAGGAGGAAATTCTTTATAATAACGCGAAGTTTTAAGACGCTTTTAGCTATCTATAAAGAAGTTATAGCAGCACTATATATTAAAGGCTATCGTAGCAAATTTATTATTAGTACTAATTTTTTAATTATTAGGGCGGTATATATAGCAGTAAGTGGTAAAACACTCTGTCTTTTTACCTCTTAATAGTAGCACGTTTAACTAGAACTCTAAGCTAACACTTATTTTAGGCCTTGGTTGCTAAATATAGCAAGGATGCTATTATATACCTTCTTAGAGGAATACTACCGAAGCAAAAGACTACATAATCTATAACTTATAGAAGCAGCTAAACGGACCATAAATTCTCTTATTATTTCTAAAGGCTATTATAGAGGGTGTTACTATTAACGGCTTCCTGTATTAAAAGTGGAATTCTAAATAAGCTTAAGTTTAAAAAGAACGCCGCTAATAAGAGACTAGACGTAGATATAAATAAGCTAGAAAAATTAAAGAAGTAGCTAATGCAAATGTTATAGATTATAGTAGCAATATGTTTTTAATCCTTTTAGCGCGGAATTAGGTAATATACTAGGTAGTTTGCCGTAAATTCTTCTCTAGTAGAAGAAGTATAACAGACTATTATTTTTAGAATTAGGCAATATAGTAGGCAGTATTCTACAGTCTTATAATTAGTAAAAGACAAATGCTGGATTTTTTTTTTATAGAATTAAGTAATATACTTAGCGATATGCCGCAGTCCTACGGCTAATGGAAGGCATATACTAAGTTATTTTTTGTGGAACTAGGTAATATATCGCTAATATACCGCAATTCTTTTATTAATAAGCGAAGTGTCTATCTTACTATTTAAGGAGGGTAATGCGCAAGTGATATATTACAGTGCTCCGTTAATAAAAGAAGCCGCTAGCTTATAACGTGGGAACCAGGTAATATACGAGCCAATATTTAGAATACTCTGCTTATAAGAGGAGCTTATTAGCTTATAATATAGGAACCGGGCAACGCACGATCGGATATATCGCAGTGCTTTATTAATAAAAGACGCCTACTAGCTTGCTATTTAAGGACCTAAGTAATGCGCCAGGCAATGTATTGTGGTACTCTATTAATATAGCAAGTCTACTAGCTTATGACATAGAAACTAGGCAATATGTAAGCTAATATGTCGGAATACTCTACTAATAGGCAACGCCTGCTAGCTTGCAATTTAAAGAATTGGGCAATGTGCCTAGTAATATACGGCAACTTTATACTTAGTGATGGAAGTCTGCTAGCTTACCGCTTAAGGAACTGGGCGGTATGCCAGGCAATGTGCGGCAATTTCGCGCTCAGTAATAGAAGTCTACTAGCTTGCCGCTTAAGGAACTGGGCAATGTGCCAGGCAATATACGGCAATCTCTCGCTCAGTAATAGAAGTCTGCTAGCTTGCCGCTTAAGGAACTAGGCGATATACTGGGTAATATACGGCAATCTCGCGCTTAGTAATGGAAGTCTGCTGGCTTGCCGCTTAAGGAACTAGGTAATATGCCAGGCAATATACGGCAATCTCTCGCTTAGTGATAGAAGTCTGCTGGCTTGCCGCTTAAGGAACTGGGCGTATACTAGGCAATATACGGCAATTTCGCGCTTAGTAATTGAAGCTACTAGCTTGCTCTTTAAGGTAGTAATCTTATTTAGATTAGAGCTCCTAGCTAGAGTTAGAATTAATATAGACTTTAGATCTAACCATTTAATTAGTAGAGCGGAGTAAATGTAAAGTTAATATAGCTTTTAGAGCTCTAGATCTATACCTAATTTAAAATGCGGCTAAGGAAGAATAGATTACTTATAACTTCGTGCTTAATATAAGGCCAATTAGTAACTCCTAGAGCTCTGCTACTGACTTAGTATTTATTAAGGGGCGTATTAGCTATAGAATCTAGAACACCCGCTTATTCTACTGCTATTCTCTTTATACCAGTACACGGCTTGTTCTAGATTATAGTAGTTAAAATAAGGTTCTTGGCACTATTTTAATATATAGCTTTAAGCTCCTATTTTATATTCTATTTTAATCTAGAGCTCTTATATACGCGCTAAAGTGACGACTTTTTGTAATATAGCGACTCTACATACCCCGATCGCGATACTGTAGTTACATTTACATACCTTATATAATGTTATTATCTTAACCTTCGTGATCGCGATAAGCCTATTTCCGGGGGGGGGCTTATACGGGAGGTAGGCAAAGATATAGGAAACGCTGATTACAGAGAGGATGTTAGCCAAGGAGGACTTTATTACTATACTAAAGTAGGGAGTTGTAATAGAGGCCTAGTGGCAGAGAGGGGCTTATTTAAATCGCTTACCGACGTTAGTTAATCACGTATTAATATATAAAGTTAAATCTAGAGCTTTATTCTGGAGCCTTACTAAATAATTAACTCCATTATAGATTTAAATAAGCTATAGTAGCCGCTACTAATTATAAAACGGGTAACACTAAAAGGCGTATAGATTAAACAGTTATAATAGAGGCGATTTGCAACCAAATAGTCCCTTTAGGTTCAAATAAGGAGCTTTAAGCTCTATATCCCTTTGTTTAGTAAAAGAGACTTTTTATATTAGGCGCTTTAGGTGCTCCTACCTAGGTTAGCATACTGCGGGCACCCTAGCTAGCGTGATTTTATTAGTAAGCCTTACTAAAACGCGTTAATATTGCGATGCCGATGAAATGCTGTAGAAGGCTACTACCTATATATATAGATATATTTGAGGAAGTTAGGCAAAAAGTCGTAATATATAATATTATAACTATAGGTTTCTACCCTTCCTCTATTAACCAGCTGCCGATTATATAGGAAAATCCTCTATTAGAGTCCTCGCCTAAATTACTACTACCTATCCGCTTTATACGCGTTCTTAACGTTAATAAGGATAAGCTTCCCTCTTAGATTTTACTACCTAACACTATCCATCTATTTATTACCTACTCTCTACATTAGAACCAATTTCCCCTTAACTTAACCTATTTTTAAAGTAAACGTCGCAATAGTATATATGCTAGTAAGGAGTTATAAATATCTTATACTGATCGGTTATTATAGATAAATAAAAACCCTGGGTATGTAGCTACCCCAGCTAAGCGCACTAAGCGTCCCTATATTAAAAAGGCGTTACTAAAGAACAGAGATGGGACTACTAAGCTAGGTCTAAAGCCGTAAAAGAAGAAGGCGGCAGATAGTTGCTAAAAGGATATTAAAGGATTTCTAATTAAGTAGGAGAAGAATGGTAAGGTAGCTAAAGCTATAAAAATAGCCTAGCTACCTATTAAAAAGCCTCCGCTAACCTATTCTATCCTATTAGTCGCTAGAAATGCCGCCGTATATAGTTTAGAGAGAACTAAGTTAAATAAAAACAGTGCTGCGGAGATGGCTGTTATAAAAACTAGAAGACTATAAAAGAGGGACCTCTCTAATATTGCAAGTCAGACAATTAGTAGTATAAAGGAGGGGTAGAATGCTTTATAGACTGCGTTAGCCGCTAATCGCCAGAATATTAAGAGTTTAAAGACGGAAATTAAGGAACTTTAAAAAGCTAAAAAGGCTTAAAATATATCTATCGCCAATCTAATCCGGGATGCCTAAGTAATAAAGTAGGACTATCTTTAAGGTTATAAAACTATATTCGTAACTAACTGGAGCGCATAATAATATAAATTAGAGAAAGGTAATATTTTAAGAGCTTTTGGTAAAGGATCAGCTTAAGGTTATAAGGGAGGACGTACTGTATGCTAAATAAGGTGTATTAAGTGTTATAAGCGGTTAAACTGTTTAACCAGCGGCTGTTTAATATAGAGGATCGATTAAGGGCGGTAGAGGAGGGCTTAAAGGAGGCTATAATAAAGGCTTAATTAGCTATACCTAGTCTCCTATTATAAAATAATTAAAAACAATGCGTGTATTTTATACTTAGCTAAGTTATTACCTTTTTATATTAGTAGTCTAGGCAGGATTTATAAAGTTTAATAAACTAATAAGTTGGTTTAGTTCTTAAATCCTAAAGATTATAACTATATAAGACTTATATTACCTAAGGCAATCTACTATAAAATGCCGCTAGACTTAGCATTTTACATATTTACCAGAACTTCTTAATTTACCTTACCATCAATAAGTATTAGATGGCGGCAATCTTCCTAACTTTACTATTACTTTGCCTCATACTCTTTACCTTTACTACCTTAACTAACTCTTATACGGCACCTCTACGCGACATTAATTAGTTAATTAATTAGTTTAACCACTAATTACTGCTTTAAGCTGTAACTTACTCCCCAAAACTGCGGTAATCTACCCAGTTAATTAACTCTTATAATTAGTTTGTCTTCCCTACCTACTTTAGACTTACACCTTCACTAAACACTAACTAGATTCTTCCGCTCTTATATAGCAACGCTCTACTCCTTTATTCTATCTTAGTATCTTCATGCGTTACTATAAAGGACTTAGATATTATAAAGGGATGGGATATTAATACTCGTCGCCTTAAGGAAATTAAGAATATAGTCTTAAATAGTATGATAAAGGCCAGGCTTAAGAAAGTTATATTTCGTACTACTAGAGATAAACTACTACGCGATAAGTGTGTTAAAAAGATTCTTAGCAGCTTACCTAAGGTAGAAGGTGTTTCAGATAGTTAGTCTAAGGATGCCATTATTACTTTAATAACATCCTAAAGAACTAATGCTATAAAACGGCAAAAAAGGGCAAAGTTTAAACCTAGAAGTTAGACTCCCACCTAATTGGAACCCATAGTAACGCTAGCACCTATATTTGCTCCTAAGAAAATCTTAGAATCACTAGGTCCTACACTATTAGGCAAGCCGCTTTTGCTTAAAAATATAACCTTCTAATTTTAATAGATTAACTTAACCGCCTAAGACACTATAGAGCTTTATATAATTTATGACATTATAAAAGCTAATATAGAAACTCCGACAGTTAAAGAAATCCGTTTCTCGCTATTTTAAGAGGTTATAGCATTAGTAGGCTTTAACTTAAATAAAGGTCAAATTATATAGCTCGACATTAAATCTAAAGAGGAAGCTCGCATTGCCCGGCAAGGAGTATTATAAGCCGCATTTTAGTAATATATGCTATACTACAGAAGCAAAGTAGAATTTCTACTTAAGACTACTAACTGTAAGTTCTTTAGATAACATCTGGCTATCTATATACTAATAATTGCAGCTAAGCATTTAATTATAGAAATACCGCACTAAGTACTGCGAAAGTAGAGCATAAACCCTCCCAGCACCGCCAATACCTAAATTCGCCAGTCTTTGCGTAGTAAGCCCGCATATAAGAAACGGTGGAAGACTATATCTAAGCAGACCCGCAAGCACTTAGAGTACTTAGATAATGAGTTCATTAATAAGGACGGCGAAAGTAGGAGCGATGCTTTATTAACCTTATTAGCGTATAGCAGCATTCTAAGTCTATTAAGCCTAAAGAAACGTAGTTATAAAAGGGAGTAACCTACTAGGGTATCTAAAGGTAGATTGCGGTAAGCTATTAAGGACGGCCGCGGCGGTCTAGCTACCTAGCCTATAGGGGGGCCTGATAGTATAAAGGAGAATAAAGACAACTATAATATCCCCTAAAGCGCAACCGCTCTAGATCCTAAACTAGCTTAACTATAGAGTATAACCGTAGATAATCTAACTGGTAATATAATACAGGTTTCTGCAAAAGATAACAACCTAGAAGAAGAGGCCCTTAAAGATATAATAAACGAAGCTAATAGGGAGGTAGAGGCTGCTAACCGTATTAAGTAAAGGTATGGGTATATAAGCATATGGAGTATATCTTAAATTAGACTAATATTAGCTTTTTTTAGATTTTAAGAAGCCGCTACAGCAAAAGTAGGCGGTAAGGTTAAGAGAATAGAGCAGTGGATGTATAAACGCTTAGCTAAGCTATAGGGGGTTTTTAAGGGGGCCCTCCTAGGGAATAATATGGTCCCCGTTCCCCGTAAATAGGGTCTAAATCCAAAGTTTAGGGCGTTCCCGTATTAGCTGCATAGTGTATCTAAGATATTCTACTAGGAATGTATAGAGCTAAATAGTAGGGTTCTTGTAGACGGTATGGGGACTGGCAAAATAATAACCGCATACTTAACTATTGTCCTTAATTACTACCATACTATAAACCTGGACGAAGTGGCTACTAATTAAGCGGCTAGAAATGCTATTTAATATTTACCGGAGGACTACTAGGCTAATAACGCTAAGTGTCCTAGCTAGGATAAAGTGCCTCTACTATACTCGTGCGTAAATTGCAATGCTATATCTATAATGCGCAAACAGTATAGTGCTAGCCTAGTAATTGTAGTTCTATATATTATTACTACCTAGAGAGATAATTATATCTTATTGTTTAAAGACTTACTACTTATAACGTAAGTATAGGCACCGCTAAGAGTTGTAATATACTATTTAACGGCGGATGTTTCTCCGGGTATAGAGCGACCGACTTTAAATAAGTGGCTAGAAATAGAAATGTTGGGAGACTAGACCGCCTATAATACTTTAAATACTAATTAAACTCTTATAGATAAAGTAAAGACTTCTTGCCCTTAGTTCTCCGATAGTATCCTACTACTTAGAAAGGGTAATCCTTTAGTTAGTACCCCGGCTGCCTTAGTAGTAAGATTTGTTATAATTATAATATCTAAATGCCTAAAACAGCGTGTTCTTAACAACTTTATAATTACTAGAAGAGTCCATCGCTTCTTATCTAGCGGTAGGCGAGAAAAAAAAGATTAGCAGTTAGTTAAGACCACGTTTTTTAGTAGGGTTTTATAGGATAAGTTTTATAATAAAAAGAATAAAGAGACTATAGTTAACCAATTTCTTTATTACTATAAAAGTACTATACCAAGGCACCTTAGATTCTTTGCCTAGGCTATATTAGGGACTCTAATAGAGAATAGTGTCGTAGATATGTGTTGGTTTATTATAAGTGGCCTCACAGATCTAGATTAGGCAACCGCTTAAGGCAATAGCATTCTTAAAAAATACACGTCCGTTAAAATTAAAAAAATGGCGAAGCTATAGAGTGACTTTTTAAAACAAGGAAAGAGCAACCCTAAAGGGGTTTTATAGTCTACGGCATATAAAGAGTTGGTTTAAGTCGGTAGAGAAATACTTATAAACTTTAAAATTCGCCGTACCTTAAATACTATTGGCTTTAACGGAAAAAAATTAAAAGTTATTTTAGGCGAGCTTTAAACTTGCTACCTAAACTATAAGTATAGAACTAAAGAAATTAAATTACTATAGGGCATGGAAGGTGCAATGGTATTAGAAATAGAAGAGGCATTCTAACAGAAAATGTTTAAATAGAAAGAAGACGGTTCTCCTAAGGGGAAACAACTAGTATAAATAGCTAGCACCTCCTTAAGCACCTACTTTACGTGCTGTGTTGCAGCAATAACGCCCGGGTTGCTTTTATAGAAGGATAGATATAATAAGGATCTGCTAGATAATAACAAAATTAATATATAAGCGAAATTTCACGTAAAATTAATTAAGTCTCTTATTAGAAGCACCTTAGATAAGAATAAGGAGGAAATTCTTTACGGCGATATAAAGTTTAAGGCGCTTTTAGTTATCTATAAAGAAATTATATAATTAAAAAACGTCGGGGGGTATTATAGTAAGGTTGTTATTGGCACTAATTTCTTAACTATTAGAGCGGTATATATGGCAGTAAGTAATAAAACACTTAATATTTTTACCTCTTAACAGCAGTATACTTAACTAGAACTCTAAGCTAATACTTTTTTTAGGCCTTAGTTGCTAAATATGGCGAGGATACCGTTGTATATCTCCCTAGAGGAACACTACTAAAGAAAAAGAATAGTATAATTTATAACTTGTGGAAGCAGCCAAACGGACTATAGATTCTTTTATTATCTCTAAAGGCTATTATAGAGGGTATTACCCTTAATAAGGTATATTTTATTGTGCTTATAGAACTTAATCCGTCCTTTAGCAAATAGCAATAATTTATATACCGCATCTACCGAATTAGCTAAGAAAATCCTCTTATAAAAGCATATATTTTGTATAACACGGCTTCCCATATTAAGGTTAAAATTCTAAATAAGTATAAGTTTAAAAAGGCCGCCACGGATAAGATACTGGATGTAGATACAAATAAGCCGGGAAGTTTAAAGGAGCTGCTAATAGAAATGTTCTAGATTGTAGTAGCGAAGTATTTCTAATATATTTAGCGCAGAATCGGGCAATATACTAAGCAATTTACCGTAAAGTCTTATTAGGTGGAAGAAGTATACTAGGCTATTGTTTTAAGAATTAGGTAATATAGTAGGTAGTATACCGCAGTCTTATAGCTAATAAAAGGAATATACTAGGGTTTTTTTTAGTAGAATAAGTAATGTTCTTAGCGATGTGCTATAGTCTTACGGTTAATAGAAGGTATATACTGGATTATTTTTTATAGAATAGGGCGGTATATCGGCAATATACCACAATTATTTCATTAATAAGAAAAGTTTACTATTTTGCTATTTAAGGAACCGGGCAATATGCGAGCTAATATATTATAGTACTTTGTTAATAAGCGACGCCTACTAGCTTACTATATAGGAACCAGGTAATAAGCGACTAGATATATTATAATGTTCTATTAATAAGCGACACCTGCTAGTTTGCTATTTAAGGACTTAAGTAATACACTAGGCAATATATAATAAGTCTGCTAGCTTATAATAGAGGAACTAGGCAATATATAAACTAATATATCGGAATACTCTACTAATAGGCAACGCCTGCCAGCTTGCAATTTAAAGAATTAGGCAATGTGCCTAGTAATATACGGTAATTTCATGCTTAGTAATAGAAGTCTGCTAGCTTACCGCTTAAGGAACTAGGCGATATGCTAGGCAATATACGGTAATTTCGCGCTTAGTAATAGAAGTCTGCTAGCTTACTGCTTAAGGAACTAGGCAATATACTAGGCAATATACGGCAATCTCTTGCTTAGTAATAGAAGTTTGCTGGCTTGCCGCTTAAGGAACTAGGCGATATACTAGGCAATATATAGCAATCTCACGCTTAGTAATAGAAGTCTGCTAGCTTGCCGCTTAAGGAACTAGGCAATATACTAGGCAATATATAGCAATCTCTCGCTTAGTAATAGAAGTCTACTAGCTTACCGCTTAAGGAACTAGGTAATATGCTAGGCAATATACGGCAATTTTTCACTTAGTAATAGAAGTCTACTAGCTTACCACTTAAGGAACTAGGCGATGTGCTAGGCAATATGCGGTAATCTCGCGCTTAGTAATGGAAGTTTACTAGCTTACCGCTTAAGGAACTAGGTAATATACCAGGCAATATACGGCAATCTCTCGCTTAGTAATAGAAGTCTGCTAGCTTGCCGCTTAAGGAACTAAGCGATATGCTAGGTAATGTGCGGTAATTTTGTGCTTAATAACAAAGTCTACTAACTTGCCGCTTAAAGAACTAGGTAGTGTGCCTAGTATATATAGCAATTTCGTATTTAATAAGAGAGGTCTACTAGCCTAACCCTACGGTTATACTTCCTATACATTAGTTATTAACCTAAGTTTATAAGTAGTCTTTAGATTTTTAAACTTTGCTAAAGATTCTAATTAGCTTAAAAAAACTTACGCGCGGTAAGTTATAGTAGAATCCATATAACGAACCTTAAAATATTTTAATATTACACCGTTCCTTTTTATTGATATTTCTATTAACACTACTATATACGTTATAAACGTAGCGGAACCTATTATAATTAAATGCAGTAAGTGTTATATATATATGCCCCGCCTTAATATTATTAAAGACGGCCCTTTAAAGAAGCTTTTAAAGCTCTGCCAGTTGTATTAGTCAAAGGCGCGTTTTCCCTATATATTATTATACTTCTGCTTACTCTTCTATACCTCTAAATATGATTTAAATAAGCGGAAAGCTTAGGTGGAGCTAGGTTCTACTACTAAGACTTATCCTATAAAGCGCTAGCGAAACGCTTTATTTAAAACTAATACCGAGAATGCCTTCTTACCTCGCGGCCGGAATAGTTAAGATACCCCTAAAATAGCTTGGCGGTAGAAGGCAATTAGGACAATATAATAGGGGCACCGCATTCTTAATTGGCAGGATAAAGCTTACTCGCCAACTTCTCCGCTATATATAGATAAAGCTCTATATAGTAGAAGGGGTATTTAAGAGAGCCTAAATACGTCCTTGCTAGAACTAGCTCTAATACCTACTTTAGCGCCAATACCTACTCTAATACCAGTACTACTTTTTTCACGGCAAGCTCCGGTACCAGCTATACTACGCTTTATTTTAGCTATTAATTGGGAATAAATTAAGAAGTTCAGGAGTACGCTATAGGCTAAATATATAGAGATATATAGTTGTTATAAGAAGCGGTGGTTTTAAATGGGCCTAGCTACGGAGGGTAATAGTATAGGTATATACAAAGCCTATATTAAGGACGTCGAAGCCTTAAGGATCTAGCACTTCTCTCTCTATTTGGTGAAAGCAACGAGCTTAATCTAGGGCCTGTTCCTAGCTTCTTATTTATACTTACCGCTATAGAGGAGCTTCTAATAGCGCGCGTACACGTTTATCTGTAAGTCGTGCGTATATATAGCTAGTAACATCGCTATACCGGGCACGTCTCTGCTTTGGTTAGAACATACTAAAGACTTAGAGACAACTACTACAGTTACCTACTAAACTCGGTATGCTAATCGTAAGGCCTACTTTAGTAGAGGGTAGTAAATACCTAAGTTAGCGGTTCTATAAGTAGTATATTATAAGGCGCTCTACTATAGAGCAGTGACTTTACTTTCTAAAAATTAATTATCCGGATTATCGCGATGTTAAAATATATAGTAGCTAGCTTACTAACTTACCTAAAAATAGCTCTATATTGGATCAGCTGCCCTATATTAACGACTTAGAGTCTAACTTTAGTAACCTAAGGACTTACCTTCCTCCTAGATCATAAGCTACTTTGGCTCCTATAGGCAATCCTACTTATACTATTAATCCTTAGCCTGTTAGGCTTAGTAATAGTATATTAGATAGCGAATTTAATAACAACGTACTAGATACTTTAGTTCCCGATCTAGTGCCTAATCTTAATAAGTTGGACCTTTTAAGTCGCGAAGTTTATTATTAGTAATGCCTATAGGCAGGCTTAGAGGTTCCTACTATGCGGTAAACACCTCTTTTAAAGCGATTAGCTAATTACATTATGTAAGGTACCTTTCCTACTTTATTTCCTTATGGTAGGGCCGATTTTAATACGCTATAAAGCCGTACGGTTACCCTGGTTGCGTACGCTAAGCATATACTTAAGTATAAGGATGGACAATTTGGCCGCCACTCTTTATTTCACCACTACGTGTTTAATTGGATCATAAGAGAGCAAGACTTTAGCGCTACCCGCTTCCTTTATAACTAATCTATTAAGAATAATCTATCTTTAGATGACCTCGGCAATTTGTACTAGAAAATCACGTTATATAACAACGTTTAGGAACGCGAATTAATACCCACCCTTATACCTATACCACCACTAAATATTCTAGATCTCGCACTTAGAGCTTTTTATAATAGGTACTCCTAGAAGATCTACTAATTTAAGTCTTTAAAATTGAACGTTATTAATATTCTACGTATGGGCTGTCGATTAAGCTCCTAAGATAGGATTTTTAAACTTAATACTACGTAAGTATTACTACTTTCTTACAACGGCCGAGCAATCCTAAAGTCCTCTTATTCCTCTCCTTCCTCCTAATACTTAGTGCTAAGCCTTATTATATCGTTACTAAGCCATTACGTTGTTACTAAGCCATTGCGTTGTTACCGAGCCATTGTATTATCGCTAAGCCATTACATTATCGCCAGGCAATCGCGATTGTTGTCCTTAACTAAATTAACTACCCCGTTCCTACAGCTTTAAAAAATTATAGCTCTATAATAATATATTGCATAACGTCTGTTCTTGCATTAAAAATTATTTCTGATTAAGCTCTACGATATTAAAAAAAGATCAATTTTGGTTCCTATGTGATTCGCACTTATTAGCCTTTATATCGTCTAAGCTAGGTAATTAACAACGTAGCCAGGACGACGCGTTAGAGACGTTACTACTATGCCTACACTACCTCCCCTAGGACACCCCCCCAGAGGGGAGGCTTTAAGGGGAGGTCTCGGCGTCTATATATTTTTTTTTCCTGCGCGCGTATCGTATCAAATTAGGGTAGGGTACTTGCTTTAATTCCACTGCCTTTAATACCACTGCGCTACGGAAACTTAGTTATTAGGTAACCAAATTTTTTTAATATATAATACTTCTAATTAAAATTATAATTAACTACTCCGTTAGATCTTAAGTAGAGGTCTTTATATTAAAGCTCTGCAGTCTAACTATATACTAGATTCGTAACTAACGTGATCTTTAATTACGAACTATAAAAGCTATATTAAAAGCGTTTAACCTAAAAGCCTTTATATTAAAAGCCTCTATATAAAAAGCCTCTATATAAAAAGCCTCTATATTAAAAGCCTCTACTATTAGGATTTTTTTTGAGCACGTTATAGCAGTTAAAAATTAGGGTCTTCTTAACTGGCTTAAGTCGCGATTTTGGCAATTTGTGGCAATTTGCAGCAATTTGCATAGGCTACTTATACATTTATGGCAAATTGCCAAAATCGCCGCAAATTGCCAAAATCGCGACTTACGCAGGTTTTGCAGACCCCGATTTTCGCTTGCAACAACGTGCCCAAAAAAAAATCCTAATAATAGCCGTAGTAGGGAATACGGAAGAGGGTATAATTAACGTTAACTATAAGGTAATTATAGAGGTCCTTATGGAGGTTCATTTTAAAGTAATTGCTAAAAGAAGTGCTACGTTTATAAGAAGCTAAATTACTAGTTAATTAGACACTCCCTTAATAAGTAAAAGGAGGTATATAATAAGTTCCGTTAGAGTATAAAAAACGTTAAAAATTGTAAGGTTACTATAGCCTACTTCTAAAGCTTTCTAGTTTAATATAAAGGCGTAGAAAATCTTAAGGGTAAGGTTAATAAGACTAAATAGCTCCTTATAGATATAGAAATTAAGAACTACTTACCTAACTAATACTTTACTAAGTATAGTAAGGTAAATGGCATATAAACCGTCGCTATTCTTAATAACTAATCTACGCTCCATTCTATTACGAAGTTAGATATTTTTAATAAGCTAAAGGAGAGCTCTGCGTTCTCCTTTAATAATAGATACTTAGTAAATGTCTTCTATAGTATTATACTAGATACTAAAGCCGCAGAAGTATTTATAGTAGGAGAACCTTAAGTTTAAGCTCTCCAGCAGCTTAATAGCTCTATTTAGATTAACTAATTAATAGTAGGCCAATATACAATTCGTTTTAGTAAAGGTACTATAATCTCTCTTAGCACAATTAGGGTCTAAACCCCCTTAGGATATATTACTTTCTATATTATTCCCACAAACACTCCGTTTCTATTCTATATTAGGGATATAAATAAATTAAGTGTTAAGCTTAATAACCTTAAGAATATACTTGTGTAGGGAGATAATCGGGTGCCTATTATACGCAAGTAAGGTTACCCTTAATTGCTCTTTTAATAACTAGAAAAGAGTGTTACTTAGAGCTATTTAACCAAGTTAAAGTTACGCCAACTATACCGTCATTTTAGCCACCTATCCGTTTATTAATTACTTAGGGTTCTTTAATAAGTAGGCCATAAAGTTAAGGTTAAGGCAATTAAGCATCTTATAAAATACTGCTATTACTACTAAATAAACTAGAAGTCCCCTAGCCAATTTAAGTTTACCCTTAAAGATAACTATAACTTCAACTTCTATATTATTATCAACGTTATATATCTTAGCAGCAAGCTAGTACTCTAAGTTATTAACTTCTTAACCTCCTTTTAAGCTGTATAATTCTTAAAGGATATATTAGCTAGGAACGCATAGGATACCCTTTAGTTATACTAGATTAATATCTACCTAGGACCCCCTAATTAAATCGTCTATAACGCAGAAAAGAACTTCTTATTTATAGAGTTCTAATAATAGATAAAGGCAATAGCAATTAAGGTTAAGGAAGTCCCCGTTAAGGCGTATAATAGTATTAGAAAAGTGGAGCGATATTATACGCCATTACGCCGCATATATAAGATTATCTCTTTAGAACTAAAGGACGCTAGCGAAGAACTTACCTTATAAATAGCTGTTAAAGCTATTAATAATTCCGCTGGCCCGGATAGACTCGTACCTACGCTACTAGTCTTTAGCGCCTACCCTTAAATAACTAATAATTCTCTACTATCTCCCTCTATTATATAATAAGCTAAGGCTATTTATAAGGCAATAAAGGAGGTGCGACGTCTTTATGCTATACGCTAGGTTAATAATATACTAGGAATAAGAAATAGCCTAAACACCTTAACTACGCTTAATCTGCCACTTTAGTCTAAAGTACGCGTATAGCGTAAAAAGGGAGGATAGTTAGGCCTATATTAACTTATTGTAATTAATAGTTAAACTTATACTATTTAGATGCCTTACGGACCCACTTAATTCTATTTAATTATTATTAAGCCTTATTATAAAGATAACAATTCCAAGCCTTTATAGGATGCCTTAGAAGATACCCTAGAAGAGAACTACAATTAACGTACTCTAGAAGGCGACTATGATTCTAATATAATTATAGTAGATACGCTATAACTATAATGCGGTAGAGGTTGCCCGAAGGGATTACAAAATCGCTAACATCTTATTAATTTTAAAGAACAATTTGTTGCCACTATTAAGAATAGAGTTAAGTTATTAATAGCCTTTATAACAGCTAAAGAGAAGGCTAACTTTAAGCTTGTAAAATAGCTCTAAAAGGAAGGTTGTATTATAACCCTAGAAGCTCCTTTCTAAGTATCTAATAAGTAGGAGATTGACGGTCTTATTATAAGAGGAGTCTTTAAATTTAAGAAGTATAACCCTACTAAGTTTGATAAAGTTCGCATCTTTAAGTTAAAAATAGTTAATGAGATTAAAGGCAAAACTACTAACGCCCTATTTAAGAAATTAAGGCTTATTATTTAAGGTTATAATAATAATAGTAAGGAGGTAATTCTTATATAATCTTTTATAATTTAACGAGCTAGTTAGCGAGTTATTATTACGCTAGCTCCCTCCTTAATAAAGAATAGAATAGTAGTTTATTTATAAGATATTACTTAAGCCTACACCCAATTAGAGACGCACCTTTAGCGCTTAATATTAGCATACCTTCCNGAGNAAATTNNCCACNANTANCCTAAANATANNATTATAGTTATGCTTAAGCCATTATATAGAATTACAGAGGCAGGAACTTACTAGTGGGCTACCTATAGTAAGCACCATAAAGAGAAACTTTTAATAACTACTTCTATATTTAATTTCTGCTTCCTTATTATAACTATAGAAACTCCATTTGGAATTATTAGTATATAAACTAATAATATAATTATCTTAGGGGACAACTAATTTTTAGCTCTTAAAGAAGATAAGCTAGTAAAGGCAAATCTTATAGTAAAGCTAAAAGAAAAGCTTAATTTAATAATACTATTACTCTTTAATAGATGCATCCTCTCCCTAAATAAGGATTCTATTGCTTTACGCTAGAAGGGTTAAGGTAAAAAGATTAACATTATTAACATTAATTCCCTAAAGTAAGGATATATAGAGTAACGCGCTTATAAAGCTTATATTGCTTCTATCTATTAACCTAAAGCTTTATTTAATCTCTCCGTTACCACCTAATACTAAAAACCAACTAAGGACGACGTTCTTGCCCTAAATAAATATCTTTTTTAGTAAATAAACCATCTTAATTGGGGACTACTCTATATGCCTATTAATCTTCCTACTACTAAGCTCTTTATATTTATTAATAGATNNTTTATAAATAATAAANANTTTAGCTNCNAGTTNGNATATAAGATTATTATTATAAATAAATTTACTAGAGAGAATAACTTTATAATCTATAGTAATCTTATCTATTAGAGCTTAACTAAAAGTAAGCGCGTTACCTAAAGTATTTTAGCGTTAGAGATATATAGAATAGTTAGCGGAGTTAATATAGCAATTGCAATTAGAACTACCCTAAAGATAATTATAGATCAACTTGAACTTCCTATTATCCTTATAATCGTATATACTAACTTATATTCCCTCTACGAGTATTTAGTTAAGCTTAGTACTATAAAGGAGAAGCGCCTTATAATTAATATTATAGTACTTTAGCAATCCTATAAGTATTAAAAACTCTTTAAATTTTAATAAATTAATAGCTAAGATAACCCGGTAAATATAATAATAAAGGCGAACCTAAATAAGGCACTAGAGACGTTTATTAACACAAATACTTTACGTATATAAGTTAAAGGTTAGGTTAAAAGGGAGTCCCTAGAAATTTCTTAGTTATATAAGGTCTTAAGATATCTAGGAACTTTAACTAGCGGTTAAAGTTGTCTAATTAGTTAGATTCTCTTACCAAGACTTTTTTAAAGGGGGGGGGTATAACATTCTATAGACCCTAACTTAAACCAGCCAATTAGGATTTTCCATCCCCGGGATAGAAAATCGCTATTGGCTCGCTTACTACTAGCGCCTTAGCGGCCCTCCAAATAAGATATCTACCTATAACTCCTAAGTAAGAAAGCACTACGTGCTAAGAGGCAAATTTTGGGACAGCGAGACTTATATTACAATAGTAATAGTAAGTAAGGAGGATTAATATTTATTCCGCTAGTTAAGCGGTATATATATATAGATGGCAACCACAGAAGAAGAGTTGCCAGTGTTAGGAATAAAGGCAAGTGGTCACCATATAAGGCATATTGCCGTCACGTGTTGCCGCGGCATTAGCGTGGCGAGGAGCCTTAAGCTCCTCGCCCTCCTTCATGAAGAAACAAGAACAATCATCATACTATCTACGAACCGTAGCTATGTGATATCACCTTGTGTAACCAACAGCACCAGATACCGACATGCACATGGAGGAAAATAAACATGCGGGGTTGCTATTAGACACGATCAGATATAGTTTACCCAAGGAAGCCGCCAGAACTTAGCCTTTGTGGCATATTGTGTAGCTTCCTGCATAACAAAGGTAATTATCTAAAAAGAAAAATACCTTGCGTAAATTTGGAAGTGTCTTTATTAGTTTAACCGAGGATTCCAAGAGCTATACTGAACATTTTACAGCAACACTCAGGACACCCAATAGTAACACTCTGGGCAACCCTCCGAGTACTGTAGAAAATGTGTTACCTTCCAGGAATTCACTCTCTTCTGCCAGTTCTTTGTTATCACCCAATCTCTTCGTTTCGTCGCCCAGTAACACTTTTTCGTTGGCCGATACCGCAGACAATCATGTCTTTGTTATCACCCAATCTCTTCGTTTCGTCGCCCAGTAACACTTTTTCGTTGGCCGATACCGCAGACAATCATGACAGACCGCCCAGCTCATCTTCGGCCGCCCCCGCGCGTTCAATGGCTCGATGAGCCTGAGCAGCTCCAAACATAACCCTCTCTGTAGGACAGGGCGAGGTTTCCTTAACGATGCGGATGCGGAGACTTGGAGGAGGTGTTTACAGGTGAAGGCGAGGCAGAGTCGGCCTAGTAGATCGGTGTGGTGGAAAATCTCGAAGAGAAGTTCATTGGGGAGGCAAAGCAAGGGAGAGGAGAGAGTGATTGGTGAGGTGAGGAGCTAAGATTCAACTTATAAACTAAAGGAGCCCCAGGTTGGACGGATTCAGCTCACGTGTTTAGGGATGATGAAGGGCGTCCAGCCATAATCTTCTGACATGGTGACGTGGTGGAATGTGGCGCACCGCTGGGATTTGGTTATGGATGAGGGAACATGTAGGGCGTAGCCCAGATTGAGAGCTGTATTCCGTGATTGGTTTTGCAGGGTTGACTGGGAACTGAAAAGTGCGAACAGAAGCGAGAGAGCGGCAGTTGGCTCGGTAATGTAACTCTGTTGAGTAATGGTGGCGCCAGTTTAGACAATCGACGCCACTGCCGATATTTAGCCGAAACTACGGCAGACAGACATCGCTCCTGTCAGAATGCCACCAAATAATCTCGTTTGTGTAGAATTGGGACAAGTTATGAGCAACGACAACCTGTTAGTATTACCTCAACCCATTGTATATTCCCCGCTATACATCTTTTTCCACAGCCCTGTGGGCTACAGTTGGATAGACGGAACCGACCCTACTTACAGAAACTTCACACCACCAACGATGCCCCAAAACACCTCCTCCCGTCCCTCACCATCAACATGTCGGAACCCGACGCCCCCATGACTTGGCTCGAGACAAGCGATGCCGCCCTAATTACCTAGGAAGGCTATGCTAACAACTATTCTAAGCTATTACATTTTAGGCTAGATCTGGAGTTTTTTAAGCCCTTATATAGATTTTATTATATTTTAAAGCTATACTAAGATAAGTTAGACCGGAAATAAGCCACCTATGGCGACTATGGGCGTCTAGGCGAGCCTATGGGGCCTACATGACTACATAGAGGCTTCACGGAACCGGGCCACCGTTTATTCACCATTTGCGAACATATCCGTATGATCAGTATGTTACCTGGCCGCGAATTGGAATTTGTCTCTGGGAGGCCCTTCCAAGCGAGTTAGGTGATATCCAGCAAGCGCAGTTTTCTCCATCTAATGTTGAGCTTGGATGAAGTAGCTCCAATGGGCATAGTCGGAAAGTGTAAAAGGTAGACATTCGCGCGACCTGGGAACAATCGCAGATATTGGATATTTAGAATAAAAGAACTCGTTAATAAGCGCAGCTTTAGGGGGAGAATAAGTACGAAGGAAGATGATGTATTCTATCTACAGAGCGAGTATGACGAATGCAGAGAGGTGTTGAATTGAATTGACCGAAAGGCCTGCCTTATAGGCGACGCTGGTTAATCTACACTACTTCCTATTCTGTAACAGCGAGTGAGCATGGGAAGAGCGTAGATGTCTATACGTGCGTCACCGAACTGGACCGTACATCTGAACTGCTCCTGCGAAAACTATGAATTCCGACGTAGAAAATAATGGCAAAAAAGATATTAGTGAAGATTTGATGATTCATGGGGAGCTTGTCTAGTTCTGAGGGCCACTACTTGAATGTCACGAATACGTGTCAAACCTAGACATTCACGAATGAAAGTTAATAAATTTATCAAAAGATCTGGTGGTTAGATGACAAGTCCCGAATATCTGTTTCTGCCACTGACCGCTAGCGGCAACACCACGAGTACTTTGGATTCTGTACGGAGCGGAGCAATTATGATCTGAAGATCGTTTCTCCAGGTGGTGCATTGGAATTATCTGTCAGCTGTCCAGACTTCCTATGCTTTTCTACAATCTCGGAAATCCTCCGTTGGCCAGCACTGACTGAGCCCACCTCTTCCATCTCTAGCTCTACCCAGACTTTGGCACTTCCACTCTGTAAACAAACTTTCCTGCCGTTTTCCAAAAGACGAGCCACTCGCTCTTCAGTCCTTCCGGATCCTCCGAACCCAAATAGCCTTGCAACATGCATAGCAATAATAGCGTACACTTGATAACCTAGCCACAGGTATTGAACAACCGGGTTCATCCAGAGCAGCGCTAAGAGGCCTGCAGGAAAATACAAAACAAACATATAAATGAGCATAATGCAGCATATCTCTCGGAACCGGTCGGATTTTCTTATTCGTATAGGATGCGCATAATGCTTGAAGAAGGGACGAATATGTGATGGGTGGCCTTCCAGGAGCGCAAAGCCGATGCTCGGATACCTTACCTCATATATTTCTTTTGACGCTAAAATCGGGGTGGCCTCAAGGAGTTCGAATATCTAAGGAGGATAGGACGTAGCCGTAGGCCTATAGGGCCGCTGCTATAAACGGATATAGTAAATTGGGGTTTTTTATCCTACTAAGGTGGCTTATAGGGTTTTTCCTTCCCTAACTGCAAGGTTTTCTTCCTATAAATTATAAGTTTTCCCTCTATAATGGAGTAGTCTGCGTAGGCTAAGTAGGATCCGTATTAGACGTTAATTAAAGAATTATTATTATTAATTCTAAACTAACTCTACTAATTATAGAAGCATTACTATTAAAACCTAAGCTATAAAAAAATTCCTACCCCTAAATCTAAAAAAACTTTAATACTATTATATGCTAGTAAAAATCTATCTAGGTTCTGGTTAATATTATAATAGTATTTATTATTTACTTCTTCTAAGCTGCTATCGCTAACGCCTACTAAATTAGTACTACACGCTCTACCATTCCCGCTTAACTACGGTTTTAAGATAAAAAATTTCCTACTACCGACGTCTTGGGTTTTTAAATTAACGCCTAAAAGGATACGTTTAAAGCTCATGCCAGACATATCCTGCCGTTATACTATAGCCGGTTAGGGTATATAGATTAAGGAAGACTTTATTATATCCTAGACTGCCTTAGTTCTAATTAACCTTCTACCTACGGTACTCCTTACTATAAGCATTAGGCTATTAGTTAAGTATAGGATGGCGTAGTTTATAATTACCGGCTACGGTATAAGCTTGGTATCGTTTATATTTACTTAATAGATTGCGAAGACGAAGGATTTAAAGAGATAATAGAGCTATAGACCATAGGGGCGCTAGTTTGGGTCTCGTTATTACATAGTAATGAGGGATTTTAGAAGACGCATCAAATTAATTTGGATCTTTTCAGGCGTTGGGGATGCTTTTAGAGCTACACAGCAACCACAGGTTATTAGACAGCAATCATACCCACACAATTTCTGGAGTTGCAAGCAGATGGATCTGGTGGAGCCACCACTTACTCCACATATATTCTATGGAGCTTTTACTCCATGGAGCTAACTTCATCCGCTTGCAAGTCTGATAATTGCCAACCTAATCTCTGCCATGGCCCAAAACCGACCTAACAAGCAAGGAACTCTTAGAGATACAATGGTATCTGCAACGTCCGGTGGCTTTGTCTGGTGCTGCTTGATGGCTAAGCCTCGACTGGTGCGACGAGAGCCTCGAGGAAATTGGAAAGGAGGGCTGGGGGCCATTTTACTAGCAATTTGGTGTCGTGTCGAGGGAATGGGAGCGTTCTCACTATTGATCCTGCACATTTCCTCGGCGTTGGACCACAGCGCTTCTCCTGGCTTCGGCTCGACTTGGATATATGAGAAGAAGACATAGTCCCTGTATTCGTCAGCCCGGGCTTCTTCTCTCCTGCATACCTATCACTCACGCTTTCACACCCTCCTTCTCCTGCACTTCAGCTATCTCCTCCGGCTTCTTCAGGAAGTCCAACGGAACATGTGTTGCATTCTTTGGCAAGGCGCCAGGAATAGCGGGAGGTCGACGTGAAAGGCAATAGATGTGGCGCCACCGTTCTAAAGCCTAGGTAAGCACACGCATCATGTAATTGCCGGAGATGCCGTTGGCTCCAGTAGTGACAGCGTTAGGGCCGTTCAAGGACGCCGAGTATACCGGAAGTCTTTGAAATATGAAAACTAGCACATTGCCATGCTCCTTCGGGTTAATCGATCTTGATCTACATGATCTCCGAAATTACCTCCTATAATATTGCTTCCCAAAGTTTGCCCTCCACCCAAACACAAGCGTCGTAGCCACACAGGTGATCACTGCAGCGGTGGGAAATGCTATAGCAGCATACAGCCAGAAGCGGCCTTTCCCCAGTCCATATTCGTCTGGTAGAGTAAACAACGCCGAAATCAATGAGAGTGGGAGGAAAAAGAATCCTAGAAACGTCAGGACCTTCACACCCTTAGCTTCATCTAATGATTCTTGTATGCCGGCCATGGTGGCTAGACCGACGAAAGATTCGCTAAGTAGTTGAGTTCTTGAGCGGAGGTTGCTGAGTCTACGCTGGATATCTTTAAAATCTTTTTCGCAATTTTCCCAGGCATCTTTGATGTTTGGGGGGAGCTTGGGGATGGAGTGCCACTCCAGGAGGTCATCAATCATGCCGCAGTATTCTGGAAAGCGGTGGCTCCAGGATTGTAAGATCGACCATTTCTCTGTGACATCGAGTGCTTGGTGCTTCTTTCTTTCCTTGATTTCGGAGAGTATAATGGCTGTTTCCAGCTCGCTGAGGTTGGCTTCCAGATAGCCGACAAGTGTCATGTAGTTTGATGCTATAATCTTTTGAAGGAAAATGCTGGCAAAGAGTGGGTTTTCTCGGAAATTTTTGATCTGTGTATGACAGGTTTTCCAGTAGAAGCATAAATCATCTAGCATACATTTCCTTTTTGGCGCCTCCGCTGTTTTGGCTTCTGCGAGTGAGGTGTATGGGATGAAATCGATGTATCCGCCTTGATAGAGCTCAGTTGCCAGAGGAACTTCGTCTGCATGTTTGGAGGTACCGACTAGAATGACCGTTTTCTCCCGCCCACCCTCCAGCCTTGTGGGCAATGGTGGGTCAACGACAATTAGAACTATGATGATCTCAGTATTCCACAACGAGTGATTCATGAGTGTTCAACATCATTACCATCCCAGCCTTCCGTGCCTTCTGCGCTTCCCTTGATTTTCTGAGACCAGAAACTTGCTTTCCGGTGCATTATGCCAACCTGATCAAGGTCTGTCGATATCTTTGGTTTTCGCGATAGGTTGATGTGTCGATTATCGTTCGGGTTGCGTAATGACCGTATTTGTGGCGTATCGATAAAATAGAGAAGTTCAGAATATTCTATCATAAAAGATGTCTCTGGATCCTTGAGGGAAGCTAGCATCGGAGTATTTCCTGCTCTGTGGCGTCCCTCCCATAGAGCGGTGCGCTGATGCTGCATGAAGAAAGTAGGATCGATGGGAAAATGTGATCCAAATACCGCGACGTACTCAGGGCTCAATCCTTCAAGCAAGAACAGGCGGCGAGGCGGTTTCGAAGGGTCTTGGGGGGGGTTTGATAGGAACGTGTCCAGTTCCTTCGCATTATAGTCTTTAGCTTCTTCAGGAACACCATTGACATTGAAGGTTATAATCTTGACTCGGCTGGGAAGTACGACCGTTGCTCGATTTTCCGGGACCTTCCAGTCTCTATGGGTCAAATTCTTGTTCTTTTCCCTGAGGGTTTTAATAGCATCACGGTAGTCTCCAGCAGCGGCCAAATGATCTCCATGGGTTCGTTCCTGGTCGCCCGAGTAATCGAAGTAATTGTGCTCATTGCCTTGTCGCTGGTTTCCTTGCTTTTGAGGGTTGCCATGAGTTTGCTGATTTCCTTGACTTTGCTGGTTAGATAGATCAGGTTGTGCTTCTTGAGATTGTTGACCTTGAGACAGCGATGTGATGTTTTGATTATTCAAAGCCATAAAATTGTGAGGCTGTGGGTTAGTCATCCTGGTATACACTCGGTATGTTTGTAGGGGTAGAGAGAAAGATATGTCCAAGGAACAGGAGGCAGCGCCCAAACAATTGCTCCTTAGGGCACTCGTTTAGCTTCGGCTTATCGAATGGGAATGCAAAAACACAAGTAAGGCAAGCCAGGTAGGGATATAAAACGGAATATAGCAGGAAAAGAAAAGTGTTTTCAAAGTGGTGTCGTCGTTTGAGGTTGTGAACTACAGTCATCACCGAAATATCGGTAGAAGCTTCGGCCGGCGTGCAGCACGGAAAAGTTGAACGTGGTCACCGATGGGGGTCGCCGAAAGCTGAGCGTGGTCACCGATGGAACCCCGGAGAAAGGTCGGCGGTACCACACTTTTAGCCATACAGAACGCCACATTTAACTTAAGCAACCACACAAACCAAAATATCAAAGTTTCACCACACATGCAACCTTACCAAAAGGTGGCGCCGCACTTCCAAACTTACGCATACCTATCTTACCATCAAAAACAATCGATTTTCTAACTCTTAAGACCCAATTCCTACTATCTATCGAGCTAGAGGTGGATTCAGCTACCTTTTTACCCCCTTTATCTGAAGAGAAAATTCTTCTAAGGGGTGGTATAACCAGCTAGTATTATTTATTCTTTTACTAGGTAAACTTATACCGTCCTACTTTTATTATATAGAGAAGAAGTTAGTATATATCGCAATTACGGCTCCATTTGGTTGCCAACCTTCTTTATACGCTAAGTATACGCAAGCAAATATTTAATTATCCTATCCCTTAACCCGCCGAGGTAAAACCTTCACCGCACATGCAACCTTACCAAAAGGTAGCGCCACACTCCAAAACTTACGCATACCCATCTTACTATTAAAAACAATCGATTTTCCAACTTTCAAGACCTAATTCCTACTGCCTAGCGAGCTAGAGGTGGATTTATTTATCGTTTTACCCCCTTTTCCTAATAGAAAAAATTTCTCTAAGGGTGGCCCTAGCTTATAAGCGAGGCACGAATAGGAACACTAAAACTACTGCTACTACCACTAATACTAAAAATATAAAATAGGAGCTAGTTTTTCTACTACCTTTTAGCCTAATCTCCCCAGAAATCTTCTAGTAGGATTAGTAAGGAGAAAGGGTATAAGAATAGTAAAAACTAGGAAACCCCCCTATAAGATACAAAATGCCAAAGACTTATAAGTCTAAAAAAAAACCTCCTATAGAAATAAGTGATGAAGAGTCTATATCCACTTTTTCTCCCCCTTCTCCTTCTCCTAGCCTATTTAGGATAGGTGGAAAAAGAGGATATCCTTAGTCTTCTCCTAAAAACAAAAACCAAAAACCTATAAAAAAAGACAATAAAACTAACGCCTACTACGGCTAGTACGTCCCTTTCTCTAGAATAATATTTAAATAAAGCTTTAGAGAACCTAATCGAGGCCTATAAAGGGATATAAGATAAAGAAAAAGAAAATAAGTTAGACGTCTAATAGACTATACAGAAAGTATCCTAATAGGAGAAAACCTCTTTATAAAGGAAGAAGAAAGGATATCTTAAAAGGACTGGTTAAAGAAGTAAAAGCTCTCTATAAGGAGGTAGCCCCTACTAAAGAAACCTACGCAGAGAGGCTAAAGAAGGACCTCCCTACTTTGTCCCCTCTACCCTTATCACTACCGTCTCCTACCCCTTCTACTTCTACTAGAAGTAAGAAAAAGCAGCTATAAGGAGGGAAACTAGTCTTAATTATAGACGAAAAGGACTAAATTTTAGATACCTTCTCTATATAAAATAAAGTTAATTAACTATTTGTATTAAAACTGCAAGTAGAAAAGCCAGTACTAGCGTCTATAGCTAAAACTAAAGGAAAACAAAATATTCTCCTTATAACTATAGAAGAGTATAATATAGATTTCCTAGTTAAATATAAGGATATCTAGCATAATTGGTTTACCTTCTAAAGAGAATAAAAACTAGAACTATAGGTTTAAATTATAGCCTACGGGGTTCCTACTATACCGTTCCTAGAAGAAGGAGGCTCTAAGCTTCTAAAAGAAGAAATTAAGACTTTTAATCCTATAAGGATATAAGGACTACCTAAATAGATCTTATTTAGTGTAAAAAGACACAATCTATAGACTAGATTTAGCTCTATAGTTTTTACTATAGAGAACGAGAAAAAAAGATAAGAAATCCTTAAGTAAAAAGAGATATTAATTACAGGTACAGCTACTAAGGTAATAAAATACCTTAAAGTCTCTCTTACTACGCAGTGCACTAGCTATTAAAAATTTGGCTATATAGGAGATAGATGCTCTACTAAGGCCTATAGATTTTATGCGGCTGCATACTTATCTAAAGACCACTGCTGCCCTACCTATATAGTAATAGGCAAGCCTTGTAAGCACACTACCCCTCTTTATATTAATTGTAAAGAAAAACACTTTACTAATAGTAAAGACTGCGAGACTCTTAAAGCAGCTAAACTAATACGCGAAGAAGATTCTATGGAAGAATAAAAACAAATACAATCCTAGAAGCCTATTAGGCTTTTAGTAAAATAATATTAGAGAGCAAAGGAATAGAAATAAATTGCAAAAGGATAGGGATAGGTGTTAGGATTTCGTAGTTTTTCCTACTGTTTTCTCATTCCCTAATAGTTATAGTAACTTAGTATTTTACTAAGGAACTATAAACTCCTAGCTTAGGAGCTTATAAACTACTAAGATATAGCTACTAGTATATATTAAGCTGCCTAGAAAGGATTTATATATATAGAACTATAGCGCCATAGCCTAGAGGCTGCATGCGTAGTATTGTACGTAGTATAATACAATGGATAATAAAAAAACCCGCCGAGGTCCTTAGAGGAGATGGTCTATGCGCGAACAACGGAATCAGGACTACACGGGCATTAAATTCAGCTAATCCGATTGGTACACGCTTATCAATAACACGAGGACCAATTTCAACGGGTTAAGGGATAACGTTTAGTCCGTTTTTAACGCTAAGTATATATATCTTGTTCTTCTTTATAGGCGTCTAGTACCTTATCTAATATGCCTTAGGGTCTTATATATTAGTAGCGGCTAAAAGGTTAAAGGGTAAGCTAGCTAAGGTCTTAGATAAGGTTTAACGTTATTTTAATAAAGCGCCTTATTCCCTAAAGGCGCAACTAGATATTTACGCTTAGTTAAGCCGTCTTACGAAGGTTTATAAGAAAGTTTATTTAAAGAAGCTACGTCTTATTAAGTAGGGTCTTCTTAAACTTAAGTAAAAGGAGGCTAAAAGGGGTTCTGGTTTAATAGAAAAAGAAATAACTCTAAGTACCTTAGTAGATGCTCCTCTTAGGTAACTTATTCTTTAGCGATTCTTCCTTATTAATATTACAGCGCTAGTGGAAACTAGTGGAAACTAGTAGATTGTAGCTAGTAGATATTGGTAGATTGTGGCGGACAATCGCAGACAGTTTTAGACAGTTTTAGACAATTGCTATTACGTAACTAGAGGATTGTATATAACGTCGAGCGGCGCTACCTTCCATCTCCTTTCCTTTTTCTAGCTTTAGATCCTTGTTTATAGACTACCATTCGTATAGGCTTACGCGTCCCTCATACCGTGCTCGTACCTCGATTAACTAAGTCGCTAACAATTAATACTTCCTAACTTAATTTCTTCTAGTACTCTATTACCTTTCCTATAGCGTTTTTTAAGTTATTTAATAGTTCCTAGGTAGTCTTATTATAGCCTATCTACTTTACTTTATACTATATTTTGTTATTAATGTTCTTATAACTAATAACCTTTTAAACTTCCTATTTGTCTTCTTCTTATCCTCTATATATATCTACCTTATAAACTAATAGCTTTACATCTCCGTATATTAGCTTTAGTATTATAATATATTATATAGGGTAGATCTTTATTCTTTCTAGTAAGGCTCTATATAAAGCTCTATACGAAGCTCTATATATAGAGGCTTTAACGTATATAATAGGGTTATAAAGGTGACCCTAGTTATAACCGTTCTACATTACCGCCTTCTAATTTAGGCTAGTTTATTGCCTAAATAAATATACTACCGCTTTAAATATTAATATATTGACTTTTCCCCTTACTTCTTTATATAGAACTCTATATTACTAAAGCCATGCCTTATTAGCCGCGTACTCTAGACGCAGAAGATCGTTTATAAGCAGCTTTAATAGCCTAGTAAACAGCAAGTCTTTATAAAAGCCCTAAAGCTTATACGAAAGCCTATAAGGTTAGTCCAGTTACTTTTCACTAGCGGCTTTAAGGTAAAACACAGTCTTCCTAAGTTGCCTACATCAACTAATATTGTATTACTCCAGCTGGCGAGGCAGCTATTGTTTAATATTATATTTATCTTGCTAAAGCCGGGTTTCTATGTCAATACTACATAGTTTGGACGATTGCGACACTTATTCTCTAGTGCGAAACCTCTAACCTTCCTTATACCCAAGTTATACTACTTAGTATAAAATAGATATACGGCTTCTTAAAACGGCAGGAGGAGCTTTATACTTGCTATATGCGATTAATCTCCTTAGAGCGCGTTATTACTGGCAATAATCCTACTCTAGTTAAGAGGTTTTTGTTAGAAAACAAGCCCGCAACAATATCACGTAATGAGACTTGTAGGAGAAAGCTCTTGGCAGGAATTAGACCAATTAGACAACTTTAACCGGCGGTTAAAGTTCCTTAAAATCTCTTTAACCACCTATATAGAAAATAAGCAATATACAGAGTTTTTAGCTATATAACCTTAATTTAACAGGTTATAAGCCTAGGTTCGCGCCTGATGAGCTAAATCTAATTCCTTTATTATTGTTATAATAATTACTATTGTAATATTACCACACGGGCGTTAATAGAAGTTAGTAAATGTTTACTAACTTATAACGCCAAAAACCTATAATAAGCAGCTACGTAGCTGCTGGCGGACTCTATGCCGAATGCACAAAAGAATCCTACTAAGGACGAGCCTAATATAGTCTATAACTAAATAGCGGCACTAAAGGCTTAGGAGGACCTCTTATTTAGTAAATAACCTTACTATCGTTATTATAGAACGATAGAGTTTTAAGAATAAAGCTTTATAATATCCGCATTAGTAGGGGATTAAAAAAAGCTTATTAGAACTACCTATACCGGCTAAGGAATATATTAAGTTAAAAAACCTATACTCCCTATAAAGGAAACTAATTTAATAACGTTATTTCTAACAAGGCCTATAGACTGCCTACTATAAACTTTCTATAATTAAAGCCCCACTAATATAAGCAATAAATATACCGCCTAAGCCTTTGTTCGAAGGCTTGTTAAATAAAAAGACTAGCTAATGTTTAGTATTAATATATAAAACTACCTCCAATCTAAGAATATTAAGTAGGTCCTTAATAATCCACCACGGCCTCTTTCTACACTTAAGTCAATTAAAGAGAAATAGGCGGACTTGGGCTTTACTAGTAAATAGCTAAAAATTAAACCAGCTAAGCTAGTAAAGGAATAGGAGAAATACGAGAAACAGCTAGCCTATATAGCCGGTTTTATTAACTAGAGCGTTAGTAATATCTATAAGCTATTTATATTAAACGCTAGACGGGCGCTTAAAAAATAAAAGGCCTTAAAAGAACGTTTTAAGGATCTTAATCCGGTAGCTATTACTAATATTATAGCTACCCTCTTTACTAAATATATATAGGACTTTAAGAACATAAAGGAGTTTATCTCCTATATTATATTAAACCTTAATTATCTTATTAAAATAAACCAACCTATTAACTATAAACTCTTTACCTAAGCGGCCCTTCTATATAGGGTTAACTTTACTAAATACGCTTAGTTTAAAATAATAAAACGAATAAATTAGATATAGGAAAATACTAACCCGCGAGCTTTAGGCAAGGAACTTAATTAAGAAGTTTCTATATTAGTAGTATAATTAAATAACAGAGGGTCTATAAAGAGAAAAATAGCACTAGTTAGGATATATAAGCACCCTAACCATATAAGATTTAACAGAACTACGTACTACAAAGAAGACTATTAGGAGAGGAAGCCAGATAATACTCTAAAGGAAATTAGTAATAAGATCCGCGTAAGGAAGAGGCCTAGGACTTAAGCGTCTGTCTAGCTTAATAAATATTTTAGTTAAGCTAAGCTTAACGCAAATCTATAATAAGAGCTTATAGCAGCGGTAGTATAAGCTTAACTAAGTAGGTATAACTTTATCCTTAATACCGCCGCTACCGTCTACTACTATAAAGATCGCGAACTTCTTTTTAACTACATTAATAATAACACCTTATTAGGGACAGTTAGTTCCTATAAGGCTTGTTTAGTAGGCAAAGGGTCCGTCTTTATATAAACCGCACTACCTAATAGAAGCTATAAAAGCACGCTTACTATATACAATATTTTTTACGTACTATATTTACTAGCAAACCTTCTATCTAAAGGCCAACTTAAGGAAATAGGTGTTTTTTTTATTTTTTATTTTTTTATATCCATTGTATTGTACTACGTACAATACTACGCATGTAGCCTCTGGGCTATGGCGCTATAGTTCTATATATATAAATCCTTTCTAAACAGCTTAATATATACTAGTAGCTATGTCCTAGTAGTTTATAAACCTCTAGACTAGAGGTTTACTGCTCCCTAGTAAAATACTAGGTTATAACAACTATTAGGTAGTATTAAAACAGTAGAAAAACGGTAAAAGAAACGGTAAACAAATCCTAACGCCTGCCCCTGTACATTTTATAGTTTATTTCTGTCCTTTTGCTCACTACTGTCTATTTACTAGAAGTTTAGTAGGAGTTACCTCCTTCTAAAGCTTCTGCTTCCATTAGCTACTTTTTAGTAGCTATTTTTGTCTTACTTAGGAATAGGAAAAGCGCCCTTCTTCCTTTCTCTGTACAAAAGAGCTTCTTTAGGGAGAGAGAAGAGCTTAGTTATCTTTGCATTTCTTTTCTCTCTTCCCTATATAGTCTGCATTTTAGCAATAGGTGCTTAGGAGTCTGTATAGCTCTACAGTCCTTAAAGCATCTACCTTCTTTATCCTTCCCTATTGTCTTAGAGAAGGATTTAAAGAAGCCTTTTCTTAGTTTTAGTTGGTAGAAAGCTAATTGTAACCTTTTAAGATATTTATCCTTAGGGGCTTTAAGAGATAAAGAGTAGTTTCCTCTAGAGATCCTAGTATAGTATTTTCCTTTATTTTTTTTCTGTTGCCAGTTGCTTTTCCACTATCCTAGTATTTTTTCTCTTGCTGCTCTCCCTATATAGGCTAGGGATGTATAAGAAGATTATATTTTTCTTCTAGAGAGGCCCTTTTTAGCTAGCTTATCTGCTATTTCGTTTCCGTAGATTTCTAGGTGGCTAGGAACCCAATAAAAGTTAATAGAGATATTCTTACTAGCTAGATAAGAGCAGCTTTGCGTAATTTTAAAGACTAGTTCTTGTCCCCCTGTAAGAGAATTAAGCTGTAATCTTTTAATAGCTGCTTGGCTATCTATAAAGATATAAACTTGTTTCTCTTCTAGTCTTTATTGTTTTAGATATTCTAGGGCCCTATAGACTGCATAAAGTTCTACGTCCATAATTTCCATATAAGGCCCTAGATTCCAATTTATTGCGTATTTAATCCTATTTCTCTCCCCTATTTTACATACGGCCGCTATACTTAATTTACTATCTTTAGAGCCGTCTATATAGTATATATCTACTAGGTCCCATTCTAGGGATTCTTATAGATTTTCTACTAGTCTTAAATGTTTTTGTACAGCTTCTTCTTTACTACCCCTAGAGATAGAAAAGAATGTAGAAATAGGGGGAGACCACGGTTTTTGCTAATCTAGAGAGATTCTCTCTATTTTCCAATTTTGAATTAGTTGCTGGACTCTAGAAGCTAGAGATAGTAGTTAAGTTTTTGGCTGTAGAAGGTGTCTTATAGTAGAGTTTCTAGGGCTAGAACTAGAACTAGAACTAGTTACTAGTTCCTCCCTATCCTTATTAATCTCTTTTATATAGGCCTTCTTAATTGCGTGGTTTTCTTTAAATTTTAGGATTCTTAATGCATAGCTATTGTAAAGCTTTTCAAATCTAATTCTAGGAGGAGGGATAGAGGCCTTGATTTCCATAGCATGCGTAGGAGATCCTCTAAACGCTCCTAAAACTAGTTTTAGGGCCTCATTTTGTAGAGATTGGTACCTAGCTAGTAAGTAGTCTCTATATTTGCTTTTCCACTAGCATTATATTCTATAGTCTGCTATAGTAGTAACGCAAGCTATATAGAGCTGTCGTAGAGCTTATAGAGATAGACCTCTTTGTGTATTGCCTAGTCTTCTAATTAAAGGTGTTTTTTTAATAATAAGACTTACAAATTTAAATATAATAGTGAGGTAATGGGATACGCGCCTAAAGTTTAACGACTCTACCCAATTCGATAGTATAACTACCCGTTAGAATTAGTCCTCCACATAATTAAAAACGACAAAAGTCTACCTATTTAGCATTACTAATTTAGCTACCTTAACTATAATGACCTTAAACGCTACCTAAATAAACTTGGTATTAAGTTTAATAACATTAGCAATAAACACTATAAGCCCTACGCTTAATTTAAAGCCAGAAAAAAGTATAATAAAATACCTTAGGAACGAGTTATATGGCTATTTTAATTTATCTATACGGATCTAGTGGGATATATTACCCCCATTAGCTTTAAAGGCGAAAGATACTATATATCTTTTACCGACAACTATATAATGTTTACTATAGTTTATACTATCCGTATAAAGAATAAGTGGCTTAGTACTCTATAGAGGTACTACAACTAGATCTATACTAAATTTAATCTTAAAATTGCTAGAATTTGTACTAGCTATAGAGCAGAGCTTTATAGCAAGAAAGTAACGACCTAGATAGACGATTTAGGTATAGAATTTAAACCTGCCGCCTTATATACTTAGGAAGAAAACGGAGTAGCAGAGCGCTTACAGCGAACCTCCACCGAAATTACTCGCTTAATAATTCTTGCCGGCAATATACCACTTCCTGTGGCCTAACGTACTCTTTATAGCTATATATATTAAAAATAGACGCCCTATAAGAGCTCTTAGTAGTATATTACCTTATAAAAAACTTAAGGGTAAACCTCCCTTAGTATACTACCTGCGGGCTCTAGGATCTACTATCTACTCCCTTATAGCTAAAGAAGATCGCCTAAAATTAGCTAGGTTCGCTCTACGAGCAAAAAAGGGCGTTTTAATTAGCTATAATAGTAAAATAATTTATTATATTTAGCTACCAGATAAACAAAAGATTAAGTGCCTTAAAGACGTCAAGATCTATAAAGGTGATATTAGTTTAAAAACTACTACTATATTTATAGAAGAACTTATTAACTCGTTTAATAAGCAAGGGAGGGAAGATAAAGACACTACTACTCCTTAGCCGAAGCCTCTATTAAGAAAAAGACAACAAAGAATTAATTAGAAGAAAGGCCGTAATAGCTTACCCCGCGGGCTTAAGTTTCTACCTAAAAACCTTACTACTACTACTACTTAATTAGGCCGCTAGACGTTAAGAATTAACCTACTAAGTAACCCTACTGCCTTCCTTATAAGCCTTATAGATATAGACTAAAGCCTTAACTAATAGGCCGATAATATTAATAAGCTACTAAGCAACTGGGATAATAAAGTAGGCGACGAACTAATAGCCCTTCTATCTACCTTTCCCTTATAATCTATACCTTAAGATCCTTACTTAAACAACCACGACGCGGTTAATCCTATAGCTCTACTAGCGGGCCATATTTAATATACTGGCTTACCTAATCTTAAAACATATATATCCACTACCTTAATTAATAAAGATAAGCCTTATACTTACGACTAAGTAATTAATAGCCTAAATAGCAAAGAATAGATAAAAGTAATAATAGAGGAAATAGAATCTCTAGTTAAGAACTAGACGTAGAAACTTATTAACTTTACCTCCCTTAAGCCTCCTTATAAGCCTCTTACTAGTAAATAGGTATTTAAAGTTAAAAGGGGACGTAATAGCGAGGTCCTCCGCTATAAGGCAAAATAGGTTATTAAGGGAAATCTATAGTAGTACGGTGTTGACTATAACTAGACCTTTACCGCGGTAGTAAAACCTATAGCTTTTAGAGCTCTATTCGCAATTGCTGCCTACTATAATCTTAAAATTAAACAGATAAATGTTAAAACTGCCTTTCTCTATAGACCGATTGACTAAAAACTCTAAGTTATTATACTAAAAGGTTATATAGAAGCTAGCAAAGTCTGCCGCCTTAAGAAGGCCCTTTATAGACTAAAACAGTTACCTTAAATCTGGTATAGGACGCTCTTAAAGTCTCTACTAAAAAAGCTTAAACTTTGCCATCTACACGCAGATTATAGTATATTCGCCACTAGTAAAGGATAAAAAGGTTTAATTATTTCTACCTATATTAACAATACTAAAATTATCTATAAAGATATAGCGGTAGTTAATTGGGCAAAAGTAGAGCTTAAAGCAGCCTTCTAAATAATAGATCTTAGGCTAATAAGCTTTTACTTAAGTATAATAGTTACAAGAGATTAAACAAAGAAGAAGATTATACTCTTACAGCAAGCCTACCTTATTAAAGCTCTTAAACGCTTTAAATTGCAAAAAGCTAATACCTTACTAGTACCTATAAAGCACTTAATTAAGCTTATAGCCAATTAAGAAACTACTAGTAAGGATAACGTTAGAAGATACTAATGTATAATTAGTTTAGTTATATTTCCTATAATAGAAACAAGGCTAGATATCGCCTTTGCGGTATTAACGGTAAGCCGTTTTACTTATAATTCTACCTCCACCTATATAACGGCTGTAAGGCTTATCCTTTAATACCTAGCCGGCTTACTTAATAGAGGTTTTATTTTTATTTTTATTTTTATTTTTTTTATATCCATTGTATTATACTACGTACAATACTGCGCATGCAGCCTTAGGCTATGGCGCTATAGTTCTATATACATAAATCCTTTCTAGGCAGCTTAATATATACTAGTAGCTATGTCCTAGTAGTTTATAAACCCCCTAAATTAGGAGTTTATAGTTTCCTAGTAAAATACTAAGATACTACAACTACTAGGGAATGAGAAAATAGCAAGAAAAACTATAAGAAATCCTAACCCCTATCCCTGTCCTTTTGCAATTTATTTTTATCCTTTTGCTCTCTAATATCTTTTTAAGAGCCTAGTAGGAGTTACCTCCTTCTAGAATCCTATCTGTTTTATTCTTCTATAGAATCTTCTTTATATACTAGTTTAGCAGCTTTAAGAGTCTCGCAGTCTTTACTATTAGCAAAGTGTTTCTTTACAATTAATGCAAAGAGGGGTGGTATGCTGGTAAGGCTTGCCTATTATTATACAGGTAGAACAGGAATAGTCTTTAGATAAATATGCAGCTGCATAGTATCTGTAGGCCCTAGTAGAGTACCTATCTCCTATATGGCCAAATTTTTGGCAGCTTATACACTGCGTAGTAGGAGAGACTTTGAGGTATTTTACTACCTTAGTAGCTGTACCTGCAATTAATATCTCTTTTTACTTAAGGATTTCTTGTCTTTTTTCTTCGTTCTCTATAGTAAAAACTATAGAGCTAAATCTAGTCTATAGATTGTGTCTTTTTTTACTAGATAAGATCTATCTAGGTAGTCCTTGTATCCTTATAGGATTAAAGGTCTCAATTTCTTCCTTTAGGAGCTTAAAGCCTCCTTCCCCTAGAAAAGGTAGGGTAGGAACCCCGTGGGCTATAATTTAAACCTATAGTTCTAGTTTTTATTCTCTTTAAAAGGTAAAGCAGTTATACCAGATCTCTTTATATTTGACTAGGAAATCTGCATTATACTCTTCTATAGTTATAAGGAGAATATTTCGTTTTCCTTTAGTTCTAGCTATAGACGCTAGTACTGGCTTTTTTACTTGCAGTTTTAATGTAAATAGTTAATTGACTTTGTTTCGTATAAAGAATGTATCTAGAAATTGGTCCTTTTCGTCTATAATTAGGACTAGCTTTCTTTTTTATAGCAGCTTTTTCTTACTTCTAGTAGAGGTAGAGCTAGAGCTAGGCGTGCTGCTAGTTACCCTACTAGAAGGAGGGGTAGACGATAATAAGGAAGGTAGGGAGGATGAAGAAGGGAGGTCCTTCTTTAGCCTCTCTGCGTAAGTTTTTTTAATAGGAGCCACCTCCTTACGGAGAGCTCTTACTTCTTCTACTAGTCCTTTTAGGACATCGTTTATCTTCTCTTTTTCTTCTTCTTCTTCTTCTTCTTGTGTAAAGGGATTTTCTCCTAATAGGATACTTTGTGTATAGTACACTAGCTATTTAACTTATTCTTTTATTTCTTCTCTTTCTTCTTCTTCTTCTTCTTCTAGCCCTTTATAGGCCTGGGTTAGGCTTTTTAAAGCGAAGCTAAGATGTTATTCTGGAGAAAAGGAATAGAAGGGTATATTATCTATACTATCTATAGTAGTTATTAGTTTTGCTGTCTTTTTTGTAGGTGTATAATTACAGCACCTGTTGTACTAACCGCGTGCTTACGCGTTCGGTACACCAACTACGCGTTTACGCGTTCGGTGCACCAACCACCCGCTTACGCGTCTGGTGCACCCCCGAAGCACTAACTAATTAGGGGGAGGTCGCATCAGTATATAGACTACGTAGTCTACCTTAAGAGAATCAACAGTCACCACCATCCCAAAGAGTATACAATACTATACGTATTTCGTGCCCCGAGATATGACTTACTTATACTATTAAGTTGGTACAAACAGTAGGTTTTTGGTTTTCTTTTTTAGGAGAAGACTAAGGATGTCTTCTTTTTTCTCCTGCCCTAATTAGGCTAGGAGAAGGAGAAGGGGGACAACAAGTAGATATAGAACCTTCATCACTTATTTCTATAAGAGGTTTTTTTTTAGACCTATTAGGCCTTAGCATTTTGTATCTTATATAGGGGTTCCTAGTTTTTACTATCCTTATACCCTTTCTCCTTACTAATCCTACTAGAAGATTTCTGGGGAGATTAGGCTAAAAGGTAGTAGAAAATCTAGCCTCTATATTTCGTGGTTTTGGTATTTAGTTTTAGTGTTCCTGTCCCTGTCCGTGCCTCGCTTACAAGCTAGGACCACCCCTAAGAAGAATTTTCTATTGGGGGAAAGGGGGTAAAACGACAAATAAATCCACCTCTAGCTCGCTAGGCAGTAGGAATTAGGTCTTGAAAGTTAGAAAATCGATTGTTTTTAATGGTAAGATAAGTATGCGTAAGTTTTGGAGTGTGGCGCTACCTTTTAGTAAGGTTGTATATGTGTGTTATAAATAGAGGAATTATTTATAGAGGTGATAAGAACCTAGACCTTATACTAATTAGCTTTAGTAACGCCGACTAAAGATAAGACAAAACTATAAGACGCTCTATATTGGGCTTTATATTTATATTAAACGGAGGACTAATTTTATAGAAATTAAAGCTATAAGCTACCGTTTTGCTATTAATATGCTAATTAAAGTATATAGCTCTAACGGCTGCAGTAAAAGAGGCTACGTAGCTTTAACTTTTACTTACTAAACTAGGCGTACTAGACTAGAGCAAACAGTTCGCTAGGATCCTAATTAAAACCAATAACTAAGCTATACAAGCGTTAGCCGAAAATCTAATTTAACACAATTAAACGAAGTATATTAATATCTAGTTTTACTATATAAGAGATAAAATAAATAGTGGTAGGATTAACCTTGCATATATTACTTTAATTAATATAGCGGCCAACGGCCTTACTAAGCCTCTCACAGGTCCTTAATTTTACGCCTTCCTTAAATACCTTCGGATGGTTCAGAAACTTAATTAACTACACTAAACCTTAATAGGAAATCAGTACACGACTAGTAGATCCTTAGAAAGTGCGCTAAACAACGCCTTAAGGCCTTAAGACAAGTAATAGAACTTAACCTATTACCTAAACCTACTACCCAAACCTACCACCTAAATCTAACAGCTACGATATTAGGGAGGGCTTATACCGGTAGGAAGGATGGATATACTTTAGGAGAGATATAGGGTAAGGCTATAGGGCCTTTAGAGCTCTATAGGTAATATAGAACACCTATAGGGAGGTGCTACTAAAATTTTAAGAGATGTTTTATAGAGTAGGCGCTATCTCTAGACGCTAGGGAGGGCGTAACTCCTTATTAGACACCTTTTCTATCTTAAAGGAGCTTTAGCAACCCTTATTAAGCAATCTTATACCCCTATATATAGTGTATATAGCGGTATTATTAACTAAGCTTAAGGGAGGGTGTTAAAAAACAAGCCTGCAATAATATTACGTAATAAGACTTGTAGGAGAAAGCTCTTAGTAGGAATCTAATTAATTAGATAACTTTAACCGGCGGTCAAGGTTCCTTAAAATCTCTTTAACCACCTATATAGAAAATAAGCAATATATAGAGTTTTTAGCTATATAACCTTAATTTAACAGTTTTTTACCAACTACTTAAATGTAAAGACTTAGTATAATATTAATAGAGCTAACGTATAGAATATAGATAAGATTAGCTACGCTATAGGCTTTATATATAGCGCTAAAGTAGTCGTATTAAGAGGTAATATTATTAACTTTAAGACAATTAACGGCTCTAGGGAGTAGGTTTTATAGATTAATTTAATTAGTATATAAGGGGGGATAATTCCACTATTTATTATTTTTAAAGGACGCTAATATATAGAATTACTATAGTAAGAAGCAGAGGAAGCTATAGGCGAGTGTGTAATTGCAATAAGTAAAAATAGATAGTTAAATTAAGAGCTTAGGGTATAGTAGCTAGAGCACTTTAAGCGCTATACCTAATAAACTAAGGCATAGGGGAGGATAATAGAAGATGGAAATTAGTATAACGGCTATTAACTATTAATTATAGATGGCTATAGTAGCCACGTTAATATCAAGTTTGTTAAGTTTTACTAGTCGAAGAAGATTATTCTAATTTGCCTATCGCCGCATTTAACGTACCTTTTTTAGCCCTTAGATCTGGTTATCTTTTTAGTTTTTAAACAACTCTATTTATTAAAAGTTAATAAATATATAGCGTATGGCATTACTAGTATTAATAGAGACTATTTTCTATAGATATTAGGCGAGATTTAGCCGCAGGTATATACTAGAGAGTTAATTAGGAGCGCCTTTAAGGCTATAGGCCTCCTTCCCTTTAACCTAAATTAAGTCCTCACGCGCTGCTCTAGACAGCCTATATCTATTAAGCTATCTATACCTCTACCTCGCCACGCAGAGATAACAATCTTATCCTCCCCTATATATCCTCCCCTGCTAAATAGCGAGCACGCTTAAGCTCAGTATACGCATACAATCCTTTATTTAGAAACTACGCTAAAGGTAATAGAGGCAGTCGTCTTAAAGTTAATGCAATACTTATAGTCCTTAGAGGAAGGCCTTAAGCTTATATAAGTTAAAAACAACAATCTTCGGCAATATACTAAGGAGAGAAGGGCTAAAAAGAAGCGTAAACGGAATATACTCTCTACTAAATTAGTTCTTACTTTAGAAGTAATAAAGGAGCTTACTATCACTAAAGAGGCCGCTTAGAAGGCTAAAGAGCAAGCTACGCTTACTAGGAAACAGCTTAAGAAAAATTATTAGGTAATAGTAGAGCTTACTAAGAAGCAAGTTAAGGTCTAAAAGGTAGCTTAAAAAAGGGTTACTAATATAAAGGAGCTAGCCAAGGTTCACTATAGAGAGGTAGTAGAGGTAAGAAAGGTAGCTAAGAAGGCGTAGAAGGACTCCCTTACTGCCGCTAATATAGCTTACAAAAAGTATACTAAAGAAGCTTAATTAGCGGCTAGTATAGCAGTTTAATATATAACGTTAAAATAATTAACTGTAGATAAGCTCTAGAAGTGGGTAGAAGAGTCCTCTACTACCGCCGCTACGGCTACAGCTCTTATTAAGCAACTTTAGGAGACCGCTAAGAAGGCGGTAGAAGAAGCTGCTTTACTAGAGGACTTATAGAAAGGGTAGGAGGATAGTAATATAAGCTATTTAAGCGACGAAGAGTCCTTAGATAAGGAGCCTAAGTTAATTAACAATATCTAAGGCTTAACTCGGTAGTTAATTGAACCCTAAAATACCAAAAATCGACTTTATATAGACTCTATTATATATATTTATGGCTTTAAGACTTCTTACTAATGATGCGATGACTTGTAATGGCTTTTGCTAATTATTTACCACTAAATCAGCATTTTGGCGAATTTTGATTTTTAAATCGGTTATAACTAGGGTTACCTTTATAACCCCATTATATACGTTACACGAAGCTCTACGCGAAGCTCTGCGCGAAGCTCTGCATTGGGTCCCCGCTATATTCACAATAGCCTCTATATATACCTTTGCTAAGTATACCCCCTATATATACCTAGGTACGGAGGTCGCTATTATAAGTTTTTGCACCTTCCTAATTAGGAAATTAAGCGACCGCGCAGGCGCAATTACGGGCGCGTAGCTATTAGCCTACCCCAAATAAATTTAGGCACAATCCCGCTACAAATGCATAATTTTTAGCACTGCTACATAAGCTTTTTTTTATTTTTTTTATTTTTTTATATCCGTTGTATTATACTACGTACAATACTGCGCATGCAGCCTCTAGGCTATGGCGCTATAGTTCTATATACATAAATTCTTCCTAGGGCAGCTTAACATGGTTACTAGTAGCTAAAGTGGACACTCTGGCCCGTTTTAAATACTAGGGGAAGCCTCCTAGCCTATTGGTGTTTTGTCCTGATATCTTGTCTTACTATGGTCTAGTTTATGCCAAGAAAATCGCACTAAGGAAATCCTGGCTCTTTTATCTATTTCTGCCGTATTCTGCCGTTCCTAGAGTAGAAAAAGCGCTCTAAAAGAAAGATTTTTATTAAATAGTTTTGTACTTAAGAATAAGAGGCGTTACAATAGCTTGCTAGCTTGGAAGCAGCTACCAATTTACCCCTAAAGCGACTTTTTATTCTGTACCCTATCTCTTCTCCTTGCTAAAGAAATGGGTAGGGAATTAGTAATTAAATAGGTACTCTCCCCAAAAATAACCTAACTAATGGTATTTTATAAGGGGCGAAACCTCGTTACGTAAACCTACTCCCAATAGGAAAATTTTCACGAAGTTGTCTTATATATAGGGTATAAACACCAATTCGCCCTATTACACCTTAGATTTAACGTGGCTAAAGTAACACGGGCCGGGCCCCCTCCCCTCCCCCTACTATAAGACACCCTATCTGGCGCATCTGCGGTACGGCCTATAGTGCGGTATTGTATGGTATGGTGTGGCGGTGGTGGCGGTTGTGGTAGAGGTCGTCTGCAGCGCGATGGCTGTAGATAGGTTGGGGAGGTCGTCTGCAGCGCGATGGCTATAGACAGGTTGGTGGAGGTCGTCTGCAGCGCGATGGCTGTAGACAGGTTGTGGAGGTCGTCTGCAGCGCGATGGCCGTAGACAGGTTAGAGAGGGGTCGTCTGCAGCGTAATGGCTGTAGACTAGTTATAGTGGGAGGTCGTCTGCAGCGTGATGGCTGGCAGACTGGTTGTGGTAGAGGTTTGCGTCCGGTGACGTGTCCTCAGGGGCTATATAGCCTGCGGCGCCATAGCGACGACGACGGAGGAGCGAAGGGGGAGACGACGACGGAGGAGCGAAGGGGAGACGACGACGGAGGAGCGAAGGGGGAGACGACGACTGCTACATAAGCTGTAATACCGGCTACGTAAATTACAGCATTAATAAATTTTAATAAATTTTAAGTTATAATAACTACTTTAATACTATTAATTATATAATAACTTTAACTTAGAATTTATATAAAACTTAAAAATTTTTACATAAAAATATAAAAATACTTATTTAATAATATACTAAGAGAGTTAGTAACTTAACTTCCTAATTAGGAAGGTGTAAGAACTTATAATAGCGACCTCCGTAGCTACCTTATTTTTTACCCTTCCTTATATCCTCTTTACTGTCACGGGACACCCCTATAACACCTTATATACGTTTACCTATTTCTACTAACTTAGCAATTAGAGACTAACCGCGAAATGGCAATCTAATGGCAATCTAATAGCAATTTAACGGTAATCTACGGCATTCTGCTATATTCTGCTAAGTTCTACCAAATTCTGCTAAGTTCTGCTAGGACTATAACCTAAATCCTATTCTGCCTATGTACGTGTTAACTAAGTAACTAAGTTAACAATATATGCCCTCTCTTCCTATTTTCCTACCTTCTTTCCTTACGCAACGTTTTGGCCTCCTTATATAGTTTATATATATAGCTTAATAATATCTACCTTACTATATATTATCGTCGCTTATACTTACTCTGTAATACTACGTTGCGTTAACTACCTATACTACTATTAATATGCAGAACGAACCTAAAGCCCCTATAACGGCCGCCGGTATTATAACCGCACTCTAAAAACAATTAGTAGGGATATAGAAGTCTTTTATAGACGCCCTTAAATAGAACTAAGCCACTTTAAATTAACGATAAGCCGAATAAGAAGCACAATACTAGCAATTAATTAAGAACCTCTAAGAAAAAGTCCGCGCCCTTAAGATACCCACACTAGGACCTTAAGACTAAACACTATCTCTAGAGATAAATACGCGGAACGCGAGCCCCGAACTTATAGTAGCCACTTACCCTAAGCCAACTACTATACTAAAATAATCTAAACAATTACTAGATCCCTTAGTATTTACTAGTAAATAATAAGAGCTCTAATTATTTTTAAGCTAGCTTAAAAATAAGCTAACTAGTAACGCTAACCGTTACCTAACTAAAGCTAACTAACTCTGTTACGCCCTAAGTTAACTAGAAAGAGATATAGCTAATCTTATTAAACCTCTTTAGCTAAACTTAGTATAAAGCCTAGTTATACTTCTTAAAGCTATATATAGTAACCTAAACCGCTAAGCTACTGCTTAAAGAAAGATAAACCACATAACTTAAGGAACGAAAAGTTTCCCAGTATACTTCTCTGAATTTAACTATTACGTAAAGGAAATAGGCTAGAACGACTCCGTACTAATTAATAGCCTTATTAAATCCCTAAGCCCTAAACTAAAAACCTCCCTAATAGGCGTAGACCTACTAGGAGCCCTTAATGCCTGCGTAAATGTTATTAATAAACGATATAATAATATACTACGCCTAATACTAAAGCCCGCCCCCTAATATAATACGGCAACCTTATAAACGTCTACTAAGTTATCTTAGCTTAAGCACCCTAACGCTATAGATATTAACACTGGGACCCTAGAATATGCCCTACTAGGGTCCTCTAAATAAGAACGACGCATTAAGCTAGGCCTCTACTTTAAATATAGAAGTGACTCCCACCTCTCTAACTACTGCTCCGCCCCTTTTTAAAAAGACCTACAAATAGCTAACGCTAGTAGCCTACCGCCCTAATTCTCTAGCCACCGTCCCCAATCTTTATCTAACTCCAGCTTAATAATTAGTAAGCACCGTTTACGAGGACGAAGCTCCAACCAATATTCTACAAGAACCCCTCCCCAATCGCCTCTAAAAGGAAGGTCCTAGAGCTAAGTCGCTCTCCAGGACGGCTCTATTACAGGATCTTGTTAAACGTATTTAACGTCACAAACTCTAACTCTTAGGACCGTAGTATAACTATTAACTATTATCTTTGGCAGAATGGTTAATAGGCTAACACTTAAATCCTAATTAACATAGGAGCCAGCGGCATAGGATTTATTAATAAGATCTTTACGTAAGATAATAGTTTTACCCTAACCCCCCTCGACTGGCATATTAATGTATTTAGATTTAATAGCAAACGCACCGTCTTAGGCCGTATTACCCATATAGTAACTCTAAGACTTTAATACCTAAACTATAAAGAACTGATTAAGCTTTTTATTACCACCTTAGGTTACTTAGTAATCCTTAGACAACCCTAGATAAAGCTATATAAGGTAACTATTAATTAAAACAACCTTAAGCTTCTATTTACCGCCTCCCATTATAAGCAGAAGTGCTTTATAACTTACTGCTTAGACCTAAAACCGAAATCTAAAGAATCTACTAGATTCTACCAACATAAGATTTTTACCAATGTCCACTCTACGCCTAAGGAATCTACCAGATTCCGCTAGCACAAGAATTCTACCAAATTCCACTAATATAAGAATTCCACCGATACCTACTAAGGATCTAAAAATTCTACTAAGCTCCATAAGTTATTACCAAGCACTACACCGCCCTAAACTAAGTAGAAACTTAAGCTTAGCACATAAAACTACCAAAAGGACTAGTATCCTATAATAAAAAGAATACTTAAAGAACCTAAACCTAAATCTAATACTAACTCCGTACCTAATACTAAACCTAAACCTAAATAAGAAACTATAGACAAGCCGAACAAGCTTAGTACCCTAGATATCCGCATAATTAGAGCTACTCTATTAGTATAACTTACTAAGAAACCTAAACATACGATCTTTACTGTCACTATAGCTAATATTAAAAAGGCCTTAGTACTAAAGAAGCACACCAACCCTGCTATAAAGGTACTAGTAGAGTACTATAACCGCCTAGAGGTATTCTTACGGAAGGAAGCCAATAAGCTACCGGAATACCAATCGTATAACCATAATATTGTACTTAAAGAAGGAAAGCAGCCTGGATTTAGACCCTTATACGGGATGTCCTAAAACGAACTCTAAGTACTATAAAAGTATTTAGATAAGAACCTAAGCAAAGGATTTATTAGAGCGAGCTTATCGCCTATAGCCGCGCTGGTGATCTTTATTAAGAAACCTAGCGGTGGTCTGCGCTTCTATATAGACTACCGAGCTCTTAACGCCGTCACTATTAAGAACTAATATCCAATCCCGTTAATATAGGAGACACTAAACCGACTAAGTAAGGCTCGCTACTATACGAAGCTTAATATTATCTCTGCATTTAACCGTCTCTATATTATAAAAGGGGATAAATAGCTTACTACATTTTGTACCCGATATAGACTATTTAAGTACTTAGTAATACCCTTTAGCCTTATAAACGCTCCGAGCTTGTTTTAATACTATATAAACGACACCCTACGCCCCTACCTGGACATCTTCTATACTGCTTATATTAACGACATCCTAATATATAGTAATAACCTAACCAAATATCGGAAATATGTTAACCTTATTTTATAAGCCCTACACGGAGCTAGTCTATAATTAAATGTAGATAAATGCGAGTTCTATAAAATGGAAGTCCTATACCTTAAACTCCTTATCTCTATAAACGGTATACGAATAGACTTAAAGAAAGTTAAAGTAATTGTAAACTAGTAAGAACCCAAGAACGTTAAGGACGTAAGAGCCTTTATAGGATTTGCTAATTTCTACTAACAGTTTATTAATAACTTCTCCGCCCTAGTTTTACCCCTTATAGCTCTAACCTAAAAGGATAAAGTCTTTATCTTTAATAAGGAATATAAAAAGGCCTTTGCCTACCTAAAGGTTATATTTACTACTGCGCCTATACTCTAATACTTTAACCTAAACCAAATAAGTGTTATAGAAGCCGACTTATCTAACTACGTCACTAAAGGCATCCTATCTTAATATAATAAGGATAGAGTATTATACCCTATAGCATACTTCTTAAGACGACTAAGCCTAGCTAAATGTAACTACGAGATCTATAATAAGGAATTGTTAGCTATTATTAGATATTTTAAATAATAGCGACCTAAACTAGAAGGCGCTAGATTTCTAATTAAGGTCCTTAGCGACTATAAGAACCTATAGTACTTCACAACCACAAAATAGCTGAGTTATCGTTAGGCCCGCTAGTTAGAATATCTATCTCGTTTCTAATTCTTAATTATATACCGCCTAGGCGTCTAAGGCCAAAAGCCTAATGCCCTAACCTAACGCTCGCAAGACGCGCCAGCCCTAGAATAAGCGCGCTCTTACCAAAATCAGACCCTACTTCGCCCTAAACTATTTAACCCTCCTACTAAAGATCTTATAGTATACGTCCTTGAAATAACTAATTAATTAATTAAATAGATTATAGTTAATAAATACCTAAATAACGAGTTTATCTAAAAGACGCTTAAGCTAATGCAAGATAGCATTAGACGCTTTAAAAAGATTTCTTTAAGTAAATATAAAGTCCGCGGAAACCGCTTATACTACTAGAACCATCTAGTTATCCCTAATTATAATAAGCTTAAACTTAAACTCTTTAAACACGTATACGATCTACCTGTCGCCGGCCACCTAGGCTAAGAAAAGACCCTAAAACTGCTCTAACAAGAGTATTATTGGCCGAATATATATAATATGACACGAAGGTACGTCTCTAGCTACTATACCTACCGACAAGCTAAAGCCTTGCATAAGATATATAACGGTCTTTTAAAGCCACTACCTATTCCAGACCGAAGATAGAAGGATATCTTAATTAACTTTATCGTTAACCTTTTTAAGAGTAAAGGCTGTACGAACATTATAGTAGTTATAGACCGGCTATCTAAAATAAGACACTTAATCGCCTACCCCAATATATTAACACCTGCCGTCGCCTAACTATTCCTAAATTATATATAGAAACTCCACGGACTCCCCAAAACGATTATCTCTAATAAAGGCAGCCAGTTTATCTCGGTATTCTAGAAAGAACTAACTACTTAACTCCGCATTAAAGCACTATTATTTACCGCGTATTACCTAGAAACAGATAGCCAAATAAAACGCGTAAATGCTATAATAGAATAGTATATTTAAATATACACGTTGTATTTATAGGATAACTAGATTAACTAGCTCGTATTCGCCAAGTTTACCGCAAATAACTCCGTCTTAGAAACTACAAAAGTCTCCCTATTCCTAGCTAATTACGGCTAGCACCTACGAATAGGTTTTAAACCCTTTAGTAATATTCCTTACCCCACTTATTATGCCTTATAAGTCGTAGAAATAAATAAATTCGTAGAGAAGATGGAGGAACTATAATAGTTCCTTACTAATAAGATAATATGGGCTTAATCTATCTATAAAGCCGCAGCGAATAAGAAACGAACCCTAGCACTAGCCTATTAAATTAGTAATTTCGTCTAGTTAGATATAAGAAATCTAAACACAAAACGACCTATTAAGAAACTTAATTAGAAGAATACTGGCCCTTATAAGGTTGAAAAGGTTATCTCTCCTTATGCCTACTAACTAAAGCTCCCTAATACGGTTAAAATCCACCCTGTATTTTATACGTCGGTCCTCCGCCCTACTACCCCTATATTAGACACCCTGCCTAAATAGATATAAAACCCTCCCCTACTAGTCGAAGTAAATAGTAAGAATAAGTACTTTATTAAAAGAATTAATGATATTAAGTATAATAAACGGAAACGCCAATATATATATCTTATAAAATGAAAAGGCTTTATTAAGTCCTTATGGGAACCTATTAACTCTATAGGACTTATATAAGCCGCAGAAGACTTTTACAAACTCTACCCAGAACTACTACAGCCCCATCTCGTAGAAGCTCGAGTTTAAAGGGGGGGTACTATTACAGGACACCCCTGTAATACCTTGCATACGTCCACCTATTTCCACCAACTTAGCAATTAGAGACTAACCGTAAAATGGTAATCTAACGGCAATCTAATAGCAATCTAACGGTAATCTACGGCATTCTGCTATATTCTGCTAAGTTCCACCAAATTCTGCTAAGTTCTGCTAGGACTATAACCTAAACCCTATTCTACCTATGTACGTGTTAACTAAGTAACTAAGTTAACGATATATACCCTCTTTTCCCATTTTCCTACCTTCTTTCCTTACGTAACGTCTTGACCTCCTTATATAGTTTATATACATAGCTTAATAATATCTACCTTGCTATATATTATCGTCGCTTATACTTACTCCGTAATACTTACCTAGGAAGATACTAAAACGATAGCTAGCAGACAACCGTTGCTAGAGCTAGATAACTATTGCCGGAGCTAGACGACCGTCGCCAGTGCTAAACAACCGTTGTTAGAGCTAGACGACCGCCGCCGTCGCTAGATGACCGTCGCTAGAGCTAGATGACCGTTGCTATCGCCAGATAACCGTCGCCAGAGCTAGACGACCGTCGCCGGTGCTAGACGACCGTTATTAGAGCTAGACGACCGTTACTGTCGCCGGATGACCGTTAGAGCCAGACGACCGTCGCTAGAGCTACACGACCGCTGCTAGAGCCACATAATAACCGTTTAAACGACTAGCCAGCGAATACGATAAACGATTTAATTAATTGATCAAATTAAGGTAATATAGATAGGTAGGCACAGATAGGTAGGCATAGATAGGTAGGTATAGATAGGTAGGTATAGATAGATAGATAGATAGATAGATAAACAAATAGGTAAGTAGGTAGGTAGGTAGATAATTTAAAGCCTCTATAAGAGGCTTCCCCCTTAATACTTAAAGTAGATAGCTTTATTTTATATAGTTATAATATAAATATATTTAAAAGTATATTATAGAAATTTATAGAAATATATAATAATTTGGTTATTATATAATATAATTATAATTTATATAGTTACAATTTATATAGTTTGCGCGCTATTTATTTATAGGGTAGTATTTTGCCGTAATTTGCTATTAGATGCTGCAAATTTGTTATAATTTACTATTAGATGCTGTAATTTTGTTATAAAACGCGCGATTTGTATAATTCGCTAATAACTATATCTATCTGCCGCAACCGTATAGTTTGTAGTAATTTGCTGTAAACCGCAACAACGAGCCTAAATTTTTTTTCCTAATATACTAAGATTTCTTCTATATATACTATAAAGTAGCCTTACTTAATTAACTTGTCTATTATTATAAGGATTGCGTTATAATTCTATCCGGTAATAAGGTTTTTTAACTTTAGTAACTTTATAATAAAGTCCTATAATATTATTTCTTATAGACGTTTTAGTACTTTAATAGGCTATAGCCCTCTATATGGCTTATACCTTATTAGTTTATTTCTTAAGAAATCTAGATATTCTTTTATAACTTATCTTACTAATTTCTGGATTCCTTAAATAATATACTCCTCTTAAAGTCTTAATACTAGGCCTATAGCCCCGTTATATCCTTACATTATTCTTCTAGAGAAGTCTTTAATAAAATCTTTTATAATTGGCCTTAGAATATAGGTCGCTTCTCTATTCTTATATTACTTTAAGTCCGGATCCTTATTCTATACCTCTTAAATTCTTTATAACTATATACCTTCTAGTATCTTATAAGTCTGTCCTTCTTTAGTTACTATAATTCTTAAGTAATTATATCTAATTAGTCTGTCTTTATCTTTTTATAACATTGCTTCTAATAGCTTTTTATTACTTTATCGTTAGGAAAACGGGAGAGTGGTAGGGGCTAGCCCGGGGTCATTTTAGCTAGATCTGCTGATCTGCTTATATATACTTCTTTACGCTAGCCCCGGGCCCCATTAGCAACATTAGCAATATTAGTAATTTTAGTAATTTTAATTTTAAAAATAATAATATATCTTTTTGCTAGTTATAATATTTTCTATAACTGCAATATTTATATAAAAATAATAATAAATTTTAAATTTTAAAATTTAGATATTAAGCAATTAATTAAAATAAGTGGGAAGCCTCTCGCAGAGGCTCCAAATCGTCAATTGGCGATATTCCCGACGATCTACCGGCCGTGTACTAATTTCCTAACTAGGCCTAGCACCCGCCTACCCGCCTGCCTGCCTACCTACCTACTTAGCTACCTACCTGCCTACCTGCCTGCCTATACCTATCTATCTATACCTACCTGTCTGTGTCTACTGTTTATATCTGTCTATGGTATCTAATTCAATTTGATTTAGTAGCGGGCTGGTATTAAGGCTCTAGTTCGATTCGTTCGATCGATTAATTAAGTCGTTTGTAGTGTTGCTAACTAGTTGTTTAAACGATCGTCGTCTAGTTCTAGCGACGGTCGTCTGGTCCTAATAACGGTCGTTCTAATAACGGTCGTCTAGTTCTAATAACGGTCGTCTGGTTCTGGCGACGGTCGTCTGGTCCTAATGACGGTTGTCTAGTTTTGGTTATAGTCCTCTAGCTACCGTTCTGGTGCTTCCCTAAGTAGGGGGGGTATAAGAAAGGAAGGGTAAAGGTGGCATTTAGGTATATAAGGGGTATGTAAAGGCACGTATAGAGGCTGTCGGGAATATAGCGGGGGACCCGATGTTACTTAGGACGATTTAAATAATTGGGAAAATTAAAGTCCTACTAGGAGCCTACTAGGAGCCTACTAGGAGCCTACTAGAAGCCTACTAGAAGCCTACTAGGAGGCCTTTAGGATTTTAATACCCTAATAATAATAAATGCAATAATAGTAACAATATTTATTTTATAGCCGTAAGTTAGCGTATTGCTCTAGGGGGTTAGCTAATATGGCGGAAAGCTAGCGTATTGCTCTAGGGGGTTGGCTAATATGGCGAAAAGCTAGCCCCGGGCAAAAAAATTACTTTTAGCGAAACCAAATTTCCTGCGCCACTTCCCGTTTTCCTGACGATAGTATAGCCTTTCTACTAAGTGCATCTGCTCTTACGTTTTCTATGCCCCTAGTGTACTAGATTTTAAAATAGTATTCTATAAGCATTTCCGCCTATCTAACTTATCTAGAGTTAAGCTCCTTTATTATTAGGAACCCTATTAGGTTCTTATAGTCTATTTTAACTATAAATAGTTTTTTTATACCTTATAAGAATGCTCTCTATTCCTTAAGTACTATAACTATACCTAATAACTCCTTATTATAGATGTCGTAGTTTAGTTCTAATAGTGTTATCTTCCTGCTATAATATACTATTAGGTGCTATGCGTCCTAATACTTCTATAGCAAGCATACTCCTATTAAAAAATCTAATACGTCTGTTTTAACTACTATTTCTAGTACTAGTTAATAGATTTTAAGGATTAGATCTTGGGTAAATAGTTCCTTTAGTTCTTAGAATAGCCTCTTCTGTTTATTTCCCTATATCTATAATTCTTCTTTCTTTATTAGTCTTATAAATGGTTTAATATTCTTTAACTACTGCGTAATAAACCTCTTATAGTAGTTGCAAAACCCTAAAAATAATCTTAACTGTATAATATTCTTTAGTTCTTACTAACTTACTATAGCTTCTACTTTTTTCTAGGTCTATGCTAATCTTTCCTAATTTAATAATAAATTTAATAAAATCAGTCTTCCTAATAAAGAACTCGCATTTTTTTAATTGCTATCGGTATATATTTCTTATATAGTCTCTTTAAAACTTATTTAATATATTCCTTATATTCCTTCTCGCTTATAAAGTAGATTATAATATTATTAAGGTGTTTTTCTAGTACACTGTTAATTTGTTTCTAGAACGTTACTAGTGCGTTTATAAATCTACATTATATAACTAATAGTTTATAAAGCCCTTTCTTTAACCTAAAGGCTTCTTTCTATTTATTACCTTCCCTAATTTTAATTTAGTGATATACCTATCTTAGATCTATCTTTATAAAGATTTATAAGTTTTTAACCCTGTTTTAGATTTTACTAATTAGTAGTAAAGGATACCTATCCTTCTTTATAATGCTGTTTAACTGCCTATAGTTAATATATAGCCTAAGCTTTCCGTTTTTCTTTAGTGTAAATAATACTGGGTATCCTGCTAATAACTATAATGGTTTAATATATCCCTTTTATAGGTTTACCTAGACAAACTCCTTAAGTGCTTATAACTCTACTTTGTTAAGCTTATAGATTAGAAAGAATTTTGGACTAGTTCCTAGTTCTAACTCTATCTTATAGTCCCATACTATATATTCTAATAGTTTTTTACTTTCTAGACCCTATAGCCTCTTACTATACTTATTGTATCTTTTTAGTATATAATTTGAGCTACGCTCGGCTTCTTTATATATTGCTCTAACCTAGTATTTTACTATCTTAGTTACTAGAGATGCCTTATACTATTAAATGTCTTTTATATTAACTTAACCTATAATCTAATTAATCTTTAAATTGTATTTCTATAACTAAGACATCTCTAATACTGCCTTATCTCGTTTTAATGGTAAGATATTAAAAGATATTATAATTGGTTTTCCTTTAATAGTTAACTGTACTGGTCCTATTTTAAGGTAAACAATGCCTCCATAGGCTATTAGATCTCCTAAGATTATAACTAGCGGGTAAAAGTGCTTCTTCTATCTATATAGTAGCCCTATTTGCTTAACTACTATTAGTAATATATAGTTTCTTATTGCTTTACTGTCTATTAATACTTTAAACTTCTAATTTTACTAATTAACTTATAGGTTTAGGTATTGTCCTTAGATTCCTTTAAGGGTCTAGGGCTCTATTACTAGTTCCCTTTAGTTTTATAGGCTTTGCGTTTTTTTTTTAAACTATTAGCCGCTAGATTCCAACCATACCCAGTCCGCCCTCGGGCAATACTTTATTCGTTTTTTTTTCCTTTAATATGCTATAGATATATATTTCCCAGGTACTCCTACTATGGTTATTTATCTAGGCATTCTTTTATAAGGAATCTCCCTATTATAGAAGTGAGCATGAGCTGGAATACAATATACTAAACGGGGTAGTAATTAAAGAAGGCTACGTACGCGTAACTATGCGTGGTTAATATAAAGACATTTAGATAAAGAAGAAGAGTCTTCGTGTACTAGGTACGGGTATAAATAGGGGTTATAGGGATACGTGCGTAGGTGTCTCGGGACGAACGTAAACATAGGTTAAGAACGTTAAAGCACGCAGGGATGTGAGAACAGGTGAGTCCTGTGATACTTCCTAGTTAAAGCACTAAATTATCTAATTTCTGGATTTTTACTAAATGCCAGCTGTGTATATACTTGGTATTCCTATATTTTCTTTTATCTAGTGCTCACTATATCCTAGTTAGGTACTTTTAGTATTTTATTTTTAGTGCTTTATATATTTTATATATATCGTCTATATATGCAATCTATGCTAATATATAATGCGCTAGGTGCTTTAGGTCTACTCTTAGTTAATTATCCTTATTAAGCTTAAACCTCTATTACATTAACCTAATTGTTGCTGTTTCTTTAGCTGGTACTAAGATCTACTATATATTTCTCTAGTTTATTAGCTAATTTTCCAAATCTTTAGATGTTATAATTGGTGCTCCTTTAATAAAGCTTATTTGTCTTTCCAAGATTGCTTAATTTGGTATAACCTTATCTATTTATATATAGAAGTCTTTCTACTTATTATTGTATTGCTGCCTATACTACTTTTAGTATAACTTACTAAGTATATACAATCTATCCGTAAGAAGGTATCTCTTTATTACTATGTTGTAATAGCCTTTTATATATTATTCTTTAAATCTAGTTAAAATCCCTAGACTCTCTTTTTATTCTAGTTTGTTTAGCCATTTAGCTCTTAGTATACCTGCTTTCGGCCTATTAGTAACTTTTTATATAGGTGCTTTATTCTTTAAATATCCTAACATACTTAGTCCTTAGTACTACTTTTATTCTTACTACGCGTTAACCCTCTTCTTAAGTATTACCTAGTCTTCCCCTAGCTTGCGTCGGCGTAATAAATTCTTAAAGTTCTCGTTCTTCTTAATTATAGCATTGTCTTTTCATTCCTTTGGCTAAGAACTATATTCGCTTAACATTAGGGTCCTTATTTATTCTTTAAAATCTTAGGTCCTTAGGAACTCTTATTTTATACTTATTCGTTTGTTTTTAAACTAAGCTGCTACTTATTCCTATTGGTTTTCGTCTATTATAAGTCCTTAGGTTCCTCTTATCTTATTATAAAAAGTTTAAGTTCGTAGCTATTTGCCTTTATTAAGTGCCAAAGTAGCTTACTATCCTACTTCTTTTGCGTCTTATAAAGCGATAAATATTATATCTAGTAGTGTTATTATTTCTACTACTAATTCTTGCTCTATGGCGGTCTTAGTCTCTACCTCTATTATTACGTTTTTAAGGTCTACGTACTCCTAGTAAGTTGCCCTTATTATCTTATTATCGCTGCTAATAATCTAATAATCTTAATCCTTCGGTCCTATTACTTTTTAGTAAAACTAGTATGCGAGAACTTTCTCTATAGACCTTAGGCTAAACGTGCTTTCTATATCCTAATCTAGTTTATAGAGTTAATCCTATTCTTAATTTAACTTTATTATACCTTAAAGTCCCTTTAACTTAGGCTCTTATAGCTAATAGCTTACGCTGTACTTAGCGTCTTTATAAACTTAATATGCGTTATTATAATAAACGCGAAGCTATTAATTATATATTCTTTTATTCCTTATAGCATATTATTATCCTTCTATATATATATATTATCTACTAATCTAGTTCCCTTTACTGTATAGTTACTCTAACTACCTCTATAGTCTTTAGCAGAGTAACCTTACTTTCTATAGTTTATATAAGCCCCCTCTTTAAACTATCTTTCCTACTATAGAGTTTATCTAAACGTCTTCTATTACTAAGATACCTAGTTTAGCTTTCGCTCCTTAGTCCTATAATTACTTAATCCTTAACCTTTAGGTTTTTATAGTTTTCTATTTCCTCTTTTGGTTTCCTTAATACCGCTTAGGTCTATTAGCTTTACGCTATATTATAGTTTAAATACTTACTATAGTGCCTTCTTTATATACGTTAGTCCCTAAAATATTCTACTAAATTTATCGCTTTAATACAGCCGGTTATCCACTTTAATAGCTTACTTAATTAGCTCTCTTATATTGCTTAAATCTTCTATTAGTATTATAATAGTTTAAACTTTAGCCTTTAGTCCCCTTCTATACTAAGCTATTAACGTCCCTTAGTTCTATTTAGTCTACGCTACTAGTATCTAAAACTCTATTGTATACTCTATTACTAATCCCTTTTATATAAGTTAATATAGCTTTTCTTTAGCCGTTACTACTAACTTTAGATCTTTATATATCTGCGTAAATCTATTAGCAAATTCTTCCTAATTTAAGAATATATACCGCACTTCTAAATTAGTAGTTCCTAACCTATTAGCTTATATTTCTATAAGATAGGGTTTAAACTACTTTAATACCCAACCCGTTAAGAATAGACCTATATACGCTACTTAATTACTTATAAGTTTTAGCTTGCTTCCCTTATACCTAATCTTTAGTTACATTTATATAAGGAATCCTCTTAGCTTATATTTCTCGCCTAAAAATCTTTTAATTAATAGCATCTTAATCTTTTCTTTCTTAATGTCTTATAGCCGCTATAGCAGTATGCCTTAATTATTATTCATCTCCTTAATAAACTTTTTAAATTGTGTTATTGTAATAATCTGTAAATTATTATCCTATATACTAGTATCTCCTCCTAATCCTAAGGTAGTTACTACTATAGATAGCGTCGTAGCTAGTGCTGCTTTGGGTAGTATGTTATTTAACTTTATTAATACTATAACTAGGTAGTAAATATATAACAAAGCCTTATAGAAAATACTATAGTGGACTTATTAATAGGCTAGGTATGTAGGTAAATAAGAAGTTAATAATATAAATATAACTAGTAGAGTAGGTTGCGTAATAGATTAACTCTAATTATATTCTAAGATTTACTATCCCTTAATGTTACGGCACCGTAACGGATCTGGTCAGGGGGCTCGCTTAAGCCTTGGCATATGTATATAGACGTGTCCTTTTCCACCTTCTGCTCCTTATCTTAATATCTGGGTCTATAGACTACCAATTATACAGGCTTGCATACGTTCTTTACGGCGCTCGTGCCTCGATTGACTAAGTCGCTGTGACACTTAACACGTCGGGGTCCTCAGAGTAAGTGGTCCGTGCGGGAACACCGTTTTCAATTCAATGCGTGCGCGTCCTCTAAGGACTTATTTTGGCTGCAGTATACGCAAAATACCGTTCTGCAGGAAGGACGACTGCTAGAGGCCTTATATTAAGCGACTTGGCTCCTAAATATCAATTTTATATAAAATATTACGAATATTACCAGCCTTATGTTCCTGAGTACGGGCACCGAATTTAGGTGATCTGACCGGCCACTCCTTATCGATAACCTAAGGACCCAAATTAACGTGTTAAGGGATAAAGAAGAGAACTACCTAGGTAGGGACTATAGTCCTTTAAATATATAATACTGCGCCTAAGAAATATACTGAGTATATTAGTGCGTCAGTACGTTAGTACGTCGCGTCTTTACGTTTCTACGTTCCGAACTGATAACGTAACTAGCTATATAACTTAGTTACCCCTTATCCTATAGCTTAATCGGTTCCAGCGCCTCTTGTACTATCTTAATTAACCCATTTATATCTCTTTTTAGTAGTCGTACTACTGCCGATATAAGGTCTATAATAATAATATGTTATATAACTTACCTACCCTATATTTTATAGTTTAACTAGTTCTAGTACTTTTTACACTTTTATTCCTAGTCTATTTATATCCTTTTTAAGTAGTTATAGAGCTATATACTAAGTCTCTATATATATAAAGCCTTTATATAGCGTTATAATAGCTTAGTATATGTTACGGCACTGACCTAACGCATACTGTTTCATACTGTCTCGTACTGTTTCCTACTATTAGCTGGCCCACCACTAGCGACTTGGCGGCCGGCCCTACTATTTATATATAATACCCCCTTTCCACCTTCTTCCCCTCTTTATACCATAACGTAGTTATTCAGTCTACTTCATTACAGCACTATAACAGTTTGTAGTATCTTTAATTTGCGCCCTATCGCGATTACTAATTCCCTATACCCTAGCCAATTAACCTTTACCCTAGAGCAATCGCGACCTGTACGCGCCTCTACTGAAACTAATATATCCCTAGCATAGTCCTAAAATAATCCTTAGTTTTTACCTAGCGCCTAGATGGGCAATACTAACGACGCCGAAATGGTCAAAACCTAGAACCCTCGCAACGTTTTCATAGACCTCTTTATAGAGATATACCCTAATATCGCGTGGACAATCCGCCGCTCCCTACTATACCCTAAAATCTTTAAGCCTAGCAAAGCTTACCTTACCCTTATTAACTATACCAATAAGTTCCTTAATAATATTAAAGTAGGACTATAGTATATATATAACATAAATACCGCCAATAAGAAAGCTAACGAAAACCTTAGTACCCTTATCGCTTTCTAAATAGGAACTATTAACTCCTAGGTAAAGACTATTACCGTTCTAAAATAATTAACCCCTATAATAATAGTAGTAACCTAGTAAAAAAAACAAAGATCTAAAGACCCGCTAATATTTAGCGGAAAAGGCACCCCACTAGAATAATAAGCTAATTTTAAAACCTAGTATATTAAGATTAAGGGAGTCTTTAACTGGGACTAGGACTACTTTAATATAGTTTAGTCCCAGATCCTTTATATCTTAGATATACTAAAGAACAAGGCCTATAAGTTTATTAAGTAGGGCTTAGAGCTTATATATAAGAACTTAAACAACACACCTATATAGAAATAGCCTACTAAGAAAAATATACTTAAAGACCTTACTGCCTACTATAAGGTCCTTAATATAACCTAGGTTGCAAAGAATAAGCTTAACTATTTCCCCTAAGACGAGCGTAATTACTAGTTCTAAAAGGGAGAGCTTAATAAGCTAATAGTCCGCGCTAAGAAGACAAACAAATAAAAGGTGGACCTACTTCAAAAGTTTATCTCTCTAAAGATAGAAGAGCTAGTACTTAGACTTACCTATAAAATTAATAATAGCGACTATATAGATTAGAGTAAGTAGATAAATATATTTACTAAAAACCTTATAAACTATATACACTAAGCCAACCTTAAGAAGAACGCTAACTACTGCCTACCTACCTAAGCCCCTACCCCTATGTTAACCTCAACCCTAGCAGTAACTAGAGAACCTATAAACTTTAATAGAATCTTAAATACAGAGTATAAATGCCGTGTTAATAATAGACTATGCCTTACCTATAGCCTACCTAGCCATTAAAAGGATGCCTATAACCCCGCCAAGACAGTAAACCTAGTCCTAATGCTACCCCGTTAAACGACATAAACTAATAACCGCGGATGCAGCAACTATAGAGTCCATTATAGACGCGGTAACTATAGAGCCTATTATGGCCGCGGCGGATAACCCCCCCCCCCTTTAACCCTATGGCTTAGTTACTCTAAACTATATCCTATATAGGAGCCTAACCCGTTAACAACACCTAGTATTAGCAACTTTGCGCTAGCGAATATAAATATAGCCACGTTATTAGCGAGGTATTATCTTCCTATACCCCAACTAAAACTAAAACTAATACCGCCAGCTAAACGGACACTGGACTGCCCTACTAAGACAGCCTTATACCCCAGTCGTTAAAAGGCAGACCCTTAGACTAAGTCGCGCCTAAGGGTCTAAACTATATAAGGAGGAAGACGAGAAGATTAGGTCCCTATTACTAGATTAATTAGTCCTTTCTATTAGTAAACTACCACTTAATCTTAGATTAGCAAACAGTAATAAGAAATTAATCCTTATTTAAACCCAACTCTCCTTATTACGTAACCTATACCCCTAAGTTTATATTAATATAGTAGGCCTAGTAGACTCTAGTAGTACTATAATAGCATTTACCGACGTAGAGTCTATTATAAGAAAGTATAACGTTATAACTAAAAAGCTACTGGCACCTAGGCTACTGCGCCTTATAAATAGTATCCTAACTTCGCTTATTACGGACTACTTCACCGCCTAAATATTAATCGGCCTCTATACTAAAGCTATACTCTTTTTTATTACTAAACTCTCGCCCGCTACCCTAATTATCCTAAGTATACCCTAGCTTTAGAAGCATAAGCCCTATCCCAGCTTTAGGAAACTTAAAATCCGCTTTAACTCAAACTACTACTCTAGGTACTACCTCCCGTAGGGGATAACCGACGTTAGTAGGGACGCCCTATGTGGATACTTAGCACTACTAAACCTAGTACCTAGGACTATATATAAAGCCCTAATAGTAGAAGACGTTTCTAATAAAGGGGAGCCTATATAGCTGTAAAGAAACGAGATAGTAGAAGACTGGACTACCCTAGTACTTAAGACCAAAATAATAGGCTAGCCAGCCCTACCAAGACTAAGGAAGAAGGTCTACTTCGCGCCACTACTACTAAGAATTTAACCCTAACCTAGGCACTATTTAAACCCTAGCCGCCTAGCCTAATACCTAGAACTAAGCTATATGCTATATATACACACTATAGCTTACATTATAGCAAGGACTGGCTATAGAACTACTAAAACCCGGATAATAGAAACTGCGCCACCGTAACGCCTAACCTTATACCTGTCTTCCGCGCGTACCATATAGGGCCGCCGCCTTATTTCCGCCCCCCTAGGCCAACTAAGCTATACTAGCCTAGCTATAGCACCGGAGAACTAGATACGCCCTAACCTAGACAATATTAAATACACTTATACTATTAATTTTACCCAGTTCTATAAATAAAAAAACGTAAAGGTAATAAGGATCTATATAGCGGAGCTAGTAAAACTAGCTAAATAAAATAAGCACCGATAGCTGCTTAAAGAGCTGCCTATAGGCCTAATAGAAGTACCGAACCTATTAGAAAGGTCTTTTTACTAGCTAGTGGAAGGCAACTATACGATAAAGGAAGCCCGTAAAGTGCTCCCCCCCTATTTCTATAACTTCCTTAAAATAAATCTAAAAATTAAACCCGAGCTTTTACATCGGAAGATAGTTAATACTAATATTAAAAAATTCCTAAAAGGCAAACCAGGATTAACCTACAAAGATATTCTACAACGCCTATTAAAGGAGTTTAGTAAATATATTAAACACTTCCTCTTTAAAAACGCAGATAAGCTGCCCCCTTACTAACTATAAAACTATAAAATTAAGATCACCCCCGGAAACTAGGCCCCATACTATAAAAATAGACTACTCTTACCTACTAAACTTAGGTGTGTAAAGAAGTGGATTAATAAGATACTAGATAAGGGTTTTATCCGCGAATTAACCTTACCAGCTACCGCACTACTCCTCCTCACTACTAAGCCCGGCGGTAGTATATAAATCTACTATAACTACCGAGGCCTAAATATAGTCACTATTAAGAATTAATACCTACTGCCACTAATCCGCAAGACACTTAACGTACTTTATAGTGCTAAATACTTTACTAAACTTAATATAATTACTACGTTTAACTAGATCCGGATTACAAAGGGCCATAAATAGCTTATAGCATTTATTACCCAGTTCGGACTCTATAAGATACTAGTTATACTATTTAGCCTCTATAACGCACCCGCTACGTTTTAAAACTATATTAACTATATCCTATATAACGCCCTTAATAACTACTACACTACCTACCTTAATAACGTCCTTATCTTTTTTAAAACACGCGTTAAACACACCAAGTATATAAATAAAGTCATTTAAAGACTCAGCAATGCTAGACTTTAGATTAATATTAATAAGTCTAAGTTCTACTCTACTAAAATAAAATACCTTAGCTTAATTATCTCAACTAATGGCATAACTATAGACCCTAAGAAGGTATAGGCCTTATAGGAATAAAAGGACCCAACATTAATTAAAGAACTATAATAATTTCTTAGCTTCGCGAACTTCTACTAACGATTTATCCAAGGCTACTCTACTATTACTATACCTATAATAAAACTCCTAAAGAAGGATATCGGATAGCTATAGGGACTAAAATAAGCCAAATTGTTTAAGGCCCTTAAGGGAGCCTTTACTTTAGCACTAGTACTAATATACTATAACTATACAAAGAAAATAGTGGTAGAGATAGATGTATTAAATTAGGCTTCCGGCAAAGTCCTTTCCTAGTATAATAATAATAGAAAATTAAAACCGGTCGCATTTTTTTCCGTAAAGCACTCTACGCCAAAGTATAACTATAAGATCTACAATAAAAAACTCTTAGCTATTATTAAGGCTTTAGAGGAATAGCGTCCTAAGCTATAAGGGACTAAGGAGCCGTTTAAAATTATTACCGACTATAAGAACCTATAGACGTTTATAACTACTAAACAGCTAAACTAGCGCCAAGTCTAGTAGGCAGAGTTTCTTTTATAGTTTAACTTTATAATTATATATAGACTTAGTAATAAAGCCACACTCCCTAACGCCTTAAGCCGGCTACTAGAAATAAGGCCTAAGGACGCTAATAATAAACGCCTCCGCTACTAAGCCTAAGTCGTTATACCGCCCTAGAAAGTTAACCCTATAATTTTAGAAGAATTACTATATAAGTTCCGTAACTTTAACAACGCGGAGTTTATAGCTGCTCTAGACCCTAAAATAGCTAAAAAGTTACTAGATAAGATAATCTAGCTAGGATACCAGGAGAACGAACTTATAAGAGATATAGTAACAGCCCTGCGTAATTGGAAAGCTTACTATTAGCCAAAAAAGATTAGGAAATTACTCCGTTGTAATAAGTTAAAATATAGTATTATTAACGGACAGATCTACTTCCGCTAACGTCTCTTTATCCCTAACGCCCTAGACCTCCACCTAGAAGTTACCTATTGCTCTTATAGTAGCGGCCCTACTAGTTACCCTAGCCAGGTTAAGACTCTTAACCTCTTAAACCGAATATACTAGTAGCTAGGAATCTCCTAGTTTACGGCTACCTTCGTTAAAGACTATACCCTATACTTTCGCACTAAGACCCCCCTGTTCTACCCCACCCGGTTTCCTAAAGCTACTAGAATTACCCACCTACCTATAGACTAATATCTTAATTAATTATATTATAACGCTACTAGTATACTAACGCCACGGCAAGGCATATAAATATATCCTTATTATTATAGACCGCCTAACTAAAATATAATACCTTATTCTAGTAACAGGACTCTTAACAAAGGAGCTAGTTAATGGCTTTATTAATAACGTATATAAGCTCCACGGTATACTAAGCACGATTATCTCTAATCGCGGCATATAATTTATTAGCAACTTCTGGCAATAACTAAGTAAACGCCTTAAAATAACCTTACAACTAAGCTTAGCCTAATACCCAGAAATAAATAACTAAAAATTATTAACGCTACCGTAAATAAATACCGCTATACTTTTGTTAGCTTTATATAGAACAACTAGGTTAACTATCTACCGCTTACTAAGTTTGCTATAAATAACTAAGTTAATAAAAGCATAGGCATCTCCCCGTTTTTTGCAAACTATAGCTTTAACCCTTACCTCAGAATTAAGCCTACTGGCCCCCACCTACTAATACTATTAGCATAAGTAAAGAAGGAGTTCTTCCGCGCAGACTCTATAGCCAACCGCTTTAAGCGGATATTAATATAGCTTAAGGCCCTAGCCCGGATTTTATAGTAATACTATAAAGATAATGCTAATACCTATAGGGATAAGAGCGCGTTATTCTATAAAGGCGATATAGTTATAGTTAGCTTAGAAAATATAAAGATAAACAGACCTAAGAAGAAATGGGACGANAAATGGGACNGCCTNTACCCCGTACTNNNAGTATACTAANGGGNAGTNNTAGTAGACCTCNNNNACCANATNTAAGTAAATAAATCCTTTTATATATCTAAGGTCCGCCTCTAGGCTGCTAAAGAGATCCCTAGCTAAGCAAATATTAATACCGCAAAGCGCCGTAATATATAAGGACGAGTGGCAAAGAGAGATAATAACAACAATATAGAAGACAAATAGGAGTTTAAGAAAATCCTTAATATATATAACGAAGACCCCTAGGGCCTAACTTATAAGATTAAATGGAAATATTATAAGGATATAACCTAGNAGCTAGAGNAAGACCTAAAGGGTTANNAATAAGCTGTATAGCGCTTCTATAAGCAACACCCTAAAAAGCCAGGACCCCCAGACTGGGTATAAGATAAGGAAAAGTTATACTAAGGTCACGGCCGACCACCGTATTAAAATTTATAGTGGTTAAGATGTTATAGAACTTTAACCAGCGGTTAAAGTTGTCTAATTAGCTAAATTCTTACTAAGAAACGCCATATGGATTGATTTGGGTGGCGGTATAAAGTTCTACCAACCTTACTTACTAAACTAACTAATTAGGATTTTCCATACCCGGTATGGAAAATCGCTATTAGCTTGGTTAAGGGCAGTAAGCGGAACTAATATCTTTGTAGTAAAAATAGGCAACCCTATACACTGCCTATTTTTAAGTTATCTATTTGGTTTAGGGACCAAACCATCTAAAGGAGAGGAGTACTGTCACGGCACTAACCTGACGCATACTGTTTTATACTATCTCATACTGTTTCCTACTGTTAACTAGCCCACCACTAGCGACTTGGCGGCCAGCCCTACTATTTATATACAATACCCCCTTTCCACCTTCTTCCCCTCTTTATACCACAACGTAGTTATTCAGTCTACTTTATTGCAGCACTGTGACAGTATATAGTTTTTGTTTATATTAACTTAATAATACAATTAAGTTATATCCAGGGGCACGAAATACGTATAGTATCGTATACTCTTTTAGATGGTGGTAACTGTCGATTCTATTAAGGTAGACTACGTAGTCTATATACTGACGCGCCTCCCCCCTAATTAGTTAGTATATAAGTAGTGTGGGAGGGTACGACCACTCTTAGATAGAAAAGTCACAGTGCTGTCTGTTGGTCGGTCGGTCGGTTATCAGTCATAATCAATTAGTAGGAAAGCAGTCAGTAAGAAGAAAGGAAAGAATGTATTCTCGGTAGGTCGTAATATCCAAGAAGGAGGGAAGCCGAAGGCTCTATAAATATAAGAGAATGCCAAGGTACTAAACGTGAGCCATTTTACCCCACCATATACCTCCCCCACTAAGAACGTTGTCCCCTAACATTCTATACAATAGAAGAATAGCCAAAAGAAAGCATAGCGAAAGCAGAATAGAAAAAGGAAAGCATATCCCTAAAAGAACGCAGATAACCTCGTCCTCAGCTCTCCTATAGAACTATTCTACGGCGTCCTTCCGTTATCTATAGCTAAGATCTAACCTAGTAACTAGGAGTAACTAGGACAGCAGTAAATCAGAAATAATAGCGACAGCAGTAATGGCAGTAATAGCAGTAACAACAGTAACAGTAGTAGTAGTAACGGCAATAGAAATAGCAATAAAAGCAGATATCTAGCGCAGTAAAATAAAACAGGACGGTCAGCGGTAGAACGGTCAGTGACAGAATAGTTAGTAGAAGAACTCGGTCGGTGTAGCAAGCAATAGGATATCTAGTAGTAGAACTTTTAATAGCAAAACACTCAGTAACGGCAGACGGTCGATAGCAGTCGGTTAGTAGCAGTCGGTTAAAACAGCAGTAGCAGAACAATCGAAACAGTAGAACGGAACAGGTCGGTTAGAGCAGTTAGGCGTTATAGCAGATCCAGTAGATCTAGCAGTAAAATAGATCTAGCAACGGTATAGATCTAGAACAGTAGAGATAGAGCAGTCGGTTAAGACAGTAAGATAGAGCAGTCGGACGGAATAGCAGCAGCAGCGGCGGCGGTAGTAGGGCAGTCGATCAAGACGGTAGAGGCTATAACCCGACTCGATTGTTTGGCTGGTCATTTAATATCAAGACTCTGCATCTGGCTTTGCATCGGTCTGCATTATACACGGCTCTCAATTAAGGCTCTATCCGTGGCGTTACATTAGGCCCTACATCGTTAAGCTTTACGTCCGCATAGCTCTGCATCTAACTGTGCGTCTAACTGCGCGTTAGTAGCTCTGCATTACATAGTCTGTGTCCGTGTCTACGTGGGTGCCTATATGCCTGCTTTGACTATCGGACAAAGACTATCTAGTTAGTCGACAACGACGTCCTACAACTAATCGTTCGGTCGGTTGATTAAGGTAGAAAATCAGCCCGGTTAAAGGCTCTAATTATCCTAATTTAAATGCGGAGACGGCATTTAGCTGATTGAGATTTGATGAGGCCCTGGCTTAACTTAAGGTGTCTTCTGCTGCATATACAACTAGGGCTTTGTATCCGTAGACAGTTAATTAAAGCTTCCGTATAGACGTCCGATCGGTTAAGGCTCCGCATCTGCTATTTAATTAAGGCTTCGCATCTATAGGCGTCCAGTCAAGCTGCCGTGCTATTATCCAATTAAGGCTCTGCACCTGTATACTCTATATCTATAGACTCCGTATACAACTCTGTGTGAGACTCCGTGTCTATAGGAAGATCGTTCTGGTTAACTAGTCTATGGGCGTTAAGATAGGCGGCAGTCAATCAATACGGAGGTGGGTAGTTAAGGGGAGAGGCTCTTATAGAGGCTCTAAAACGTTAATTAACCGTGTTTCCAACGTTCTTCTGGCCGTGTACTGGTTTCCTAATTAGGCCTAGTGCCTACGTGCCTGCGTGCCTGCGTGTCTGCGGTAACGCATCTTTAACTACTAATTAAAGACGTCTGACGGCGACGGGTGACTGATTCGATTTAACTGTGACTGTATAATTAACTGACGTTTAAATAGGGTATTAGGTCGGCCCGACCGAAGGCTCTAATTTAACAACTTGACCTATATAGGCGGCGTTTAACTAATTAGGATTTGACTGAGGCTCTGGCTTGACTTAAGGCGTCTTCTACTGCATATATGACCTGGGTTCTGTATCTGTAGGCTCTGTATCTGCGGACAATCGATCAAGACTCTAGCTATGCAGTTGTTCTGTCAAAGCTTTGTATCTATGTAGTTAATCAATTAGGGCTCTGCATCTGCAGTCAATTGAGGCTCTTAGTGTCTACTAGACGTCCAATTTAGAGACCTGTCTTAAGACTTCCTTCTTTGCGAGCACTATCGGTAGCTTTCTCTAAACCACTACGATAGGCCTAGTGCTTTTCTAGGACGTCCTTAATAGCTGCTTTCTTCTCTTTCTGGGCCGTCTTTACACTTGGCTTCTTTGGCGCATCTTAGGCCTTTATAGCTGCTCCTTTGCCCTCACTACTGGTAGTACACTCACGTGTCCTTAATCTTCTTTTAGCTTAAAAGCCTTTTAGGGACTATCTTCTACTTCCAGTCTCTTTGTCATCCGGTAGCAGCTTCTCGGCTGTTATAACTACCTCCATCACATATCCCTTGCCCTTGCGTCCATAATATAGTCCTTTCGTCAAGACGATCTCTAAGAAGTGCTGGCTTCTGTACGTCCAATTCCTACTCCCCTTATAATCCTTAACAACGTCCTTTACTAGCTTGGCCAGACGCGGCTCGGTCCTATCTTCAGCCATACAAGGATGGCTTAGGCTTATTGTAGTCAGCTGTGCCCTATATATAACCTCTTGCAGAGCATCTTTGTCAGTGTCTCTTCGTATGCTGCTTATTTTCCAATATCGTGCTACTGTCTTTATATAGGTCTCTTCCTTGCCGCGGTATCCGTTCTCGTTATGTAGCTAGTACAGTGCTGAATTTGGATAGCAGTGACAGTCGTACTGCGATCAGCTGTCGTTTAATTAAGGAATAAGGTTGGCCCAGACGAAGGCTTTAATTTAACGACATTTGACGTAGCTTCTATGCGGTCACTTAAGACCAAGGCTTCCATACAGTTGTTCAATTAAGGCTCTACGTACAGCTTTGCGTCAGGCTCTGCATCGTACAATCGGCTCTATATCCGTGCAATCAATTAAGGCTCCTAGTATCCGTTCTTATCGTGTAGCTGTATTATCGAATTCTAGGGGCGGTGTAGAGTTCTGCCGGCTCTATTGCTGAATAGACTAATTAGGATTTTCTATGCCCGGCATGGAAAATCGCTATTGGCTTAGTAACAGGCGGTGAGCTAAGCTGACATCTCTGCAGTAGGTCGTCGCAACTAACGCGTTGCGATTAAGAAAGTAAACAAGAAAGGAGCTTTAGGAAATATAGTAAATAAATAGACAAATAGAAATCTTTTACACGGCCGTTACCTACGTCCCCTCCCCCACCTTAGAACTTAACTGTCCCCTAGTCAAACATCCTACACCTACGGCGGAGCCTGCTACGGAGCTTGCTGCGGGGCCTGCGGGTTAATAGCTGACCTGGTTAAGCGTCCGTCTCTAAGACCGTCTCTAAGGATTAAACGATTCATTTTTCTTCCTAGCTTTAGCTGTCTCATCCGTAGGCTATAACCTAATCTAGATATAGTCTCCCGGTCGTATATTCTTCTCCTACGGCGGTGCCTACTACTACTTAACGGTTGTCCTGGTTATACGGCTGTCTCTAAAGGTTTGTGGACGTTGCTGGCTAAGCATTACTAAGTCCGTGGGCCGTACTTAATAGTAGTCCTCCCAGTTCGTACGTGTTTCGTCACTATTTTTTAATACTACTTTATTATGGAAAACAGTAAAATCCGTTCGTCCTATAAGGGTCTGTTGCTATATCTATTCTTCCTTTAGCCTATCTAGGTCTATTCCTTAGTACATACGGAGCCAGTTCTTAATACCCTTCAATTGTTCTTTATTGCCGAGCCACAGTAGTTCAGGTCTAGGTCGTTCGTACGTCCTAGCTACTAGTCTTCCTCAATTAGACAGATATATAAATCCTTACCGAATAAGATCCTTTAGCCCTTAGCATTCGTCCTTAGTAAAACGGTAACTTCCTCCGCATCTAAAACATGTCCGCTAGCCTTGTCCTCGCGTACCTTGCTAACCTCATACGTCCCGCTGCGGCCGTCTAAAGGTAGTAGAATCTTGCGGATATTAAGAGCTTTACGGATATTGAAAGCCTTGCGGAGGTCGAGAGTTCTGTAGAGGTTGAGAGTCTTACGGAGGTTAGGTGCTGTTCTACTAGTCTTTATATCCTAGTGCTAGGCTATATCCTTATACTAGGCTTTAAACTATAGCCTGATCCGTAGCGGGTGACTGCTGCTGCATTAGGGCTCCTCCGTGTATACCTGGCCTAGCTAGGTTAAGAAGTCTTCCTTCTCTCCTGCGGTCGAGCCCATCCCTTTACTGCCGTAGCTCCTGTATAAGCTGGACATTTAGGGCGTCTTCTTCCGGAAGGACATCTATTCGCTTGGCGCCCTCTACAGCCACTATCCTTAACTTTACGGCCTTCTTTAGTCTCTCAAATACAAGGGTACTAGGCTCGTCTGCTACGGCCCCTGTCTTTTCCATTACGTACTTACGGTAGTTAGTTGGGAGTCCTTATATAAACCATCGCCCCTTCTTTTACTTAGTAAGGTTTCCTACGGCTACTGCTTTAGCTGAGATACTGGTGAAATCTTGTATGTAGTGACGCAGATTTCCTAGCTGCTCCGCTAACTTCCTAATAAATGCCTTAACGAAGTCTCTTGTCTCCATGCGTTAGTAGTAGTCCTTGGCTCAATATTCGGTCCTAAGCCTTCTTATAAGCTCCGTCTAGTCACTAATTACAAACTTAGGCAGGCTTTGGATCCATATCCCTATCTAGTAATCGCAGTACTCCGGAAGGCCCTAGTGCTTCTCCTTACTCGTAACGTGATATTGGGCGCATAGCCGTTCGTACTGCTCAATAAACTGTAATACATTTTGTCCTGCAAAGTAAGGAGCTCTAGTAGTTCCTGGGGCTGGTATAGGCTGGACTATAACGTAGATCTTGTCTCGAGCTGTTAACTGCTGGTCATAAGGTGCATCTAGAGCTTCCTTAGGAGCTTATAGGCGGTCTTCGCGGTTCTTATCCTTTGTCCGCCGAGAGTCAGTCCTAGGTATCGCGGGTGAACGCTACGGTAGGTCTGCTTGCATTGCCGCCTAAGGTAATGGTGTCCTAGATAGCTATCCTGGTATTAGCTTATACTTAGTAAAAGAAGTATAGGCTTTAGTTCCTTCTGACTGCTTCTTAACGCCTGGAGGTTAGTCTTTCTAAGAGAGCATGGTGTCTTCATCTACGGCCACTGGGTCTTAATACGTCCGTCTGTTTTGACCTGCCGTTATTCTATGCGGTAGGGTACTGCTAAGCCTTACGCTCTTGCCTATATCTACTTCTTTACGGAATGCCTCTAAAGCTGCCTCCAATACAATCCGGATAACTCGAAAGAAGATAAAGCTAAGCTAGAATAGGAAGCTTTTAAGGACAGATCCGATCTCGTGTGCTTGCGACCTTACTCGGTATTGTCTCTGTTCTTAAAGGGCAGTACTGACTTCCTTTACCGCCTGATGTCTTAGATCTCGTTGCCATCTAATTAATTGGCCCATGGCTACCTATTGTCTCTGCATCTTTAATAAAGCTCTGGCTATGTCCGTGTATAGGTAGCAGATATATCGGGTAACTCCGACCGGTTGAAGTCGTCTGATTGGCTCGCCTGTTCGCTGGACGTCCTTGCTCGTAATTTCCGTGACACTCTTTTGCCTCCTATTGCCACTCTTTGGCCTATGCGTCGAGTCTAATGTCCGTCTTTTCCGCTGTCTTTCTGTTTAGGGACTACCTGGTTCCCTACGCTGTCCGATACTGCCTGGTTCTCTACTTCTGCTATCTCGTTGGTCTAGCTGGCGGCTCCTCTGCAGCTAGTCGTTCTTCTACAGCTAGCGGTTCTTCTATAGCTGTAGTATATTCCTGTGTATCTCCTGTGTATATAGTTGTGTGTAAAATGCCAGACTTCTAATCCAAAGAGCTTGCCGTCGTCCCTACGTGGAATGCCATAAAATATATGGGAGGGTACGACCACTCTCAGATAGAAAAGTCACAGTGCTGTTTGTCGGTCGGTCGGTCGGTCGTCAGTCATAATCAATCAGTAGGAAAGCAGTTAGTAAGAAGAAAGGAAAGAATGTATTCTCGGTAGGTCGTGATGTCCAAGAAGGAGGGAAGCCGAAGGCTCTATAAATACAAGAGAATGCCAAGGTACTAGGCGTGAGCCATTTTACCCCACTATAGTAGTTAGTGCACCAAACGCGTAACTACGCGTTTGGTGTACCACGTGCTATAATTATACACTAGCGGTACTTAAAGATAGACCCACTTGTATATAACCTCCGTAATTGCTTTAATAGAGCCGTAAAACGCAAAAGAAATATATATAGGAAATCTCTCCTAAGGTGCCTTCCGGGCTGCCTTCTAAACGGTGCTTTAAGCTAGCCGTAAGTCCTGCTTACGGTCCGTAAAATAAACTATACGGCCTTCCGACGGGCTGTAAATAAACTATAAGTGCTCCGTTAGTCTCGTTCCACCTATTTTATAACCCTTAGGTTAAGCTTATTTGTATTAATTAGGGTTTTAAGAGCTTAGCACGGCTTTGCCTTAGTTATAGCGTCCGCTAGGTTGTCTTCGCTGCTAATCTATTTAACCTCCGTAATCTTACGTCGTTTATAGGCCTAATGTAAGCACATTAGGTTGACTATAAGCCTCTTTTCTTATGTCGTACCTAGTTTAACTAGGCAGTCGTAGAGGGACTTTAAATCGGTGTATAAAACTAGGGGTAACTACTCTAGTTATAGAATCTTCTGGACTATTAATTTGATTACGGCTACTATATTAAATCTATAAGCTAGTGCATATAGTTTAGAAGCTACTACACTGCGGGTTACTTATTTGCACTTAATTAAAGACTAATATAGTATATTTACGTTCTAATTATGGTCTATAAGTATAATCACGAAGCCGATTTGTAATAATAGGTCTTTATTATTAGTAAAGAAGGCGTCCGTAAATACTAGTAAGTTAAGGGAATTTAGGTCTAATGGTATAAAAGTAAGTTCCCTTACTACATTATTAATTTGCCACTAAATGCGCTTATTAAGCTGTTTAATATTTTCCTTTTATAGGTTTGTTGCCTAGGCCGCAAAGAATAAATTATAGGCAGATTTAGGTTAATAGACTATAGCAATATAGGCGCCTCTTGCACGCTATGTAGCGTATTAGTCCTTTATATTTACGGTCTTATAGGTCTCTCCGCGGGAACTAGTAAGGTCCGTAGGCTTTATTATAACGGGCTTTAGGTTTTAAGCTTAGCGTTCCTAAGTCAGCTTAATTAGGTTGCCCTTTTATATAATTAGGCCTCTATTAAACTTAATTAGATTTTACTTAGTTAACTGCTTTTACGGCTTTGCTAAGAACTTAGCCTTTTATAGTTTAGTTTCTTTAGCGTCCGTAAAGGTTTAGTCTGCTAAAAAGAGGGTATTATCTATTTAAAGTCTAATAATACTAAGGCCGTTTAATAGGGTGTATAGGAGGTAGGGGTTATAGGTTAACTGTTCCATTTTAAGTTTACTAATATAATACTAGTAGTACGTCTTAAACTAATAGTTTCTGGCTTCTAGTACTCCGTAAAGAGGTTTTATAACCTATAAAATTATTTTTAGTTATAGGTTAAGCTCACAGGGTAGTTATATAAAGATATCCCTACTTAGGTAGGTATTAGACTGCACGTAGGCTTATAAAATGTCCCATAAGTATAAGGCTACGGGTTTAGTTTACTGTAGTCCCGGCATAAGTGCAAGTATAATCCATTAGCTAACTTATTAAATTATAGGCGATTGCGTAAGGATTAAGTCCTTTTCCTTATTATTATAAGCTTATACAACAAGCCTTAATTTCTTAAAGGCTTTGTTAGTACTAGGGTGCTTAATCTTATTAATAAAGCGTAAGTTAAATATACGGACGCCTTACGGAACATCTCTCTTCGTTATAACCGTAAAGACGCCCTTTTTAAGTAGTCCGTTAATTTCTTTACGTCATAAGTCCGTAAAAGGGGATTCCTATACTAGAACTAATATATCTATAGGCGGAGATTGCCTTACGGATATGCCTATAGAGGTTAGGTAATTCTCTATTATAGGATTCTTAGTTATAGGGTGCTTTTAGGGGCGTCCTTAACTACGTTTTACAGTAGGTTTAGCGGGTTTAGTAGGTATGCGGGGGGCTTCTATAGTAGGCATAGGTGCTTCTAGTTTATTTAAAGGTAGGGGTGTTTCTAGTTCGTCTGGTTTAACATTATAGGTATTTTTAGACTAAAGATAGGGTTTTACGGATATGCTTCTAAAGCTAGTTGGTCCGCTAGGGAGTTATATATAGCACGTTTCGTTTTCTACGGCTAGTAAACGGTAAGGTCTAGTCTAATTGCCGCTTTTACGCCATATAAGGACTTCTAAATTAAGTGGGAGGTTATAAACTAAGGTTATATTTAGTCCGTTACGGTAGTATAGGGCGCTATTAATAGCTTATTTAGCCCGTAGTTTAACTATTTCGGCTATTACCTTCTGTATTATAGCTGCTCGGTTTATAACGGATGGGGTAGAAGGGTCTAGTTTGCTTATCCTTAGGTAGGCTCTATAAACTAAGAGGGTAGGTACTAGTCCGTTAGGGCCAGTAGTATTATTAATGGCTTTTACGGCTATCTATAAAGCTAGTTTCTTTTAGATATCCTTATACTTGTTTAAAATAATCTAGTAGGCTCTCTATAAAGCTAGGTAAGCTCGCTTAATAAGCCTAATAGACTAATATACCTTAACTGGAATGGCTTTTATTAAAATAGCCATGGCCGTAGCGTACTATTGGAATTCCTTGCTAATAAAGTTCCTACTAGCGTTGTGGGTAATATACTTAGGGGGTCTAATATATATATTAATCTAGTAGGTCCGTAAAATATCCTAAGTATATTTTATGGATATATTTTGCAACTAACGGGCGGCTTAGTAGTAGGTTGCCTTATTAATTATATATAATACTAGGCTGCCGTTAATGTATATAATATCTACGTATATTAAGTAATTAAAATTAAGGTCTTTACGGAGAGTGAACTTAAATCGGCTTAAAGAACATCCGTATTTCTGGCAGAAGGAGTAGTATTTAGTTAGGTGGTTAATTGCCTTCCTATTAACGTCGTTATGTCTAAAGTGTTTAAGGACTCTATATAGCTTTTCGGCTAATAGGTGGCCGAAACAGCGGTATAGGCGGTGGATCTTAGTACTAGGAAGGTAGTATGGGTTATAGTTAAAAGATTCCTAAATATAGGTCCGTAAAGTTTCTCCCTATATAAGGAACGGGTGTCTAAATTGTTGTGTAATTGGTAGGGTAATATACTTGCTTCCTAGGGCAGTTATAAGGCCAATTAGGGTGTCCGTAACATTGTTATAGTAAACCTATAACCTATCTATATCCGCAAGGCAGAGTAGGAAAGGGGTATCCGCTTTTACTATGTGGAAGTTAACTAGGCTAATTAGAGTCTTAACTACGACTAATCTAATTAATGCGGCTAAGCCGATGCTAAATTAGATATTTACGGCCCTAGTTTACATAGTATCAATGTCCATATTATTATTTATGGTGGTTTTATATATAAGGTATTATCCATAACCTATAGTAGACTTCTTAGAGGCACCTATATTAATTATAACGCTATAGAATTCTTTAGGGGTATATCGTTCTATAGTAATATATGCAAATAGGTCCTATTCGCGGTCTATAATATCCGTAATAGGTTTAACGGATATGCTTATAAGCTAGTTTTTGGGTGTAATTAAGTATACGAAGGAGCGGTCGGCTAATACGGTTGTAATATTAAAGGCTTAGTTATCTATAAAAGGTCTAAAAGTAGTTATAAACGTCTCTAAGGTCTCTTATTTCTAAATATTTAAGTTAAAGTTAATTATAAGGGCTTCTATTAACTTATTAAGAGACTTCTCCGCTTCCTTTCCTTTATAGTCTAAGATAAACTAGTTAATCTAATTGTTAAATCTCTTTTTAGACTTATTACGTTCTTTCTAGGTATACCTTATAGACTAATATCCTTTTTTGCCGCATATAAAACACTTCTAGCTGGTTTGTTTATAGGGGTATACTTTTATACAGAAGTTACTGCGGGGTTTATAGGTAGGATTTGGTCAGTATAGGTACTGCTAGCGGTAGCGGTGGTCCGTAAAGTAGGTATCTAAGTTAGTTTATGGGTTTTGTAGGTCCGTAATAAAGGCTTAAGTACTGCCTAGCGGGTTTAAAACTTTATGCGTTATAATAGATAACCGTAAATCGTTAATAAGGCTAGCTAAGGTGTCTGCAGGCTTATAATAGGTATATTTGTAAAGCTCTACTTCCTAGCAAGCCGTAATAAGTTTATTATATAGGAAGTCGTCTGTTTAAAGCTTAATATTAAGGCCGTGCTATAGGTGCCGAAGGTTTTTGATAAGAATTTGCAGGCACTCTATAGTTGATTTTTCGGTATTCTTATTAATTACGGTCCGTAACTTAGTCGCATTCTATTGGGTAAGGATATTACGCTTATATTTCGGCCCTTTAAAGTAGTTGCATATGGCTTTATATAGCTTATTAAAGGGAACACTAAGGGGGTTGCTCTTAAGGTTAGTATAGTAGTGGTTAAGGGCTAGGCCGCGCAGTATAGTGGAATAGGCTTGGCTAAATTCTTATTTAGGAATATTAGCCTTCCAACAGAGGTCCGTAAAGATAATAAGTTTAAAGTTAAAGTTATCGTTTTTGCCGCTGTACTTGGATTCGTCTATATAGAGCTTAGCTAAGTTAGCTAGCTCCTTGCCGTAGGTCTTTACTTAAGTGGGTTACGGATCTGTGACTTGAGCAGATTACGGATTTATGGCTTGGGCGGCGGAAAGGTTTTGGTCCATATTTTAGTTTACGGGGGTATTACGGTCCGTAACTTAAGTATTAGGTGTGCTTTAGCCCGTAAGATTAATTCCGAAATCGCTTAGGTTTATAAAACGAATTTAGTTAAGTAGGTTAGGTATAAGGCTAATAATGCTATTAAGTTTAGGAGAAGTAAAGAGTTTATTAGTGGCTTTAACCTAGTCTAGGATTTCCTCTTTAGTTTATTCCGTTTAGTCCTCTTCGTATAATATATTATATAAAGACCGTATAATAGTAACTTATTTATCCTTTTTAACCTATATACCTTAGTAACGTAAAAGGGTTTATAGGTTACGGATAGCAGTAGGGTTGTAAGCCTTAAAAATAGCTTCCGTAAAGTCTGTAAAGTCTTCCTTATATTGCTTTTATAGGTCGTTATTTAGAAGCTTATAGTGTCCGTATTTAAGGATTTTAAAATTAATATAGTCGTTAACGCCGTCCGTAGACGTGAGGTCGACTCCCTAACTCTACTTCTTTTAACCTTTACTAATTTGCTTAGTTATATCTACTATATTATATAGCGTAGTATGTCTGTATAAGCTATAGTAGGTAGTAGTAGCTTGTAGCGGGTGGAGGAGGTCTTGTAACGGTCCGTAAAGGCGATTGACGGGTCTGTAACGGTTTGTAGAAGGGTAAGGGGTTTCCGTAAGGTCCGAAAAGGTTTAAGGTTTAAGGGGGTTAAGGATAGGGGGTTCTATAAAGGTCTGTATTTATATCTATAAACTTTTGGTAAACTATACTAAGACTTAAATAAGTATATAGAGTTGGTGATAGGTCTATAATTCCCAACTTCCGACCTTTTAGTAGGTCGTATTAGGATTAAACGGGTAGTCGCTGTTGTGTATCGCTTGGGGGAGGTATTAAGTAATTACTAATCTGTGCGCGCTTACTAATTAGTGTTTGTATTAACTTAATGATATAATTGAGTTATATCCAGGGGCACGAAATACATATAGTATTATATGCTCTTTTAGATGGTGGTAACTGTTAATTCTATTAAGGTAGACTACGTGGTCTATATACTGACGCGCCTCCCCCCTAATTAGTCAGCATATAAGTGGTTAGTGCACTAAACGCGTAACTACGCGTTTGGTGTACTACGTGCTGTAATTATATAGTTTTATATATAATAGTTTTATATATAATGGCTTTACGTATATATTAACCTAAATTAGATTATCTTGCTACCCAAACCTAATTACCTATTCCCTTAACTTAATTACTTACCTCTTAACTTAGTTACTTACTCCCTACTTCTATTACTACCCCTCTCCCTTTTTTTCTTTTTTATTACCTATACTTTCCTTATATATATAGAGGCCCTAAAGCTATATTTAATAGATAGGGCCCTTATTCTTTAATATTCCGATTAATAGTACGGCTTTATATATAATAGCTTTATATATAAAGGCTCTATATATAAAGAATTTACTTATAAAAGCTTTATATACGGAAACTCTGCATATAATAACTCTATATTAGGCTCTATATATAATAACTTTATATATAATAGCTCTATACCTAAATGCTCTACGTATAGCTCTATATATAGCTTTACGTACGGCTTTATATATGGAGGATCTACGTATAGGGGCTCTATATATAAGGGCCTCACGTATAGAGGTTTTATATATGCTCTGTGTATAATAACTTGAATTTAGGGGGTGTTTTTTTTTGCCAAGCGCGCTAAGGATTCTATGTGTTTACCTAATGCATACGCCGAATGACGGTAACGTAGCTAACTGGGAAGCGAGCCACATATAGGTGATATTGAATCAATTTATAATAAAATTAACAACGAGCTTATATATATTTTAAATAGGCCAAATTAAAGCTTTTATATTTCTACTTCGATCGCGATATTGCTTGAATTAATTTAACTACGTTATGGTGGTGATATAGACCCGCGCGCCGACCGATTGCATAGGCGACTACAACATTCCTGCAATGTCCCCTTCTAGATCAACGACCCGTTAATCCACTTATTTGTAGGCTGTAGGTTACACCTAAATATATAAGAGAGGTAAGCCTAATCTTGATTATACCTACCGGGGCTTAGAACGGCTCTATTTAATATTATTAATGCCGAGCTCCGATAGAGTCGTTCCTTCCTTATACTCCCTTTAAGTTAACTATATTTAATTCCTCTATATCCTACCTTTTAGAAGGCTCTATATGGGTAAGAGTCTTTAAAATAGCAGTAGGATTATAAGATAGAAGGCCTATAGCCTTCCAGGCACTGCAGATTATATTAGGGGTAAATGCTTACATGCACACCTTTAGGTAGAGCTTTAAAAATATTCCTCATTAACGCCTAAGTGGCCATATTGATAGAATCCATCTACTTACTTCCTATAGTAGTAAAAGAGTGGCCCAAAACAACCTATATCTAGTGGTTGAAGCCTATAAGTTAAATAAGGTAGTAGAGCCACTAGGACAATCTTATACGCAAATATATACTTAATAAATTACTAGGTAAAGTAGCTCAAGTAATTACCTATTAAGGGCATGCAATATTACTGTATTTTACCGTTAAAATCTTCCACAAGGTGTCTTGTATACTTATTATAATGTTCAATATAATATAGGCCTAGGGAGTTATCTGTTTACCCACTAGGGGAGGTAGCATACGTGTATCCGCGAAGGCCCTTATTTTACTTACTAACTTAATGCCATCCTTTCTAGTAGTATTGCGCCTTCTAAATTAAGAAGGTAGGGAGTAGAGAACTATCGGCGCTAATCGTCTTAATTATAGATACTGGCTCACGAGTGCCTGGATGTATAACTATTTGATTTTTTAACCTCTCCCTACACGTCTTACCTAATATAATTATCTAGGCCACCGCTGCGAGGCCTAGCATCACTCCCTTCTCGTTAAAGTTGTGGATAAATTTTAAATGCTTAATGTGATATCGCCTACGTATACCACGGAAGAACTTAGACCAGGCACGTATAACTACTAGATTGTTATTCTAAGCTCTCTAGCAGTTAAGCCGACGGTTTAGTATAGTACTAAAGCCGTGGCGTTGAACGAATCTTTGCCCTAAATACTTGCCTACGGTTTAGCCTTTTCCTAAAAGGGAATAAGCTATTTCTAAAAGCATATTAACCTTTAATAAAAGGTCCCAGGATTAGCATTTGTTAACCTATTTAATAACTTACTCTTCTTATAAAGAATGCAATAAACCGGGGTAAGCTTCGTGTCATAGGAGACGGCCAGTAAGACGGTGTCCAACGATAGATCTAGGTGCTCCATGGGCGCCGGAGGCCTTGCGAATCGATAGCTTAACGCCAGAAGAGACACCCTGTATAATATTTTATATAGTGGTCTCGGCTTCGCAAGAGGGTAAAGATTGATTTAACATTGTGTAATATGCTAAGGCTTTTTGATTTAGGTGTAATGTGCTATAAAATTAAAAACGTTAGGCATTTCCTTATGTGGCTCGCTACGTGGGGTGGCTCGCTTCCTGGTCAACTAAGCGTCTTCACCACTGCGTGCACGGCCCCACTCAATGCACACCAAAATCCAAAAACACTAAAATTTCAACTCTATCGTATACAATCAAAATGGACCCAATTAATGCCGCTCTTGCTGCATTAGAGCTACAAGATCCTCCTAATTACACTTAGATAGCTAAAGAATTTAATATTAATCGTACTACGCTTTTGCGGTGTTATTAGTAGATTACTTACGCTAGATAGGATGTAACGGAAATAAAATCTCTTCTATTAATACAGTAGGAGAGGACTCTTCTTAGGTATATAAATCTTCTTACTAAACATGGGCTACCTTCTATACCCTAAATGGTGCGAAATTTTGCTTTTAAGATTTTAAGAATAATGCTTGGAAAAAACTAAGTTTTATGGTTTATTAAGCGCTATAAGAATAAGATAAAATTAAGCTATTTAGCCCCGGTTAATATTGCCTATAAAAGGGCTAATAATCTATATTAATATAAGCTCTTTTATAAGTTATTAAAGGAGAAAATTAAGAAGTATAAGATTAAGGTATATAATATATATAATATAAATAAAAAGGGCTTTCTTATTGGCGTACTTAATAAAAGTAAAAGAATCTATACTAAATTGGAAGCAGTTTAAGGTAGGCTTTTTAGCGCTAGTTAAGACGGTAATAGAGAGTGGATTATAATAATTATAAGTATCTACGCTAATGGAATAAGCCTCCCTCTAGGCCTTATTTATTAAGCTATTTCTAGCAACCTCTAGGACTCCTAGCTTTAAGATTTTAACCCTAAATAGTATAGGGTCTTTTTCTTATCTACTGTAATAGGTTGGACGAATAATAAGATAGGATTCTTATAGCTTACTACCCTCTTTAATATAGAAATAAAGAAGAAGGCTAGAAACGGAAGATCCTAAAGGCTCTTAATATTAGATGGCTATAGATCTTATATTAATATAAACTTCCTTAACTAGTGTTATAAGTATAGGATATTAGTGGCTGTATTTCTACCTTATTTAACCTACTAACTATAACCTCTTAATATTAGTCTCTTCTCTCCTCTTAGCACGTATTATAGTAAAGAACTTAATAATCTTATCTATAAAAGTTAGGGCCTCTCCTTTGTTATAAAATGCGATTTCTTTTATCTATTTTAGGCTGCCTATAATAGGGCCTTTATTAGGAATAATATACTTAGTAGGTAGGCAAATACTAGGCTTAATTTACTTAATCTAGAGGTTATTTTTAGCGCTATTAAGACCTAATAAAAGTAAAGTAAAATAGCCTCTTGGCCTTTATTAAGGAACTTAAATACCTTAGCCCTTTTAGTAAGTAACTAAAGGAAGGTACGCAGGCTTCTATAAAACGTAGTTAATGAGGCTATAAAGCCGCAGGCTAAAAGGCTTAAAAATACGGTTCTTAAATTAACTACTAATATTGCTTTCCTTTGCTCCGAAAATAAGGGCCTCTAAAAGGCGCTTAGTAATAAGAAAAAAAAGAGAGCTTATAGCAAGCCTCTCTTTAATAAATTACGTACAGAAACTAATTGTAAGGCTATATTCTTTAGCCCCTTAAAGATTAAGCGAGCGATAGAGCTTTAAAAGGAGCGCAAATAACAATAATACTAAGAGGAGGTACGCTAATAAAATAAGAAGATTTAGAAGTAACTTATAAAGGAAGAACAATAACTTGCAATAGTATAGAGGAAGTAGGCTAGAATACAAGCCAAGATTTAACGAGAGAAGGAGGCAGCTGAAAAACGTTGCTAGAGAGAGGAGGCTATATACGCTCGCGTAGCAAATCTATAGCTTTAAAATAACCTTAAATTAATAAGAGGAGGTAGATGGAAGAAATAAGCTACTAGGTAATCTTTTATTGTTATTTTAAAGGTCGCAATTAAGGAGGTAGATAGAGTGGTCATATCTAGGGCTACTTGCACTTAACACTAAATTTAACAACTTCCTACGGTCGGAAAATTTTATACAATAGCTTATTCGAATGAGGAAACTTAGTAGATTATTACACCAAAAATCTAGACAATTTTATTAATTGTATGTGATTCTACAGCCTCAAATCAAGGCTTCGCAATATTTGATTTGGGTGTGCATTGAGTGGGACCGTGCACGCAGGGGGGAAGACTGCTACGTTACGGAGTAACTCATGCAAAGGAAGAAATTCACCACCCGCTCGACTTTTACTCCATTAAAAAAGAAAATGGAGATCTAACCGCCGGTTTGGGAGGGGTTTGTCGCTATTTTTAGAGATCGCGTCGCCAAAATTCCCGAATCTTCCTCTCTTACCTAAACGCCTACCCGCTGCCAGGGCTTACTATTTATAGTATATATTTGATCTGGAGCTGCATTGGAGCCCTGGAGCCCCACCAGATTTTTGGCATATGGAGTGGATTGGGGGTCAAATCTACTCCACTCCAATAAGATCACTGAACGCAAGTTCGGTGATGGAATCCAGATCAACAGGGTAGTACGAAAGCGTGCTGGACAGACATTATGGGCCCACTTTGTACGAAGACTACCATAGAACTCTAGTGCCTGAAATTTATTGGTGGATAAGCGGATGGCTGTCTGAGTCATTTTAGTGCAGCGTGTCCCAGCGGCGGAAGGGATAGGTACGAATACAGTACAAGACTCGGCGTATTCTTAAATACAACTATCCAGCGCCGTTCTCATGCAAGAATCCCCTCTATATCTACCTCACCTAAACCCTCCAATCCAAAACCCGCTCCCATTTCCGTCTCCCTACGTACCTGAAACATCCAAAAACACAACCCCATTCTCCGCCACGCATCCGTGTTTCCTCGATTCTTCATAACGATCAAACCAATAGCCAGGTTTGGCCCGTCTCCAAATCCTGGGGCACGTGCTAGTACAAGCATGCGAACGTCGGCGTCGGCTTTTAGAAGCAGATGATTGAAGGCGTTGACATGTTGCACTTGCTCGTCGAGTGCAACGCGCCAGTTCTGTGTCTTAGGAGATAGCGAGCTCGACTGAAAGGAGGGTTGGCGGGTTGGGAGAGATGCCATGCTAGGGATGGACACGGTTGTGGAAGGGAGGTTGATGGTGGTGCTGTCGAAAAAAATCCCTAATAGCCGTGAGAATGATAACGATTGGCTTAAGAGTATCTTTAAAGTGCCGCCAAAGTCGTACGCTGGACCATTGAATCCAATGTGGTGTGACCCATCCCCTGTAATAACGGGCCGCGTAGTGACTTGAGGAATATACTCCTGGAAGGAGGTGAATATTATGTCTAAGTCCAGGAATTCGCAACCTTGGTCGAGGCCCCATGAGAATCCTTCCCCGCACGGATAGTGTCGTGAGAATAGTTGACTAAGAACCGGAAAATGAAGAATGAGTTGTTTGCTAAAGTAGGCTTCAAGCTGAACAGGCGACGAGGCCGAATCTGCGAATGGAGTACCTGGTCCAGTCGGAAAGCGAAATACATGCTTGTGAATGTATTCAATCCTGTCTCCAGGATGCATCTCGTGTCTATTCTGCGCGATCTTCCATAGACGCAGTAAATTGAAACTGGCGAATGAGGGGAGGCCGCTTCGTGTGATGGTATTGCCCATGTCCTCTAGAGAGAGTCTTTCATCGGAATCCCTGGAAAGGTGTTGTACTCTAAACAATATCAAATCTAGGATTGATCGAGAAAGGTGAACTAGGTGCCGTAAAGTCATATAACCCGTTCGAGATGAGTCTTTTCCATCCTTCGGTTTGCATGGAGTAAGCTCTTTAAAGGAAAGTCTTTGCAGGACAGAATTCCCATTTTTAAGTATGATTTCCATCTCGCTTCCATCACTAATGAGGTCATGCGTGTAGGGTGAAAGAGAGATAGGAGATCCTTCTGCGGAGAGCAAGATGGCATTAGGTTTTGCCATGGCTTCCTGGAGCGTCCACAAACTGGAAAACCAGGGATCCACCAGTAGCCGCTTGAACGCAGGAGTTACAGTCTTTTGGAGGAGTAAGTCGAAATTTTCGAATTCGATGGGCTGTCCACCTTCGCAATTCGCATTGTTTGCGATACGTGACAGAGTCACGAAAATATCCGCCAATATTTCCCACTCAATTTCAGTCAACCATATACAGTTATAAGATGCGCCTGAGAAGATCTCTCTTTGCATGGAAACATCCTCGTCCATGGTGGCAGATGCAGGTCGATGTGAAAATTTTGCGCACGCAACATCTAGCCAAAGAAACTCGACACCGCTTATGGAGGCAATGGACCGTATAGCATTCTCGAATTGTTCCACTGTGAAATGACGAGGATCTATAGAGGGAGGCTTCCAAGGGATACCATAGATGGATATGGCAGATCCTCGGGATAATTCAAACCTGCCCCATGTATAGGAAATTGTGCCATAACATGGTTCGTGTACAGGCGGAGATGTACCAAACGTATTAGACTCTTGCTTCTCAAAAGAGCGCATAGATTGGATATGCAGCAGGCGGCGGGGCCAGTATCGCTCATGTCTGGAGCACAGGGCTCGAGGTTGTCCTGAGATGTCATTCATGAGATGAGAATTGAAACAACCGTGCGGTGCTCAGTCTTGATGGCGACTTTATTGCTCTCGTTAAGAAGTGATCGTATAACAAATAAGCGGGATAAGGGGCATGCATCGCAAAATTCATGCAGCGCTCTCATCCCAACGAGGCGAAGGCTTTTTAGGCTATCATGAGTTTGTTGTTATAGTATGCAACGTGAATGACTGTGAAAATGAAGAGTGGTGGATGAGAAGATGGATGAGAAGATGGCGATTGAATTTGGTGCCAGTCACCGAATTCAACTTATCATCGGTAATAAGACTATATAGAACTATATAAGATTGTATAAGATTATATAAAATTATTTTAATCCTAATATATAGTTAAATATGTTATAAGCTAGCATACTATAGACTAAGAAAATAGTAAAATTTTATTTACGTAATTAGTATATAACTTTAAAATAATATATTAAGGAATATATAGTTGGCTTTTAAAGTTATTAAGCTAATTAACTTAGTGTTATTTAACTTTTGAATATATCAAGTTGATTAATTATATATTAATTACGCGAAACGCGCTAAATAAGCTCTACTTAAATCTCAGCCTACGAATATATTCGTAATGTAGCTATAGTCGCAAAACACGAAGTCTTTATAAAATATTAATATAATATAGATAAGAAAGAAGTTGCCTTAGATGTTAGTAATAAGGCTAAGGTATTAGTTCCTTAATTATAGGCCTAAGCCTTTACTATGGAGCTAGGAAATTATAAGTAGGTGTCCTTAATTAAATATATATTAAGAAGTCGATATTAACTGCCTCCTTATATTATCTTTGGCCGTCGAAAACGGACTCTGCACCTGTACGCGGTGACGGCTACGAACCTGGGTCTTCGAAGTTCAGACTCAGAGCCAACGCAGAGACGTCGCACAGCGTGCTGGTGGGCCTGGTGGTGGTTGTATGCGTCGTGGGGCGTAGTGAAAAGTTTTCACATGGGATGGCGAGATCTCGAAAACCACTGCTGATGGTACCCCTTCACAATACAGCTACTACCGTTCCCCTACTAAGCACCTATACGATCCAACATAGATGCGCAGCATTCGATAATATCCCCCGACCCTCAACAGAAAGCATTAACAACCTTATATCAACGGACGAGCGAATGAACAAACGAACGAGTAAACATACGGCCCCTCCTAACCCCTAGGGCGATCGCCCGCGGAGTATACGGTTACTTGCTATTAACTATTAAAGATACTACCTAGCAGCCTAGACAACACCGTACGGTTTTCCTGTCTCCTCTTAAGGAGTAGTGACCCTTGGCGAGGGCCTAGTAACTAGGGCCTAGGCATAAAAGATACCTAGGTATACACGTCCCGCTCGCCTTGTGGTATAGTAGTAGTTAATAAATAAATCCCCCTTACGCCTTTAATAGGCCCTAGGGGGGGGGAGGTATAGTGTATAAGGTAATGGTTAACGAGAGATAGTATATAGGGGATGGTTAAGATATAGGAAACAATAACGACATAGCAATTAGTTGGCAAGGCCTAGCTAGGACGTAGTGAACCCTAGCTTGGATAAGCTAGAGAAGGAAGTAGTGGTTCCTAAGGAGTTTAAACATCTAAGGAGGATAGGACGTAGCCGTAGGCCCGTAGGGCCGCCGCTATAGACGGATATGGTAAATTGGGGTTTTTTATCCTACTGAGGTGGCTTATAGGGTTTTTCCTCCCCTAACCCAACTATAGGGTTTTCTTTATATAAACTATAAGTTTTCCCCCTATAACGGAGTAGTCTGCGTAGGCTAGATAGGATCCGTATTAGACGTTAATTAAAGATCTACTACTATATTATCTTTAAGGGTAAGTAAGTATAATAAGCTTAGATAACTATATATCTTAATCCTAAAATAGTAATTTAAGTAAGCGATTTAGGCTGGACTAATTTAAATATAGCTCTTAATTGGTTGCATTACTTTAACTTATATACTAAGTTATAACTCTAAGAAATCTATTACTTATTAATTCTTAATGACTATAAAAGCTATATTTTAATACAATTTATTAAATATAATAATAATAATTTATTGCTTAACGTCCGATTTAAATCCCTATTAGGCCCATATAGACTACTCCTTATATATATATAGGGAGAAAACTCTATTTAAGAAAACCCTATAATCTATCTCCCTGTCTTTTAGGACTCGCCTATAAGGCGCCTGCAAGTCACCTATAGTGCTCTTACTATCTTACTTTTTAACCTCCTTAGGAACTACTGCTGCCGTAATAAGCTTACGGACGCGCTAGTATTATAAACTTTACTTTACTACTATAGAGTTATTAGGGGGCGCCCGTTACTCGCCCCCCCACCCTTTATTACTATTTCCTTTATAACCCAGAACTGGTTTAGTATATTTTAGCTAATAAGCTACTAGGTAACCGTCTTAAGGCCTTTTTATATTAAAAGTAGTGTCTTATAGTTCTCTATGCTAGCTACTATATTGGCAAAATATAGTACCCTTTTAATGGCCTTAATAGTTAGTAGTTGACGTAATTAGCGCGTAGTTAAGGGCATTTAGCAACTCGACCGACTAGCCTATATCGTGTTTTTTTAACACGCAGCCTGCGCGTAGCCTACGCGCAACCTGCGCGCAACCTACGCGCAACCTGCTAGCAATCTATATATTTAGTAACTATAATTATATTTACCTCTTTTATACTAATAATATATTTTAAATAAATAAAAGCTATTTTAAAGCTATTTATAAGGCTAGCAAAATAAATATTATTATTTTAGATAATTTAATATAATATAGCGATGGTTCTCTTTTACCTATTTACCTATTAACTTACTTACCTACCTGCATCGCCTACCTATTTATATCGCCTACCTATCTATATCTACCTATCTATATTTACCTACCTATCTATATCTACCTACCTATCTATATTTACCTACCCGTTAGTATCTATCTATTTATTTATATTTGCTTACCTATCTATATCTACTTGTTTATATCTGCCTACCTATCTATATCTACCTACCCGTTAGCATCTATCTACCTATCTATATCTACTTACCTGTTTATATCTACCTACCTATTTATATCTACTTATCTATATTTACCTACCTATCTATATCTACCTACCCGTTAGTATTTACTTACCTATCTATATCTGCTTGCCTATTTATATTTACTTACCTATTTATATCTACCTACCTATTTATATCTGCTTACCTATCTATATTTACCTACCTATCTATATCTACTTACCCGTTAGTATTTACCTATTTATGCCTACCTGTTTATACTACCTTAATTTAATTAATTAATTAAATCGTTTATAGTGTTGGCTGGCTAGTTATTGTTATCTAGCTCTAGCGATGGTTGTCTAGTTTTAGCGACGGTTGTTTAATTTTAGCGACGGTTGTCTAGCTCTAGCAACGGTCGTCTAGTTTTAGTTATAGTTATCTAGTTCTAGCGACGGTTGTCTAGTTTTAGTAATAGTTATTTAGCTAGCGATAGTTATCTAGTTCTGGCGGTAGTTATCTAGTTCTAGTGACGGTTATCTAGTTTTAGTAATAGTTGTTTAGCTAGCGACGGTTATTTAATTCTAGTGATAATTGTCTAGCTCTAGTAATAGTTATTTAGTTCTAGTAACGGTTGTTTAGCTAGTAACGGTTGTTTAGTTCTAGTGATGATCGTCTAGCTCTAGTAATAGTCGTCTAGTTTTAGTAACGGTTATCTAGCTAGTGACGGTTGTTTAGTTTTAGTGACGGTTATCTAGTTCTAGTAACAGTTGTCTAGTTCTAGTGACAGTTATCTAGCTTTAGCAACGGTTATCTAGTTCTAGTAATAGTTGTCTAGCTAGCGACGGTTGTCTAGTTCTGGCAACAATTGTCTGGTTTTAGTAATGGTCGTCTAGCTAGTAATAGTTATCTAGTTCTAGCAATAGTTATTTAGTTCTAGTAACGGTTATCTAGCTAGCAACGATTGTTTAGTTCTAGTAACGGTTGTCTAGCTAGCGACGGTCGTCTAGTTCTAGCAATAATTGTCTAGCTCTAGCAACGGTTGTTTGGTTCTAGTAACGGTCGTCTAGCTAGCAATAGTTGTCTAGTTTTGGTAACGGTTATCTAGTTCTAGCGACGGTCGTCTAGTTCTAGCAACGGTCCTCTGCTAGCTGCTGTTTTGGTACCTCCCTAGGTAGGAAGGATATAAAGAAGGAAGGAAGGGTAAAAAATAAGGTGGCTATATAGGGTAGAGGCACGTATAGAGGCTATTAGGAATATAGCGGGGACCTAATGTAGAGCTTCGTATAGAGCCTTTGTATGTAGAGCTTTACGTAGAGCCTTATGCAGAGCCTCTATACGTAGAGCTTCGCGTAGAGCTTTATGCAGAGCCTCTATACGCAGAGCTTCTCGCAAAGCCTCATGCAGAGCCTCTGTACGCAGAGCTTTGCGTAGACCCTTGCGCAGACCCTCGCGCAGACCCTCGTATAGAGCTTTGTATAGAGCTTCGCGCAGAGCCTTATATAGAGCTTCGTGTATACATAGAGCTTTATATAGAGCCTTGTATAGAGCCTTATACAAAGCTTCGTGTAGAGCTTTATATAGAGCCTTTATGTATAGAGCTTCGTGCAGAGCCTCTATACGTAAAGCTTTGTGTAGAGCTTTATATAAAGCCTTTATATGTAAAGCTTCGTACAGAGCCTTTATATACAGAGCTTTGTGTAAAGCCTTATGTAGAGCCTCTAAGTAATAAGATTATAAGATTGTATAAGATTATATAAGATTATATAAGATTATATATAATAGTTAAATATATAATATATAACTTTACCTTAATCNCACATTAAGAAATATACAGTTAGCTTTTAAAGTTGTTAAGTAGGTTAACTGCGTGTTAAAGGATATATAGTTAGCTTTTAAAGTTATTAAGTAGGTTAACTGCATATTAAGTTAGTTAATTATATATTAAGTAGGTCAACTGCGTATTAAGTTAGTTAAATTGTATGTTAAGTAGGTTAACTGCGTGTTAGTTAGTTAAATTGCATATTAAGTAGGTTAACTGCGTATTAAGTTAGTTAAATTGCATATTAAGTAGGTTAACTGCGTATTAAGTTAGTTAAATTGCATATTAAGTAGGTTAACTGCGTGTTAAGTTAGTTAAATTGTATATTAAGTAGGTCAACTACGTGTTAAGTTAGTTAATTACGTGTCGAGTTGGTCAAATTGTATATTAATTACGCGAAACGCGAAAACCAAAGTCTACTTAAATCTCATCCTGCGAATATTTTCCCGATATAAGAGTATTACTTCTTAGTTAGTGCGTAAGGGGCATAATAGTATTATATATTTTGGTATCTATCTTAGCTAGCCACATTTATATCTTAGGCTATTTATTAGGATACCTACCTAGTAGAGCTAGTCTTTTAGTCCTATTATTTTTATTCTTAAGAGTGTTGCTATTATATTTTCTGCCTTTATTAGGCCTTCTTAGAGCCCTAAAGTATTTACTCCCTATAGCGTTAACTATACTATAGCTTAGGTTCCTCTTACCTTAGTTAGCCTCTATACCTTTAACTCCTATATACCTTTTTAGCGTTGGTCCAGCCAGTATTATATTATAGTAGATAGTTTCCCGGCGTTCTTTTATGCTCTACTTTAGTTTCTTTCTCTTTTTTACTATTATCTTTGCTAGCCTCTTATACGTCTCCCTTTCTCCTCTATATGGGCCTAGGCCCTAAAGTAGTACTATTTTTCTTCTACTTTCTTTACCTATTTCTCTAATATATCTTCCCTACTTTGGGGTTATTAGTTTATTCTCCTATAAGGCGCCCTAGGGTCCCTCTATAGTTTATTTAGGCGTGTCTTAATATACTTTGTAATATTAGAGTTACATTCCTTTTACGCCCTTTATATTATAGCAGCTTTAATATATAGTTATAGGGGGGGAATATTAGCTTCCTTCTTAAGCAGTACTGTGGCCGTTTGCTTATATCCGCCTATTATACTTTAGAGGTAGGCTATTTAGACCTTTTAGAGTAGTTTAAGGAGCGATTTAGGGGGGCCTTTTTTAGATTCTCTAATGGCCTAAATACTGGACCTATATGTTATGGTTAGCCGGACAACTGCTGTATATAGTAGGCGTGACCTTTAGAAGCATAGACCCTATATAGAGTTAACGATCCTAGATAATACGATATACTATACTTAGCCCTTATAGGCCGCTTACGCCATATATACGCTCTACTAGAGCTTACTATCTACCTATACTTCTAATACTCTTAGGCCCTAAACGGGTTAACCCCTAAAGCCTTAGATATAAATTATATACTAGAGATCTATAGATTGGTTGCGTTTTCTTATAAAATAGATTAGCTGGTATTTCTCTAGTAAGAATTGGACTCTATATCGTCTTGCCTATTCTATATAGGTATTATAAGCTTTCTCTAGTATTCTATAATTCTCTACGGCTATTAGCCCATATATAATTAGGTTTATATTATTAATAAAGCCTATCCCCTAGGTCGCCCCTTTCTTAAAGGAGTTAAGTAGGTTGCTTATAAAGAAAAGAAAGAGTATAGGCGAGAGGGGTAATCCTTATAGTATTCCTGTTATAACTACAATAGGGAGGCTTTAGTATCCGCTAAAGATTAATAATGTTTTTTTTTAACCTATAAACCCTTAAACAAATTATATAATCTATTCTAGGAAGCCTTTTACCCTAAGAATGTATAAGAGACGCTTATAGGGTATGTTATTATAGGCGCCACTAATATCTAGGCTAAGCATTAATACTACAAAGTCCTTTTGCATCGCCTATGCAGATTTAATGGTGGTAGCGAGTAGCGTAAGTGCTAATAGTGTTAAGCGGTTCTTTCTTGCCCCTATTTAGCTTTATAGTAGTAGGGTGTGTTTCTTAGCCGTATCTGCTATATAATCCGCTATTACCCTTTCTAAGATCTTACTAAGGGTATTCTCTAAGGCAATAGGGCGGTAGCTCCCTAGAAGTAAGTAGTCTGCTTTACCTTCTTTATATAGGATAAACGTTATTATAACTCTTCTAAGTCTTAGGTAGTAGCCTATTATAAAGTATATTTTAGCTATATCTATAAGCTAAGGTGCTATTAGTGGTCCGTAGGTCTTTAGGGCTTTATTTAGAATCCTATCTAGTCCTAGTGCTATATTATTTAAAAGGCGGCTAATAGTTCTGGCCATTTCTTTAGTTATTATATCGCTATTAACCCTTAGGCGAGTTACCGGTGCTTCGCCCGTAATATTGCTGAGGTCTACTAAAGCTGGTTAAGGGAAAAATCTTTCTATAAGGATCTTTGCCTTCTTATTATTGTTATTTATAGCTAGTGATTTACCTAGTCTTTATAGGGGCGGAAGGTGTAGGTCTTCTACTAGGCGTCCTACCTTTTTCTTTACCCATTTTAATATTCTCTAGAGACCTTTATTGTGGGGGAGGCTTAAATTAGTAGTATACTTATTTATAAACCGTCTCTAGCTATTCCTTACTTCTTTTTTTAGGGTATTCTTTAGCTAGTTTCTTATGTCTTTATATTATCTCTTATCTTTAGGATTATAGCTACTTATATATTTTCTTCTTACTTATTATTAGCTAGCGATAAGAACCGCGTATTATGTGGACCATGCGTATTGTATATAGGGGCCCGGTTTTAAGACCAGGCAGTGCTCTTCTAGCCCGTTTTTAATTACTACCTAAATCCTTTCTAATCTTTGGTTAATTTCCTTAGGGGTAGCTAATAAGCCTTGCTTATTTAGTATCGGGTGGATTTCTTCTAGGTCTTAAAGTTGTTATTTAACTATATTAAGGAAGCTATTTGTCTTAAGCTTTCTTATTATATATCTTTTACTATTAGGTTACGCTTTAATATCTAGATCTAGCTATATCTAAATAGGGATATGGTCTAAAGCGAGTACCTATTTTTCTTTAGGGTTATACCTTTTAAGTTTTTAGTATAGGCCTTTATCTATAAATATAAGGTTAATTATACTTCTAGCAGTGCCTTATTGCCATATAATTGCTCCTAGGGGGGTAGCTAGCTTAAGGCCCTAGGTGTTTATAGCTCTTAGTAGGCACTCTACCTATCGTTTAGTAGTAATATAGATACCCCCCTACCGCGGGTAGTAGAGGTTTATATCTTCTAATAGAATAGACTCTATACCTTTAGTTTTTAGTAAGCTTATTACTAATATAATATTCTCTATTTATGGGACCCCTTTAACCCTAGGGTTATATATATTAATAATNTNTACNNGTCCCCTATATATCTNGATTATTATNACTATAATATCTAGGTTAACTGCCTGCTATAACTATAAGGATAGGCTAATAGCCTTACTAATTATAAAGCACACGTNTATAGCTACTTTTGGTTTATATAGGAGCTGGAATCCTTAGGGGCAGTATATTAATTATATATAGGCATTATAATACGGCTCTTATATAGTAAGGATATAGTATTTCTCTAGGTCTAGGCTGTCTAGTAAGGGCCTTGCGAGATAGTGGTTTGTATTGCCGTAGTTATACTATATAATGGATAGGTAGCGGACCCCCGGCGAGGGTTCTTCGCCTCTTCTTTATTCCTCGCTTCTTCTATTTCTACTTTCTCTAAAATATTTAGAACTTCTATCTCTTATATCTATACCCTAGTTACTACTTATTTTATATAGAGTTTTCTATTCCCGTGTCTTGTGTTTCTACTAGCGCTTTTATATCTAAATCTGTTATTATCTCCGGTTCTTCCCCTATTCTTACTAGTTAGCTATATACCCTTTAAGAGTTGGCTATAAATATTATGTTTACCGCGTTAAGTCTAATTCTTAATTGCCCTGGTTTTAAGCTTACTATAGCTGTCTATAAGGGTCTTCCTATAGGGCGTTCTCTTCTTTATATCCCCTATAACTCTTATATCCCTATACGGTCTAGTAATATCGCGCGGCGTCGCTTCTGGCCTGTTAAGGCTTGGGATAGCTAGCCTAGCCCCCCAGTATTAAAGGTAGGAAACGCTAGAAAGGCACCTACGCCCCCCTAGCTTATCGCCTATTATTTCTATTTATATAACCTAGCGTATAGTTATTCCCGTAGCTATTAAGCCCTTACCTTTTATCTCCTGTATTTAATACAGTCTACTCTCTCCTACGCCTTATATGTGCTTCGGTGGCAGTTTATATATTTTATTTAGTTTTAATTTAAGTAGTGTCTTATATTGTGGGGGCCTATATAGTGGCCGTAGCACACCTATGCTGCGTATATAGATTGGGTGTGTCCCTATTATATATAGCGATAGTATTATTTTAGGCAAAGTCTATAGTTATAGAGCCTTGCGTTATATATAAGGCTATTTATAATAATACCTTTTTAAATAAGGAGTTTTTGCATTCNTAGTATATATATNCTAATAATAAGGGAGCTATACGTTTAACTAGCGTTTCCCTAGCGAGTCTTTGGCGACCCTTATGTTCTTTTATTATTCTTATTATATACTTAGTTTGCATTTTCCTATTAAAGCTATTAGATTTAGGTGATCTTAAGTCTTAGTATAAGGCGTTTCGTTTGTTTTACTATCTTATATATAGTTGCTGTATTATCTACCTAGTGTTTATTTTCTACCCTAAGGCTTAGGGAAACCGCTAGGACTTTAACTAGGTAATCTTTATGGAGCACTTTTATGCCAATACGTTCTCCTAGCCTGCCCCCTACCCTAATAGCTTATTCCTTTACCTATTAGTCCCTTAGGGTAACTCTAATATCTCCACTCCTAAGGTATTAGACTATAATAGTATCGTAAACCTCTTTGCAAATCTCTATAAGGACTTCTATTTCTAATTATCCCCTAAACTCCTCTACTATTTCTATATTTGGTTATATTGTAATTATATACCTAGATATTATCTTTAGGGGAGTAGGTTCCCTATACTATAGATATATAGCTATGGCGGCCTAGGTGCAGTTCGCCGGTAAGGAGGGGTTTTATTTATTTTTGATTTTGCTTAGCTATTAAAGGATTTAATTAAGGGTTTACTAAAGGGGCGCCTAGGGTTCGCTAGACTGGCGGAGCCATTCTATTAGCTATATTAGTTCGTTATAGCTAACGGTTACTCCCCTATAACTACAGATACTAGACGCGTCTAATAGGCTTTATATTTTATTAGATGCCTTCTTAATAGAGGTCTTTCCGCTTTATAGTGTGGTATTTACCCGTTCTTATTATGGAGGGCTATTGCTAGACGTGGTTTTGGTGGACGCGCGCGAGTGCGAACCACCGTCGTTTAACGTGTGCCTCCCCTGCGATGCATGCATCTTAGGGGGATTCTCTAGATGTTTTTTAGGGTTCTTTTAGTTGGTTTTGGTCTTTTTGGGCCGAGTGTAGCAAAAGCTCCATAAATCTTTCCTGTCAATTTAGTAAAAGATATATAATAAGGATGCTTAAGGTAGACAGCTTCCTTAATATAGTTAAACAATAACTTTAAGACCTAGAAGAAATCTACCCGATACTAAACAAGCGAGGCTTATTAGCTACCCTTAAGGAAATTAACTGAAGACTAGAAAGGATCTTTATTAAATATTATAGGGCTTATAAGATTGTGCCTCAGAAATAAATTATAAAAGGATAGGGATAGGCGTTAGGACTTCTTATTTCTTATAGTTTTCTACCACTTTCTCATTCTCTAGTAGTTGCTTATAACTTAGTATTTTACTAAGGAAATATAAACCCCTAGTTTAGGGGCTTATAAACTACTAGGGCATAGTTACTAGTATATATTAAGCTGCCCTAAGGGATTTATATATATAGGACTATAGCGCTATAGCCTAGAGGCTGCATGCGTAGTATTGTACGTAGTATAATACAATGGATAAAAAAAATAAAAAAATAAAAAAGATCGTGCCTCTCTACCTTCCTCTTTATTCGATATATATACTATAGCCCTTAGATATTAGTATATTCGGCCCTTTTTTATAAGCTTATAAAAAGCGCCTTTATAATATAGTACTATATAGAGCCTTAGCTATTATAAAGTAAGAGTTCTTAGATATCTACTATGCTCTACGTAGTTAAGCTATATTATTAACTAATATAGTAAGTATATAGCGGGTAACAAGGCTTATTCTTTATAATCCCTCTACTATTCTATTAAAGATTTAACCTAAGATTCTTCTATTTATAAGCCTTTTAAATAAGGACTGTGTTTAAATTAATATTCCTATATTACCTCCTATTAAAGTTATTAATTTAGTTATATAAGTTGCTATACCCTTATATCCTAAAGCTTTGCTTAATCTATAGCAAATTGCCTTAAGAACTTTTATTAATAAAGTTATGCTTTAGCGTATAAATATAGAGCTTATTAAGAAGTAGAAGAGGTAGTGTTAAGGAAAAGATAAGACGTTATATAGTAAGGCACGAGTTCTATTAGTAAAGGAGGCTCTATAAAAGAACTGGGAGCGGAAGCGAAAGGAGTATATAGAGGCCGCTTAAAAGGAACGCTATAAGGCTCTATAAGGTGTTATAGGCTTCGCGAAAAAGGTATAGAAGGAACTACCAATGCAGGGTAATCTTTTTCTATAGTATTATCAATATAATTAACAAATTTAGGTAAGAGTCTGTATATACGAGAGCTCTAATTAAGGGGTGGCTCGACTGGGTGGCTAATACATTACAGCCCTTCCTCTCCTTATCGGTTCGTCTCTATACGAGGGTATTGCCCTACCCTACTCTTTACCACATCGTCCTCTTTTATCGACTCTCCTATAACTTATACTTGGCTTACCTACTCCCTACCGTATACCCTAGCAATATCCCTTATAGAAGCATATAAGGTATAGCAGTAAGGCAAGATTACGACACGAAAATGCGTTTTAAAATCTAACTTACTATTCTTAATAAGGGGTTATAATGTATAAATATATAGATATAATTACCTAAAAAATCTATTACATTAATAAAATATATAATAACTCTTGTGGCTAGGACGTGGCTTATAGAAATATATATAATTTAATTTTTAAATATTTAGTATACCAAAACGAGGCCTATAAGCTGCGTTAAAGAATTTAAATATAGGGAGTAGATATAAGCAATTTTCTAGCATACCTGCCCTATAACTAAGCACAAGCTAATCTAACTAAGTTCGGCTAAAATTCTTTTATAGAGCGTCTGATATATAAGATAAGGGATAGTTAGACAGTCTCTTTAAGCTCGACTACGTGTATATAATATATTAAGTACCATATTGTTAGGTAAAACCTAAGTAGATAGTTATATAGCCGTAAGGTATGGGCGACCTAGGGGTAACTCGCCTATAAGGTACGTGCGCTATATATACCTAGGGAAAACCCTTCCTACCTTATACATAGACTCCTCTTTTTCCTTAAGGATTTGTCTATCTATATAATATACCCTATTATTCTATTAATTGGACTCCCTATATATATTCTTACCTTATATTTAAATCCTTACCAATCCCCTTAAAAAGATAGCCGGTTTAATTTTTCTATAATACCTCTAAAAAGAAGACCGACGCCTATACCTAACGGTAATATACTAGCGATATAACCGCAAAACGCCTTAGGATCTAGTGTAGATAAAACCGCTAAAAGCACACTAGTATAATCTAAGCTACCTTCTAAATCTTAAAATAATTAAATATTTATAAACGCTAGAGATTAGTTTAACTTATATACCTAGGCTTAAGAGGAGCTTAGTAAGGTTACTAGGGTTTTACTAAATACTACTAACCTAAAGGAGCTAAATAAGCTAGCTAAGAAAATAGCCAACTTATAGAGCATTACTAACTTAATAAAGCTCTCCCGTTACCTCTCTAGTAAGGAGTATAAGTTATACGGCAAATATATACGCTAAATAAATTTTAACGCCCTAATTAAGAAGTTACTACTTAATATTAGCGGTACTACTTAATAGCATTTTAACTAGTAGATTGCCGTAATTAAGAACCAATTTAAGATTAATAACGCTAACTATAACTACGAGTAACGTATACGCTAGGCCATTAAAGGTCTTATAAAAGAAAAGGTAATTTCCTAACTAGTATATTAATAGCTAGGCACTAAGGATAAAGGTCCTTTACTATAGGATAAGTATAAGACTATAATCTAAGACTAGATTAGGAACCCTATAGTAAGACGCTTTAATAATACTACTATATACTATATAGCTATTATAAAGGAGAACTAGAGGTTTAATATCTTCCTAGCCTATATATATAGCTTAAAGGACTACTTCTTATATACCCCTTTTATTAATCCTAAGCAGTAGGTAAACTTTTAGTTCTTATACCTCCCAATCTATTTATAAAAAGGGCTCTTCTACCAAAACTTCGTTAAATAGGTAAGAACCGCTAAGGACCTCTTCGCTAAAATTTACTATATAAAGCAACTACTTAATACCACAAAGCTTATAAAAGATCGCGTAGTAGGTAGCAGTAGATCCTTATGCTTAAAACGCGGTTGTAGTATAGGCTTTATAGAATTAGGTTTAAGAAACAGAACCTAAAAAGGGTAATGCTTTCTTAAGCAAACTCCTAGAGAGAATACTTAAAAGCCAAAGAGCTTAGAGGACTCCTAGGACGCTAATAATACGTATATAAGTTAAAAGAGGCCACCTTAAAAAACACTAAAAGTAGGCTAGTAAAGATAAATTAGGCCGGCTTTTAGAAAATCTAAAGCCCTAGTAGCGTATCTCTCTTAGTATAACTAGGGCCTAATATAGAGGGAGAGAAAAAACGTATTATAGTATATATTGCGATAGATACGCCCTAGTATAAAGTCCGCTTACATTACTTATATAAAAATAGGTACTAAATTAACCTTATTATTTAAGACATTGTTTATAGATTTAACCTACCTATATACTACACGCTATATTTACGTAAGCCTATTATATATTTCCTTAATAGCAACCAGATAATAATCTAGGATACTTATAATCTAATAGTTACCACCAGCGACCCCTAGGGTACTCCTTATATTATTAGCCCCCAAACCTTTTAGGGTGGCTTATTTAATAGTTATAATATAATTTTTAGATAAGATTAGCTCGTGGAAGCAGATTTATTAATTAGCTTTTATTCTAGATAATTTATCTAGGATACTTTAAACCCTAAACGTCTTTAAATAGTTACCCTTAATACGCTCCTAGTAGATATTAAAACTAGTAAAATAGTCTATTTGCTATAGCTAGAAGACTTCTTCTTTACGCTAGTTATAAACAAAATAGAAGACCTATTATTACTAGCAGCGAGTACCTATATAGACCTTCCGGTGCTAGAGTAGATTGCCTATACTTAGGGGAGAGGTAATTAAAACCCTAAAACTATTAAGTATACCTATAAAACGTATATCGGCCACATCTTTCTCTTTATTAGCTCCAAGAAGTATATTACTATATAATAGTTACTTTAACCTTTATAGACCCTAGCCTACCAGATATATATAAAGAGGATATTAATATATTCTTTAATAAGCTAGTAAGTATACTACCGTAGAACTCTAAGTATAACTATATAATTAACTTAGATAAAGGTAAGATATTGCCTTAGACGCCTATCTATAACCTCTTATAGAAAAAGTTATAGATCTTATAAGAGTACCTAGGTAGTACTCTTAAGAAGGGCTAAATTAGGCCTAGTAAGTTACCTACTAAAGCGCTTATTCTCTTTATACTAAAAGTAGATAGTATAATATAGCTATATGTTAACTATAGACGCCTAAATAAGATTATAATTAAGAACTGGTATATTACGGACCTTATATCGGTAGTAGTACGACTACTAAGGGAAGATATAAACGGGTTGGTTAAGATAGTATAGAAAGCGCTAGAACCAATCGAGCTATAGAATAAGGGGTAGCCAAGTTACGTAGCCAGTTATATTAATAGTTTAAAACGTAAGAATATATAAACGTGGGAACGCGGGACGTACTAACGTACTAACGTACTAACGTATTTAGTATATTTCTTAGGCGCAGGATTATGTATTTAAAGGACTATAGTCCTTACTTAGATAGTTCTTCTCTTTATAGTAAATCTTAAAATACGATTAGAGTCAATCTATTAGGTAACCTACTCTACTAGTTATATTTACGTTATTAATTTCTTATTTGCCTATATACCTAGCCTATTAATAAGTCCATTATAGTATTTTCCATAAGGCTTTATTATATATTTACTACCTAATTACAGTATTAATAAAGTTAGATAACACGCTACCTAAAATAGTACTAGCTATAACGCTATCTATAGTAGTAACTACCTTAGGATTAGGAGATGATACTAGTATATAGGATAACAATTTGTAAGTAATTACAGTAAGTATAATTTAAAGAATTTATTAAGGAGATAAATAATAATTAAGGGGCTCTATTATAGCAGTTAGAGAGTATTAAAAAGAAAGAAAAAATTAAAATACCATTAATTAAAAGATTCTTAAGTAAAAAATATAAGCTAAAAGGATTCCTTATATAGATATAATTAAAGATTAGGCATAAAGGAAGCAAACTAGAGTTTATAAGCAATTAAGTAGTGTATATAGGACTATTCTTAATAGGCTAGGTATTAGAGTAGTTTAAACCCTATTTTATAGAGATATAAGCTAATAGATTAAGAACTACTAATTTAGAAGCATGTTATATATTCTTAAGTTAGAAAGGATTTACTAATAGGCTTATATAAATATATAGAGATTTAGAGTTAATAGTAACGGCTAAAGGGAAGCTGTATTAACTTATATAAAAGAGATTCGTAATAGACCATATGATATAGTTCTAGACCTTAGTGGCGTAAACTAAGTAGAACTAAAAAGTACTAATAGCGTAATATAAAAGGGGACTAAAGGCTAAAGTTTAAGCTACTATAATACTAATATATAATCTAAGCGATATAAAAGAACTAATTAAGTAAGCTACTAAAGTAGATAACTAGCTATATTAAAGCGGTAAGTTTAGTAGAATATAATAGGGACCGGCATATATAAGAAAGGCACTATAGTAAGTGTTTAAACTATAGTATAGCGTAGAGCTAATAGACCTAAGCAGTATTTAAAAAACTAAGAAGTAGAGTAAAAAACTATAGAAACCTAAAGGTTAAGGATTAAGCAATTATAGAACTAAGGAGCAGAGGCTAAACTAGGGGTCTTAATAGTAGAAGACGTTTAGGCGGACTTTATAATAAAAAAGGTAGTTTAAAGATAGAGCTTATATAAACTGTAGAAAATAAAGTTACTTTATTAGAGACTATAGAGGTAGTTAAAGTAACTACGCGGCAAAGGGAACCAGACTAGTAGACGATATATATATAGAGGGACGATAATATACTGCGAGGAAGAAAAGAGTGTATAATTAAAAGTTTTGTATTTTATTACAATAACGCATACTAAGTTTATAAAGACGCTAAGTATAACACAAGCTATTAGCTATAAGAGCCGAAGTTAGAAGGACTTTAGGGTATAGTAGAGTTGGAAAAAGAATAAAATTAACTCTATAAACTAGATTAGAATATAAAAGGTATATTTAGCTAAAAGTTAGTAAAGAAAGTTTTTACGCACTAGTTTTATTAGAGAGCAATAGAATCTAAGGACTATAATAGTTAGACCATTAGTAGCAATAATAAGGCAATAAAGGCGACTTATTAGAAGTATGTAGACCTTAAAGACGTAGTAATAAAGGTAGAAACTAAGACCGCTATAGAGCAAGGTTTAGTAGTGGAAATTATAACGCTACTAGATATAATATCTATCTCTTTATAAGATATAAGAGAAATAGGATAGTAAATTCCCTAAAGCCTAAGAATCTAAGCTAAAACAATAGGATAGAAATAAAGCTCTGTATATAGAATGCTAAAAAATAATAGGTAAATATAATGTTTAGCCTAAGGGTTAAAAAGTTAATACCCTAACTAAGAAGTAAGAAGATTTTAAGAATCTATTAGCTAGACGTAGACTAAAAAAATGCTAGAAAGAATTTAGAGAAAGAATTTATGTATAGTAAGAATAAAACTAAAACTATTAGCTAAAAATATTAAAACGGTTAAGGGATAGAGTACTTATAGACTAAAGATAGGTATGCTAAGAGCAAAGTGGTTATAAGAGATTGAATAAGGAAAAGATTTTAGAATCTCTACTAAGTTTAAAAAACAATATATAAAGGGTTATAATGCTATAGTAATAAAAAACACTTCCTTATAAATAGATTATATATACTTATAGAGCTATATAAAAAGTAGTATAGGCAGTAATATAATAGTAAGTAAAAAGACTTTTATATATAGCTAGACGAATAAGTTATTACAAACTAGGCCATATTGGAACGATATATAAGCTATATTAAAGGAGCATTAATTATAATATTAGAGGATCTAAAACAGAGATTAGAGGACTGGAAAAGTAATTAGTAAATCTTAGTACCTACTAATAATAAACCAATAGCTAGAGTAGCTAGGTAATAGTTTAAACTTAGGGGTAAAAATAAGTCCTAAGTTAACCTAAAGCACCTAGTGTATTATATATTGGTATAGATTATATATATAGATAACTAGTGTAATATATATTAAGCACTAAAGGCGAAGAATAAGAAATACCCTATATAAGAATATAGTGGGTACTAGATAAGAAATAGTATAGAAATACTAAGTATATAATAATATTTATTTATTACTGTTTGTACTAACTTAATAGTATAAGTAAGTCGTATCCACGGGCACGAAATACATGTAGTATTGTATACTTGTTTAGATGGTGACTGTCAATTGTATAAAGCAGACTACGTGGTCTATATACTAATATACCTCCCCCCTAATTAGTTAGTGCTTTATAAGTGCACCAAACGCGTAAGCGAGTGGTTGGTGCACTAAACGCGTAAACGCGTACCTAGTGTACCGAACGTGTAAGCACGCGTTTGGTATAACAGGTGCTGTAATTATACACTAGTAGTACTTAAAAAATGAAACCACCTGTATATAGCCTCCGTAATTGCTTTAATAAAACTATAGAATATAAAGGAAAATATATAGGAAATCTCCCTAAGGTGCCGTCTAGGCTGCCTTTTAAACGGTACCCTAAGCTGGCCGTAAGTTCTGCTTACGGTCCGTAAAATAAACCGTACGGCCTTTTAACGGGCAGTAGATAAGCCATAAGTTAGATTTTAAGGGCCGCTAAGGCGCTAGTGCTAAGTAAACTAATGGCGATTTTCTATCCCGGGGATAGAAAATCGTAATTGGTTAATTTAACTACCCTATAAAATTTAGCAGGTTACGTAAGTCCACTAAGTTCCACCATAGCTTTTTACCGTTTTCCACCTATACCGTATAACGAGCCGTACGGCCTTTTAACGGGCCGTAGATATACTATAGGTGCTTTATTAGTCCCATTCTACCTATTTTATAACTTTTAGGTTGAGCTTATTTATATTAATTAGGGTTTTAAGGGCTTAACACAGCTTTGCCTTAGTTATAGCGTCCGCTAGGTTGTCTCCGCTACTAATCTATTTAACCTCCGTAATCTCACGTCGTTTATAGGCCTAATGTAAGCATATTAGGTTAACTATAAGCCTCTTCTCTTATATTATACCTAGTTTAACTAAGCAGTTATAAAGGGACTTTAAATTAGTGCATAAAACTAGGGGTAACTACTCTAGTTATAGAATCTTCTAGACCGTTAATTTAATTATAGCTGCTATATTAAATCTATAAGCTAGTATATATAGTTTAGAAGCTAGTACACTACGGGTTACTTATTTGCACTTAATTAAAGACTAATATAGTATATTTACGTTCTAATTGCGGTCTATAAGTACAATTATAAAGCTAATTTGTAATAATAGGTCTTTATTATTAGTAAAAAAGGTATCCATAAATACTAGTAGGCTAAGGGAATTTAGGTCTAGTAGTACAAAAGTAAGTCCCCTTACTGCATTGTCAATTTGCCACTAAATGCGCTTATTAAGCTACTTAACATTTTCTTCTTGCGGATCTACTGCCTGGGCCGTAAAGGATAAGTCATAGGCAGATTTGGGTTAGCAGACTGTGGTAATATAGGCGCCTCTTATACGCTATATAGTGTATTAGTCCTTTATATTTACGGTTTTACGGGTCTCTTTATGGGAACTAGTGAGGTCTATAGGCTTTGCTATAATAAGCTTTAGGTTTTAAGCTTAGCGTTCCTAAGTTAGCTTAATTAGGTTGCCCTTTTATATAATTAGGCCTCTATTAAACTTAATTAGATTCTACTTAGTTAACTACTTTTATAGCTTTGCCAAGAACTTAGCCTTTTATAGTTTAGTTTCTTTAGCGTCTATAAAGGTCTAGTCTGCTAGGAATAGGGTATCATCTATTTAAAGTCTAATAATACTAAGGCCGTTTAATAGGCTATATAGGAGGCAGGGGTCGTAGGTCAACTGTTCTATTTTAAGCTTACTAACGTAATGCTAGTGGTATATCTTAAACTAGTAGTTCCTAGCTTCTAGTACTCCGTAAAGAGGTTTTATAACCTATAAAATTATTCCTAGTTATAGGTTAAGCTCATAGGGTAGTCGTATAAAGATATCCCTACTTAGGTAGATATTAGACTGCATATAGGCTTATAAGATATCCTATAAGTATAGGGCTACAAGTTTAATTTACTATAGTCCTAGCGCAAGTACAAGTATAATTCGTTGGCTGACTCGTTAAATTATAGGCAATTACATAAGGACTAAGTCCTTTCCCTTATCGTTATAAGCTTATATAATAAGCCTTAATTTCTTAAAGGCTTTGTTAGTACTAGGGTACTTAATCTTATTAATAAAGTGTAAGTTAAATATACGGACGCCTTATGGGATGTCTTTCTCTATTATAACTACAAAGACACCCTTTTCAAGTAGTCCGTTAATCTCTTTACGTCGTAAGTCCGTAAATGGGATTTCCTATACTAGAACTGATATATCTATAGGCGGAGATTGCCTTACAGATATTCCTACGAAGGTTAGGTAATTTTCTATTACGGTGTTCTTAGTTATGGGGTGCTTTTAGGGGCGTCCTTAACCACGCTTTATAGTAGGTTTAGTAGGTTTAGTAGGTTTCTAGGGGACTTCTAGGGTAGGTAAGGGTGCTTCCAGTTCATTTAATTTAGCAGGTGCTTCCGGTTCGTCTAGTTTAACGGGTGCTTCTAGTTCGTCTAGTTTGACGTCATAGGTATTTTTAGGCCAAAAGTAGGGTTTTACGGACGTGCTTCTAAAGCTAGTTAGCCTACTAGGAAGCTATACGCAGTATGTCTCGTTTTCTACGGCTAGTAGATAATAAGGTCTATTCTAACTGCCGCTTTTACGCTATATAAGGACTTTAGAGTTAAGCGGGAGGTCGTGTACTAGGGTCGTGTTAGGTCCGTTACAGTAGTATAGGGCGTTATTAATAGCTTACTTGGCCCGTAGCTTGACTATTTTAGTTATTACCTTCCGTATTATAGCTGCTCGTTCCGTAATAGACGGGGTAGGAGGGCCTAGGTTACTTATTCTTAGGTAGGCTCCGTAAACTAAAAGGGTAGGTACTAGTCCGTTAGGGCTAGCGGTGTCGTTAACAGCTTTTACGGCCATCTATAAAGCCAGTTCCTTTTAGATATCCTTATACTCGTCTATAATAATCTAGTAAGCTCTCCATAAGGCTAGGTAAGCTTACTTAATAAGCCTAATAGACTAGTGCGCCTTAACTGGAACAGCTTTTGTTAATATAGCTATAGCCATAGTATACTGCTGGAATTCCTTACTAATGAAGTTCTTATTGGCGTTGTAGGTAATATACTGCGGAGGTCCAATATATATGTCGATCTAGCAGGTCCGTAAAATATCCTAAGTGTGTTTTATAAATATATTTTACAACTAACGGGCGGCTTAATAGTAGGTTGCCTTATTAATTATATATAATACTAGACTGCCGTTAATATACATAATGTCCACGTACACTAAGTGGTTAAAGTTAAGGTCCTTATAAAGGGTAAACTTAAATTAGCCTAGGGAACGTCCGTATTTCTAGCAGAAGGAGCAGTATTTAGTTAGGTGGTTAATTACCTTCCTGTTAACGTTGTTATGTCTAGAGCATTTAAGGACTCTATACAGCTTTTCGGCTAACGGGTAGCCGAAATAGCGGTATAGGCGGTGGATCTTAGTACTGGTAAGGTAGTACGGGTTATAGTTAAAAGATTTCTAAATGTAGGTCTGTAAAGTCTCTCCCTATATAAGGAACGGGTGTCTAAATTGTTGTGTAATTAGTAGGGTAATATACTTACTTCCTAGGGCAGTTATAGGGCTGATTAAGGCGTCTATAACATTGTTATAGTATACCTATAACCTATCTATGTCTATAAGATAGAGTAGGAAGGGGGTGTCTGCTTTTACTACGTGGAAGTTAACTAGGCTAATTAGAGTCTTAACTTTAACTAATTTAATTAATGCGGTTAAGCTAATGCTGAATTGGACGTTTACGGCCCTAGTTTACGTAATATTAATATCCGTATTGTTATTTATAGTGGTCCTGTATGCAAGGTATTATCTATAGCCTGCGGTAGACTTCTTAGAGGTACTTATATTAATTATAATACCGTAGAATTCCTTGGGGGTATAGCGTTTTGTAGTAATATATGTAAATAGGTCCTGCTTATAATCTATAATATTTATAATAGGGGTGCTTACGGGATGGTTTTTAGGCGTAAATAAGTGTGTAAAGGAGCAGTTGGCTAATACGGTCGTAATATTAAAGGCTTAGCTGTCCGTAAAAGGTCTAAAAGTGGTTAGGAATGTCTTTAAGGTCTCTTATTTCTAAGCGTTTAAGTTAAAGTTAATTATAAGGGCTTCTATTAACTTATTAGGGGGCTCTTCTACTTCCTCTCCTTTATATTCTAAAATAAACTGGTTAATATGGCTATTAAGTCTCTTCCTAGACTTATTATATTCTTCTTAGGTATACCTTATAGACTAATATCCTTCCTTACCGCATACAAAGCACTTTTAGCTAGTTTATTTATAGGGGTATGTTTTCATATGGGGGTTGCTGTGGGGGTTATGGGTAGGACTTAGTTAGTATAGGTGCTGCTAGCGGTAGCGGCGGTCCGTAAAGTAGACGTCTAAGTCTATTTGCGGATATTAAATATCTGTAATAAAGGCTTAAGTGCTGCCTAGTGGGTTTAAGACTTTATACGTTGTAATAGAGGAGCGTAGATTATTAATGAGGCCAGCTAAGGTATATGTAGGCTTATAGTAGGCGTACTTATAGGGCTTTACTTCCTAGTAGGCCGTAATAAGTTTATTATATAGGAAGTCGTCCATTTAAAGCTTAATATTAAGACCATACTATAGGTAGCGGAGGTCTTTAATAAGGATTTGTAGGCACTTTATAGTTGATTTTTTAGTGTTTTTGTCTATTATAGTCCGTAGCTTGGTCGCATTTCATTAGGTAAGGATATTACGCTTATATTCCGGTCCTTTAAAGTAGTTATATATAGCTTTATATAGCTTATTAAAAGGAACACCAAGGGGGTTGCTCTTAAGGTTGGTGTAGTAGTAGTCGAGTGCTAGGCCGCGTAGTATAGTAAAGTAGGCTTGGCTGAACTCTTATTTAGGAATATTAGCCTTTTAGCAGAGGTCCGTAAAGATAGTTAGTTTAAAGTTAAAGTTATTGTTTTCGCCGCTGTACTTAGATTCGTTGGTATAGAGCTTAGCTAGGTTAGCTAGCTCCTTACTATAGGTCTTTAGTTAGGTGGGTTGCGGATCTATAACTTATAGATTTGTGGTTTGCGGATATATAGCTTATAAATCTGTAACTTAAACAACGGGGGTAATTTGGTCCGTATTTTGGTTTGCGGGGGTATTGCGGTCCGTAACTTAAGTACTAGGTATGCTTTGGCCCGTAAAATTAATTTTAAAACTGCTTAGGTTTATAGGACGAATTTAGTTAAGTAGGTTAGATATAAGGCTAGCGATTATATTAAGTTTAGAAGAAGTAAAGAGTTCCTTAGTTTCTTGGAACTAGTCTAGGATTTCCTCTTTAGTCTATTCCGTTTAGTCCTTTTTGTGTATTATATTGTATAAGGACTATATAATAGTAACTTATTTATTCCTTTTAACCTATACACCTTAGTTATATAAGAGGGTCTATAGGTTACGGATAGTAGTAGGGTTGCATGCTTTAAAGATAGCTTCCGTAAAGTCCGCGAAGTCTTCCTAGTATTACTCCTATAGGTCGACGTTTATAAGCTTAAAATATTTATATTTAAGAACTTTAAATTTAATATAGTTGTTGACGTTAGGTATAGATGTAAGGTCGGCTCCCTACCTCTACTTTTCCTAGCCTTTATTAACTTGCTTCCTTAGGTCTGCCATACTATATAATATAGTATAGTATATAGTGGGTGGAAGAGGTCTTGTAGTGGTCCGTAAAGGCGGTTAATGTCCGTAGCGGTTTGTAGAAGGGTAAGGGTGTCCGTAAGGGGTCTTAACAGGTCCGTAGTAGTTCGTAAAGGGGTAGGGGGTCTCCGTAAGGGGTCTAAAAAGACGTCAGAGGTATTAAAAGAGGGTGTAGTAGGGATAGGGGTTCGAGGTTTAAGGGTAGGGGGTTCCGTATAGGTCTGTATTCGCGTCTATTATACTTTTAGTAAACCGTACTAAGACTTAAATAAGTATATAGAGTTGGAGATAAGTCCATAATCCCCAACTTCCGACCTTCTAGTAGGTTATACTAGGAGTCTAAATAGGTGGTCGCTGTCGTATATATTACTTAGGGGGAGGTATTAAGTAATTGCTGATCTATGCGCGCTCACTAATCAGTGTTTATACTAACTTAATAGCATAAGTAAGTTGTATCCACGGGCACGAAATACATGTAGTATCGTATACTTATTTAGATGGTGACTGTTAATTGTATAAAGCAGACTACGTGGTCTATATACTGATGCACCTCCCCCCTAATTAGTTAGTGCTTTATAAGTGCACTATAACAGAACCTTGTAGCAAGAACTACAATGGGTTCGTTAATGGGCTAGGTATATAGGAAATGCAAGTATAAAAGTCAACAACGTAATAATAACTGGTGGAGTAGTTGCCTAACAGATTAACTCCAATTATATTCTAAGAATCACTACGAGGAAGGAACTATCTAGGTAGGGACTAAGGGTCCTTAAATACATAACCGTACTCCTAAGAAAGTTATTATTTTATCTGCTGTCTGCTCTATTTGCTCTATGACAGATCTCTTAGATTATACAGATTATATAAATCATATTACGTGACTTTGCTTACTATTCCTCGTTATATAGTTTTATGGGTTCTATTCTAGACCGTGCTTATATTAACCAACTAGCTTCTTCCGACTCCTCTCTAAGTAGTTATAATATTATACTTAAAGCGTCCGTAACACTATCTCCCTCCTCTCTATCTTTGTCCTTAAAGATACTTAGCATCTCTAGGTTGTTTACTAGAGGTATAATGTCTGTTTAATTAATTTGGTTAATATCGTTACTTATAATACCTAAAGCACCTTCTTCTTTCTCTATAGCTTGTTGGTCTCGTACCGTTACTATAATATTATCTCTTGGTGAGATAATACCATCTCTATATTCTCGTTGTGTGAAAAAGGGGCTAGTTTGCGTTATATTGGCGAGTCCTTTATCCCGGCAACCTTCCTCTTATTTGGAGTGTACTAAAGCAAATATTTGGTTATCCTATAATGTTCGCTCTATCTCTAATATTAAATATACGCGACCTATTACTCTTAATAGTTGTTTAGTTCCCTAATTAATTTATTTTAGGGTCTTATGTTTAATCTAAGGCAGAAAAACTTAAGGGTAATCTTGCCGTAGCGCTAGCAGAAGCCTATTGTTAATCTAAAGAATCTGCTTATGCCCTTAAGGCTCAGCAGTCTACCTTTATAAAAGTTTAGTATCTTTAATGCGTTCGTAAGAAGGTTTACTCTAAAAAGTGGAAACTTATAGAATAAGGTCTGTAGGAACTAGGTAATAAAAGAACGGATTCTCTTCTAATAGAGAAGGAAATAGATCTAAGTAGTTCGGCAACTACTCTTCTTAGGTCCCCCTTAGGTAACTTATTCTTTAGCGATCCTTTTTTATTAATGCTGCCTAACCTAATCTCTTTTGATACTCCTATACCTTTCCTATAGTATTCTTTAAATTCTCTAGTGGCTCCTAGGTAGTCTTAGTATAGCCTATCCACTTAACCTTATACTATATCTTATCGTTAATATTCTTATAATTAACGATCTTTAATACTTACTATTTGTCTTCTTCTTATCCTTTATACGTATCTACTTTATAAACCAGTGGCTTAATATTCCTATATGCTGGCTCTAGTATTGTAATATACTATATAGGGTAGATCTTTATTTTGGCTGGTAGGTTTAACTTAAACGTAACCGGTAAAATCCTCTATATAATTTTAAAAGGTCCTAGTCTAACGTAGTCCAATTTCTTACTTAGTTGTTGACTCTTAAAATTTTTGTGTAGTAGCTATACTTTATCTCCCTCCTTAAGATCTGGTCCCTTAGATCTTTTAGCATTATAGTACCTTTTTATTCTTTCTTATACTTTCTTTACTAATTCCGTAAGGTTTGTATAAAGATTTATTAATATCTTTATTCTCTCTTTAGCTATACTACTCGTTTTCTTCGCTTGCTGTGGTAATAACGATATTCTTAGCTTGTATCTATAATTTGCCTTAAATAGTAATGTGCCTATTCCTTCTTAAGGTGTTGTATTATATGCGAATTATATAACTAGTAATAGCGATACCTAATTATTTTATGCATGATTAATATAATGTCTTAGGTACTATTCTAGCGTCTAATTTAACCTTTCCGTTTAACTGTCTGTCTATAAATAATATACGGTAGAAGTTACTGCTTAAATTCCTTGCTCCGCTAAGAACACTTTTTAAAATACTGCTATAAATCTTGGATCTCTATCTAATATAATCTTACTTAGTACTCTATGTCTTACAAACACTTCTTTAACGTAGATTTTAGCGACATCTTCTGCTAAGATTTCTTCTATGTATGCTATAAAGTATCCCTACTTCGTAAGCTTATCTACTATTACTAAGATCGCGTTGTGATCTTGTCCGGTAATAGAATCTTTTAATTTTGGTAACTTAATAATAAAGTCCTATAATATAACCTCCTATAGTCTCTCTAGTATTTTAATAGGTTATAGCCCTCTATATAGCTTATGCCTTATTAGTTTATTCCTTTAGCAATTTAGACATTCCTTTATAACCCTTCTAGCTATTCTTTAGATTCCATTAATAACGTACTCCTCCTAGAGTCTTAACACTAAGCCCGTAGCTCTATTATGTCCTTAAGTTAGTCCCTTATAGAAGTCCTCCACGAATTACTCTGCTATACTTCTTAGGATATACTTTGCTTCTTAATTTTCATATATATCCGTCTGTAGATCTTCTAGCTATGCTTTTAGAATTCTTTATACCCAAAAGCTTTCTAGTATCTCGTAGACTTTCTCTAGTTTATTATCTTCTTAAGTTGCTGTGATTTTCGGATAATTGTACCTAATTAATCTATCTATATCTTTTTGTAATAAAGCCCCTAATAGCTTTTCCTTATTTTATAGTTCAGCTTTATAGCTTAAAGTATCTGCCCGCGTATTATCTGTACCTTTAGTATACTAAATCTTAAAATAGTATTCTATAAGCATCTCTGCCCATCTAACCTATCTTTAGTTAAGTTCCTTTATTATTAGGAATCCTGTTAGGTTCTTATAATCCATTTTAACTATAAATGGTTTCTCTATACCTTGTAAGAATGCTCTCTATTCCTTTAATGCTGCAACTATACCTAATAACTCTTTATTATAGATATTATAGTTTAACTCCGGTGGTGTTATCTTCCGACTATAGTATACTACTAGGTACTATCTATCTTAATGCCTTTACATAAAGCACGCCCCTAGTGTATAGTCTAATATATCTATTTCTATAACCGTTTCTAGTCCTAGTTAATAGATCTTAAGAACTAGCTCCTGGGTAAACAACTCTTTAACTTTCTTAAAGAGTTTTCTTTACTCTTCCCCCTATACCCATAGTTCTTCTTTCTTTATTAACTATGTAAATAGCTTAATATCTTTTAACTATTGCGCTATAAACCTTCTACAGTAATTGCAAAACCCTAGGAACGATCTTAACTGTATAACGTTCTCCAGTTCCTACCAATTCACTATAGCCTTAATCTTTTTTAGATCTATGCTAAGTTGGCCTAGTTTAATAATAAATCTAACAAAATAGGTCTTCCTAGTAAAGAACTCGCATTTCTTAATTGCTACTAGCATCTATTCTTCTTATAGTCTCTTTAAGACCTATTTAACGTATTCCCCGTGTTCTTCCTTAGTTATTAAGTAGATAATAATATCGTTAAGATATACCATAACAAATTCATCTAAGTATTCTCCTAATATATTGTTAATACGCTTTTGGAATGTTGCTAGTGCGTTTATAAGCCCGAATTGTATAACTAATAGTTTGTATAGTCCTTCCTTTGACCTAAAGGCTGCCTTCTATTCGTTGCCTTCCTTAATCCTAATCTAATGGTACGCCCATCTTAGATCTATCTTTATAAAGATTTGCGCATTGCCTATCCTATCTTGGATTTCGCTAATTAAGGGTAAAGAATACCTATCCTTCCTAGTAATGCTATTTAACTGCCTATAGTCGATACACAGCCTTAGTTTGCTATTCTTCTTTAGTACGAATAGTACTAAATAACCTGCTAATAACTGCGATGGTCTAATATATCCCTTTCGTAGATTTTCCTAGATAAACTCTTTTAACGCTCTACCCTCTTCTTCGGTAAGCTTGTAAATTAGAAAGAACTTTAGACTTATTTCTAGTTCTAACTCTATTTTATAGTCCTATACTGCATATTCTAATAGCTTTTCACTTTCCGGTAACTATAGTTTCTTACTATACTTATGGTATCTCTTTAGTATATGGCTTAGCCCTTTTTCTATTTCTTTATAGGTTGCTCCTACTTAGTACTATACTAACTTGGCTTATTATTACATTTTGCGGCGTTAAGTATCTTTAATATTAACCTAACCTGTAATTTAATCGATTCTTAAATTATATTCCTATAACCAAGGTATGCTTAATACTGCCTCGTCCCGTCCTAATGGTAGGATATTAAAAAACATCTTGATTTATCTTCCTTTAATAGTTATCTAAATAGGTCCTGTTTTAAGATTAATGATCCCTCCTCTATAGGTTATTAGATCTCCTAAAATTGTAACTAATAGGTAAGGTTGCTCCTTTTATCTATAAGGTAGCCCTATTCTCTTAACTACTACTAGTAAGATATGGTTTCGCGTTACTCTACTATCTATTAGCGCTTTAAACTGCTAATTTTACCAATTAACTTATAAATTTAGGTGTCGTCCTTAAATTCCTTTAAGGGTCTAAGGCTTTACTACTAGCTCCCCCTAGTCCTATAGGCCTCTACTTTTCCTAACTATTAGCTGCTTAATCCTAGTGCACTTAGATCGCTCTTTAGCTAATGCCTAGTTCGCTTTTTATCTTTAATATACTATAGACACGTGTTTTCTAGGCATTCCCACCACTGTCGTCCATCTAAGTATTCTTCTATAAGGAATCTTCTTAGTTAAAGTACTAAACTTCCTTCCTCTTAAATTTCTATTGGATGCTATCTATACATATATTTAGCATTCCTATACTATTACTTGTCTGTCATCTAGTATATCCTTATAGGGTATTTCCAATTCTTTTCTTTCGGATTCTTATATATTTCGTATATATTGTCCACGCACGCAATCTATAATATCGTGTAGTATGCTAGGTGCTTTAGGTTAACTCTTAGCTCGTCTTTATCCCTAAGTTTAAACCTTTATTATACTAATCTAAACGTTATAACTTTATTCGCAGGTACTAAGATATATCTCTCACTTCTCTAGTCCTCTAAACGTTCCTCTAGATCCTTTAATATTATAATTAAGGCTCCTTTAATATGCGTTATAGCCTTCTCTATAATTAGGTAGTCCTAGATAACTTTTTTATCTAACTATATATAGAAATCTTCCCACTTATTATTGCGTCGTTGCCTATACCACTTTTAGTACAGCTACTGGAGTATATACGGTCTGTCTGTAAGGAAATATCTCTTTATTGCTGCGTTGTGACAGCCTTTAGTATATCGTTCCTTAAACCTAGTAGGAATCCCTAGATCCTCTTCTTATTTCAGTTTGGTAAGCTACTTGGCTCTTAGTATACCTACTCTTAGCCTATTGGTGATTCTTTATACTAGTGCTCTATCCTTTATACGTCCCAATGTGCTAGATCTCTTATCTAGTTTTTGTTCTTGCTATACAATAATTCTTTACCTAAACTCTTCTATGGTTTCTTTTAGTTTGCGCCTTACGCTTTAATCCTTAAAGTTATCTTACTTCTTAATCTTGGTATTAACTTTTCGATCTTTAGGCTAAATACTATACTCCCCTAGTAAGTCTTCTAGGTCTATATATCTATCTCCTAGTCTAATTGCTGTTTATACTATAGATTCTCTAATCTATAAAGAAGCTTCTTACCTCTTATTTATAGGTGTCCTAATTTATACCCCAAATTCTTAACCCCTTAGGTTCTTTAATCCCAAGCTTACTTCTGACTTAAGCTTAGCCCCTACCTTAGTCTAACTAGGCTTAACTAGTGTCCTCGTCTTATCTTAAGAGTCCTAAATCTTACTTATCTCGTCTTAAAAATCTTATACCGTTAGGAATTCTTATCCCGAGCTTATTTATATGTCTTTAAACTAAGCTGCTACTCTACTCTATCGGTTTCTGTCTATTATGGGTCCTTAAGCTTACCTTATCTTGTTTTAAGAATCTTAGTCATCTTTTATCTCATCTTAAGAATCTTAAGCCTTTGGCCTTTTGCCTTTATTAAGTGCTAAAGTAGTTTACTATCCTACTTCTCTTATATCTTACGAAGCGATAGACATTATATCTAATAGGGTTTTAATCCCTACTAATGTTTCTTATTCTATAATAGAATTATCCTCTACCTCTAGTATAATATCTCTAAGGTCTACTTACTCCTAGTAAGCGGCCCTTATTACCTTATCGTTACGGAATGTTTCGCCTAGGTCGAATTTATCGTCCTTAATATCCGATCTGTAAACTGGTTTATTAGTTCCTCTATATCCTATAGGTGCTAGCTCTTATAGCTAATAGCTTATACCATACTTAGCATCCTTATAAATTTAGTATACGTTATTATAACAAAACGCAAAACTTCTAATTAAACACTCTTTTATTCCTCGCAGTATATTATTGTCCCTTTATACGTATATGTCGTCTGCTAGTCTTATGCCTTTTACTATATAGTAACTCTACCTACTTCTATAGTCTCTAACGTAATAACCCTATTTTCCGTAATTTATATAAGCTCCNTNTTTAAACNATTTNTCTTNNTATAGAGTCCGCCTAAATNTCTTCTACTNTTAAGATCCCTAATTCGGCCTCTGCTCCTTAGACCTTTAATTACTTAATCCTTATCCTCTAGGTTTTTATAGTTTACTCTATCTCTTATAGGCTTCTTTAGTACCACTTAGGTCTATTAGCTCTACGCCGTACTATAGTTTCTAACTTAGCTTTTATTGTTGCGTACTCTACGCCTTATATAACTATAAAACTCTATCCTAGCCTCTCTTAGCCTATTCCCTTTAGTAGATCCAATTATTAATCTTAATCGCCTAATCTATTAGTTCCCTTAGGGTATCCGCATCTTCTATTAGGATAATTACGTCCTAGACTTTAGCCTTAAGTCCCTATTTATACTATGCCATAAGCACCCTATTATTCCACTCTACTTATATTACTAGTATCTAGAACTATATTATATACTTAATTACTAAAGTTTATTACATAAGGTTCTAAAGTTTTTTTTCCACTATAGTTTTTTCTTCTAGGTCTCCAAACATCTATATTAGTCGTTCTGCGAATCCTTCCCAACTTAAGAATATAAATCGCATGTCTTAGTTAGTGGTCGTTATTTCGTTTACCTATATCTCCATAAGGTAAGATTTAAACCACTTAAGTGCTTTTCCTAATAAGAATAGTCCTGCATAGGCTATCCGATCCACAGGTATAGGTAACTTTACTCCCTCTTATAAGACCTTAAAGTGCATCTATATAAGGAATCCTTTAAGCTTTAACCTTTCTCCTATAAATCTTTTAATTAATAGTAGCTTAATCTTTACTGCTCCTATCCCATTAAGTCTTTCTTCTAACACTATATTATTAGCTATTAGCTAGTTAACTATTTCCTATAGCTATCCAACCGTTACAGGTTGCTATAAGTCAGTATCCGCCATACTAGTGTCACCTCCTATCCTTAAAGTAGTTGCTGCCATTAATGGCGTCATAGTGGCTGCTTTTAGTGGCATGTTATTTAACTTCTTATATTAATACTATAACTAGGTAGTAATTATGTAACGGAACCTTATAGTAAGAACTATAATAGGTTCGTTAATAGGCTAGGTATATAGGAAATATAAGTACAAAAGTCAACAACGTAATAATAACTAGTGGAGTAGTTGNCTAATAGATTAACTCTAATTATATTCTAAGAATTACTACAAGAAAGGAACTATCTAGGTAGGGACTAAGGGTCCTTAAATACACAACCGTACTCCTAAGAAAGTTATTGCTCTGTCTGCTCTGTCTGCTCTATTCGCTCTGCGACAGATCTCTTAGATCACACAGATCATACAAATCACATCACGTGACTCTGCTTACCATTCCTCGTTACATGGTTCCACGGGTTCCATCCTAGACCGTGCTTGTATCAACCAACTAGCTTCTTCCGACTCCTCTCCAAGTAGTTGTAACATTGTACTTAAAGCGTCCGTAACATGCACCAGACGCGTAAGTGAGTGGTTAGTGCACTGAACGCGTAAACGCGTACCTGGTGTACCGAACGCGTAAGCACGCGTTTAGTACAATAGGTGCTGTAATTATACAATTACTTAACGTCTAATACGGATCCTACGTGGCCTATATAGACTACTACGTTATAAGGGGGAAAACTTGTGTATTTACAGGAAGAAAACCCCTATAGTTAGGTTAGGGGAGGAAAAACCCTATAAGCTACCTTAGTAGGATAAAAACCCTAATTTACTATATCCGTCTATAGCAGTGGCCCTATAGGCCTATAGCTACGTCCTACCTCCTTAGATGTCTTAAACTCCTTAAAACCTACTATTTCCTTTTTTAGCTTATCCTAAGCTAAGGTTTACTACGTCCTAACTAGGCCTTACTAATTAATCGCCGTGTTTTATTATCGTTTCCTATATTTAACCATCCCCTATATACTATCTCTTGTTAATTATTACTATATACGCTATACCCTTCCCCCCCCTATAGGGCCTATTAAAGGTATAAGGGGGATTTATTCATTCCAATTACCTAATATAGTAGGAGATATATATATGCTCTAGGTATCTTTTATACTTAGGCCTTAGTTACTAGGCCCTCTTTAAGGGTTACTACTCCGTTAAGAGGAGATAAGGAAAACTATAGATTATAATCTAGCTGCTAGGTAGTAAAACGGCGAGTAACCGTATGCTCCGCAGGCGATCGCCCTAGGGGCTAGAAGGGGCCGTATATTTACTTATTTGCTTATTTATTTATTTACATTTATTTATTTACATTTATTTATTTATTAATATAAGGTTATTAATACTTTTAATTAGGGGTTAAAGGACGTTAGGTTCTATATTATATCCCTAAGGATTATATAAGGTTAAATAAGAGAGTATAGCAGTTATTTACTATAAAGGGGGTTATCGTTAGTAGTGGTTTTCGAGATCTTACCATCCTATATAAAGACTTTTTACTACCCCCTATAATATTTTAACTACTAATATAACCTTCTACCTATAGCTGTATAACGTCTCTATATTAGTTCTACTAAGTTTAAAAACTAGTAAGTTTATAGGCCTTACTATATATAGGTATAGAGTTCAATTTTAAGGACCTACTAAATATATATATAACTGGCATCTAGTAAAAGTTTAGAAATTAGATAACTTAATACTTTAACTAAAAATATTCTTTATAGAAAAATACCTATTATTATAACTATTACAGTTAAGCCGTGGCTTAAGGAAAGGAGTAAAATCCGATTTTAAAATATTTAGCTTATACTAAAACGACTCCCATAAGCTCTTAGACGCTTCGTTAAAGAATTTGAAATATAGGGAGCAGATATGAGTGCATCCTCCAGTAACCAAGCACAACTGATCTAACTGAGTTTGGTTGAGTTCGGCTAAAACGCTACTAAGGAGCGTCTGATTTATGAGATAAAGTTAAGGCAATTGTGGAGCAAGGCGTCTACACGGGCCAAAGCACACGATTGCTTGAATCAAGACTTAAAAACCACCCCAAAAAGACACCACAAAGGACACCGGCTTGTGGCCAATTGGACGCCCCTGTTAAGATGCCAATTTAAAGCTTTTTATATAAAGTCTTTTCCGGAATAAGGCAAAGTTGTAATTTGTGAAACACAGTCGGCAAATACTAGTACAAGTGCATGTAGGAGATAAATCCTCTTCTCCATCTTAAGTTCAACCCTGCTTCTTAGGGATCAAATATCGACACACGCCAACAGCTCGAAACTGCCTTCTAAACAAACCAAAGCAGAGTCCAACCCATGCAGCCAGACAATTACCCGAATCCAACTCATCCCCCCCCCCCACCTCTCCCAAATCTAGATAGCACACCCTCACATAACCCCATCGCATAACCCCATAACCCCACCAGTCTCACCCCTGACCCTGAAACCACCAAAGTGACCGCTCCTCTCATCTAGAAACAACCCCGCACCCCTGACACCGCCTCCCCCCACAACACAAATTCGAGCAAACCCCACTCTCCCAATGCGTCTCGCAGAGGCAGATGCAGCATTGCCACCGTTTCCACGCCCACATCCTGAACCCGAACCTGACTGCGTGGCCCAGGCTGTGGATGTCCCTCAGACAGCCTGGATGGCACGGCGGGTCGAGCGGGTAGATCAGGCCGCGGAGCGGCACGGGTGGGGTAGGTGGGGAGGCGGAGTGGGAGCGGGAGCGGGGTGGTGATGGCGAGGAAGAGGGGGTCGAGGGCGGGTATGAAGGCGTGCAGAGGGGTGGGCAGATGGGGAGTTCGTCGGGCGCGAGGTGCGCGGTCGGAGTAATGCTGGGGGTGGAGGTTTGTGGGAATTTGAGCTTTTGCCACATTGAGTTTGCGGGTATTACGGTGTGGTCTGGTGGAGTCGAGTCGAAGGCTTCATGCAGGGCGTTGGTCTGGATCCTAGGTATGAATGCGGATGGCGAAATGCTGTAGCTGGGTGGTGGAGAGGCATTTCCGCTTGGAGTTGGTAGCAAGGCCGGTACAAGATTCTGGAAGCTTGCGAGATTGGGCGTTAGATTGGGCGGAGTGTCAGAGATGGTCACTTCGGGCTTTTGTACTGTACAACTTGTGGTGTCCTCTATATGTTTAATTGTACCTGCGGTTGCGCTCTTATCACCGCTCTTATTTCTCCTGTGGCCGGCGTCTTTCTGCTTAAGTCTGGGAATTTCAAGATCTAAAGATATAATTGTGGGAGAAACGGGAGTAATTGGCGAGGCCTCAGCGCTGGCTTTGTCGTCCAGACTTCGGCTTGTTGATGTAGACGATGAAGAGCGCGAACTGTTTGCGGGAGACTCGTTACTGGCTGTGCTGGTTTGATTCTCGAACAGTTCATGGAAGATTGAATGCTTGCGACGCCTAGCCATCCTGATTGTGGTAGTGAGTTGAAAGGGCTCTGGAGGGTCGAGGGCTTAGATGGATGGAACGAGATCAAGACGCCTAAAGCTGAAGTCGTGGATGGCCGTACATATGATCATGTGACATTGGAAGTGAATGTGCTTGTCCTTCGCGCCAAATATGTCGAAAGGCTTCGGATGGACTTCACAATAGAAGATGCTGGGAGATTGCGTGGCCACGTGATACGTACAGTGGAGGTGTGAATCTTGACGCCTGTGGGCAACCTGAGTAGCTAAATGCTCTGGGATGACTCAACACACACGTCATGTCCAGATACACGTAGGAAAGACATTCGCCTTACTGCATCTTCTGTGGACGGTGAATGAACAGATATTGAAACTGACTTTAAGGCTTTAACAGGCCTTTACCATGAATATTAGGGCGGCTCTTAGCAAATATGCGGCTCTGAAAAGTTCTAGAGTCACATCACAAAGCCAAATTGAAAGTAACAAAGGGCAATCACAGTTGCTAGTGGGTATTGGTGCGCTTCAGCGCAGAAGAAAGCGCAGTACGTACTGCCATGACCATCCGCATCATTTTCCAGGCACCCATGCGTGATGCTACCCAAACGCCGGGGCTCCTAGTATCCTTTAAATTTATTACAAAATTCTAACACTACCTCGCCGATCGGTACTTGCCTCGTCGCATCTCCTGTTTTAAACTCTCTTGCTGACTTGGCAACGGAGCTCTCCTTCTCACGCCACTGCCACCATCGCCGCTACCACTGTTGTCACTGCCTCCTTGAGGCCCAGAGAGCATCGGTAATCCAGGTGCAGCATTTGGCGGTGGGGGAGGTGGAAATCCAGGAGGCATCTGAAAGCCAGGTGGAAGAATGCCTGGAGGTGGAATTCCGGCAGGGAATGCAGGGAAACCAGGAGGCGGAGGCGGAAACTGGCCAGGATTTGCATTGGGAGGTGGTATTGGTGGAGGAGGAAATTTGCCGCCGAACATCTCAGCCAGCTTGGCAAAGTCCATCTTGCTGGGATCCATACCGGGTATGAGACTTGGTAAGCCGCTGGGTAGGGACAATGGTAGTGGTAAGGGGGGAGCACCACCGATTCCTGGTAGTTGAGCTCCTCCAGTACTCGTGCCATCGTTGGTAGCCGATATCCCTGGCAGACCTGGAACTTGAGGTTGTTTGGAGGGCATCTTCTGATCCACAAGACCTTCTGCCTCGTCTTCTGCCTCCTGCTCCTCCTCTTCACGCGTCTGTCTCCGACCGTCTCTCCGGTCATATGTGCCCTGCGCCTCAGCCGCAGCCTGACCGATGTGATACCGATCATTGAAACAAGCAGTGTCTCCAGGTCGAGCTCGCGTCCAAAAACGCGTCACGCGATCGTTGGATCCGGATGCGAGGATATGTCCCAGTGGATGCCAGTCGAGAGTCCAGATGGTGAAATCATGGGCGAAAGGAATGCGGTGAGCGGGATAGATTGTTTGAGCAGGCGCATTTGAAGGGTCATTACTATCATATGGTGATAATGTGGTCGCTGCTCCAGGAGGAGGGTTTTGCTCGTCAAGTAAATAGTGATGAAGGCTGCCGTCAACACCGCCGGTTGATAGCAGGTTACGATGTATTGGATGCCATATGAGAGTGATTATGTCTTTGTCGTGGCCTCGAAGGAGTAATACATCACGCATCATACGCAAGTCAAAAATCCTTGCAGTGTGATCTCTAGCACAGGTAGCCAGAAGATGTCCCTGCGTGGGTTCAAAAGAAGTTTTCGATATTGTGTTCTTATGTCCATGAAGCGTGGTGAGACAGCGACCAGTTCGCGGGTCCCACAGCTTGACCTGGTGATCTTTTGAGCCTGAAACGAGCAGTCCTTTTGTTGGGTGCCAATCTACAGATTTGGCTTCCCAGCCATGTCCGGTTAAAGTAGACTCCTCCGTACCTCCAGCAAAGTCGAAAATTTTAAGCGTAGCATCGTCGGAGCAAGTAACAAATTTGGAGTCTGTGGGCGCAAATGCCAAGTCTCGGATGGGTTCACTATGCGCTTGGATTGCTTTTACGTTGTTGAAGTTCGGTTGCCAGTATTTCACAACGCCATCCTGGTCTGCTGAGACAAGCCAATCATCACTGTGAGAGTAGGAGGCGGCGCGTATTGCTGCGTCGTGTGCCTGTTATTTTCAGCATTCCGACGACTCTCTTAGTGCTCCCACGGTCCTCACCTGCATTATGGTTTCGAAATTAAACCCCATTCCATTCCATAGTGTGAACTCTCCACTTGTAGACCCAGTAAGGAGGCGCCTCCCTTCAGGAGTCCAGCGAACAACATTGATTGGATGTTTGACCTTATTTAGAGAGGAGTGTAGGGCTTTGACTGGGATGGTTTCGGCCGCATTTGTGAATCTTGCGGAGGGCGGGAGCATCTGGAGGAGCCTTAGAAGGATAACATGGATGGAGGGCTCTAAATGACATACGTCCACAATGTAACTCGGGCTGGGCCTCTCCATCTCCAACAGAGAGTTTCCTTTGTACCGCGGCCGCCGATTGCGCATCCATTGCACCGTAGTTGAGCCATAATCAGTTACAGGTCCTAGACGTACCAGAGAATTAGCGCTATTCGGTATATAGGCACACTAGATATGATGCATACTCTTTGGTCGTGTTCTTAGACTCTCGAAAGGAGCCGGGTTGTGGTAGTCACGTTCCATATTCACTCTCCAACTCCTTGTCCCTCTTTATGGTGGTTCGCCCGGACGCTATTGGCGCATTGAAAGGGTGCAAGTCGGATGACGGTGGCTTTTCAAGTTAGGGACAGGGTTCTGGACAGCGGTGGTGGCGGCGACAGCGAAAGGCTACTGTCGGAAGGTGAAGTCAGGATGTTTTCGCGAAGTTCAGCAGAGTTCGGCATCAGCCACAGACCCACACAACTGCGCGCGGCCAGGCCCCGGCTGCTCAACGCTCTGCAAGCTGCACCGTTATGCATGTTTCTCTCACTTGGAGCCCCACCTTTCGAGAATCCCAAGAGATATTGTTACTCAACACCTTGGCTGGAATGTCTTCTGCTCACCAGCTACGCTCGGCTTTGCTCGGCTTTGCTTATCATACTCTCCTCCAATTACCTTGACGGCGAATTTAATTCGCGTTCTCCTCCATCACCAATTAGCTTCACATTATTTACTGTGAGAGATCATCGCGAGCTTCACCATGTCCACCTTCACTAGAACCACTGTTTCTACGAGCGAAGAAATATCGAACGCAAATACAGAGAGGCAAGAGGCTGATAGACCTGCAGATGGCACCACTCCACCATCCTTTTGGAATAAGCTCCCACGAATTGGGGAGCAGATGCGGAAAAATCCTCATGTTTTTCCTACCCATTCTATTTCACGACCATCCTGTCTGAGCCGTGATGCGGAGAAGACACCAAGCTTTGTCGGTTTCCGCAATTTGATGATAATTGTGCTAGGTGCGCATTCTTCCCAAACGCGATACAAACAACGAACTGACATGCAGTACCTCAGTCGTCTCTAACCTGCGATTGATGATTGAGAACTTTAGAAAGGTAATTGATCTCCCTACCCCCAATACCGTTCCAGTACTAACTTCCATAGTATGGTGTATTAATCTGTTTACGATGTCACGATTACAGACGAAAAGATGTTATTTACGGCTCTATCCTCTACCTTCTCGTGCCGTGCCACCTGTTTATCGCATATATAATTGAGTTGGCAGCAGCACAACAAGCCAAAGATGCTGTTGCGCGGATAAAGAAGGCTGGCGAGGAACCGAGACCAAGAGTTCGAGAAAACATGTTGCGCCTCACTTTTCAATCTACCTGGCAGATCATTGCATTTGCACATGGAGTGAATGCGACGTTGAATCTCATTATCGCGACTAAAGTAGTCTATTATGACATCCATCATCCTGGAATTGGGACGCTCTGCGAACTGCACGCTGTAATTGTGTGGCTTAAGGTTTGTTCCTACGCTTTTACCAATCGCGACCTTCGACGTGCCTTACTCTCTCCCTCGGCTTCTGCTCCTCTGCCAGAAATCTACAGTTCGTGTCCGTATCCTCGAAACATCAACTGGAAGAACCTGTGCTATTTCTGGTGGGCTCCGACGCTGGTATATCAACCGGTGTACCCTCGGTCCTCAAGCATCCGCTGGCCGTTCGTATTCAAAAGGCTAGGAGAAGTGATTAGTTTAAGCATTGTGATCTGGATCGCTTCCGCACAATATGCCGCGCCATTACTCCAGAATTCGCTCGATAAGATGTTCGACCTAGACCTAGTCTCAATCGCAGAGCGTGTCATGAAGCTTTCCACCATCTCTCTGTTCTGCTGGCTATGCGGGTTTTTCGCGCTGTTTCAGTCGTTCCTGAACGCTCTAGCTGAAGTCATGCACTTTGGTGACCGCGAGTTTTATGCAGACTGGTGGAACGTCTCAAGCATCAGAACGTACTGGACGAGTTGGAACAAACCTGTTACCCATTTCATGAAGAGACACATATATGCACCACTAATCAGACGCGGTTGGTCGCCAACTGCTGCGCAAATAGTGGTATTTATACTCTCCGGGATTTTGCATGAACTGCTGGTCGGTGTGCCGACTCACAACGTTATCGGTAATTTCCCCTCCGCCGTGTTTCACGGCATTCATATAAATATCAATTGCCGAAAAACTAACTTGCAAATATAGGCGTTGCATTCGCTGGCATGATGCTTCAGATCCCGCTCATCGGCGTCACGGACAGGCTCCAGAAAATGAGAGGCGTGAACGGCAAGGTTGCAGGAAACGTGATCTTCTGGATCAGTTTCTGCCTAGTCGGCCAGCCGCTGGCTGCATTGCTCTATTTTTTCGCCTGGCATGCCAAGTATGGTAGCGTCTCGAAGCAGGCGCAACATTTCCGTCTTTTTAGGTAATGGCTTAGTTTGTTCGATCTAGATGGCGTTGAAGGGCTTGCAACGGTTGTGCTTTACGGATAGAAGGATACGGTAGACGGTGTAAAATCACCAAATCGAATTGTTAATCCACCACAAATATCCATTCACTCCGCTCCAGTTCTTGCAGAACGGTAATGAGGAGTCCATAAGGCTTCATTCTTCAAGCGTATCAATGCAATTTGAGCCGGCCTTAACGAAACCGATTCCCGGACATCCAGCAACCACAAACAGACCGCTCAGTAAATATACCTGATCTTCCTCTCCGTAAACTCGCCATTAGACGGTGCATCCGCAGTCTCGCTCCCCTGCGGCACCAGCAACCCCGCGTGTTCCATCTTCCGGTTCTCTCGCACCAGATGCAGACTAAGCGCCACGCTCAGCACCGTCACCAGCAAGCAGAACGAGCACGAGATCCACATGCCCTTGTGGTAATACGGTTTCTCGTTCGCCGGAAACACGTTCGTGCCCAGTAGCGGGCCGCACTGGCCGATCGTGGCTAGGATCGTGTATCCACCCGCGCGCTTGCTCTCCGTGGCGTGCAGGTTCGCCGTCCAGGCTAACAGGAGCGCCACGCTCGCGAATATGTTGACGCTGAGGAAGACGCCGAAGTAGCGGGATGCGACGGATTTGGTCGTGGTTTGGAGAATGAAGCCGATGGCGGCGACGAGGGCGGCGAAGGCGCAGAACGGGCCACGCATGCGGAAGCGGTCGGAGAGGAAGCTGAGGATTATGATGGTGAAGAAACATAGCAGGTACGGCGGTGCGGAGAGGCCGTTGGACTGTATCTGGCTGAAAGAGCCCATTTCCGATATAATGGTGGGCACGAAGAGGGGGAGTGAGGCGAAGGAGACGTTACAGGAGAAGTACATTATGCCGGGGATGTAACCTGGAGGTGGCGTTAACTTCAAATATGTAGGGATTGTTGGGTTAGAGGACGTGCTTTTGGGATCTTTGAACGCCTCAAACAGCTCTCTGAACCGGATTCCAGACTTCTCCGATCCTTCCTCCACTTTCTGGTTTCGGGCTACGAAGTGTGCTGCTACAGCTTTCTCTCGTTCGTTGAGAAACCTAGTAGCAAGGAGAGAGTCTGGGAGGAAGAACCACGCTATGATTGCAATCAGGCATGTTGGCACTCCTTCGATGATGAACAGGATCCTCCAGGGAGCCACGCTGCCTCTGATCTGTGAGATTCCATAAGCTAGGGCGCTACCATATGCGTTCGCCATAGCCGCTCCAGAGATGAAGATGCCGTGTCTGAACCCCACGTTCTCACGTGGATAGAAGTAGGATAGGTACAGAGGCACGCCTGGACCGAACATAGCCTCTGCGACTCCCAGGAAGAAGCGACATGTCATTAGCCCGCCCCAATTGGATGTCGTTGCTTGGATGGTAGCTACGAATCCCCAAAAGAAGACCACGACGGCGGCCCAGCGGTGAGGAGAGAAGTGCTTCCAGCCGATGATGGTCCATTGAAAGAGGATGTCTGTCGTATATCTCTCAGCTCCAGAATAGAAAAAGTAAAGGGGATAAATGGACTGAGAGACTTACAGGCAATGTAGAAGAGAGTACCCAGCCAGTTATACCGATTGCCAGTCAGATTGATATCTTTTGTCATCCCAGCTAGTTTCGCATTGCCAAGATTTGATCTATCGAGGACAGAAAGAGAATAGAGGACAAAGACGAGGGGCAATAGATGCCAATCCAGCTTGCGAATGACGGCTGACTCCTCAGCAGCGGAAGGAGGGACGAAGCTACGACCAGAATCATCAAGGGCGACTTTTTCGAGATATTCAGTCGGATTTTCGTCGTTGGCGACCTTTTCTGCGGCCATGGTGACGTTTGGTAGTCCGCGGCGCAAGGCGATAAATGAAAGGAAAAATGGGACAGAACCGGGAAGGCATTATTATACACGGAGCGACAGTATCCTGGATGTAAGGGTGATATGACCAGGTTTCTGTTCTGCCCAATACCGGCTCGTTCCGGATTATTTCTGCCTTATTCCGGAACAGATCGTCCTCAAAGAGGAACAAATTGTGTATCGCTTTTGGCGGCTCAATTCCGGATTAATTGCCCCATTCTGGAACAGATTTGATATTATATCGAACTTTAAAGCTATGTAAGGCCTTTTAATGAAGCTTTTTATTAGATTTTAGCCATTTCTATAAGTTGACTTAGGAACTATCAATGCAAGGGATAGTATAGTTAACGGTTATAAATAAGGATTAATATATAATCTTATTAATTTTTAACGTGGAATGAGTATTAAATATATCCCTAACATTATAATTTATTATCTGGTAGAGTATAATTATAATATTTAGGATAAAAATATAAGATCATTGATTTTCCAACAAGATTGTGTAAGGCTCTAGGGATTAAACCCCTCTAAACTACTATAATACTATTAGATTCTATCTGGACTAGGTTACGCTGTAATTTATAAGTGTATTTAAAGGCCTTTCTACGTTGTGGATACAGTTTATAATTAGTAGAAACTAATTGGGTAGGGGGTGGTCGATCGCGTTCCCTAACACCAAAATCTGCGAATCGCGCAAAGCTTTAAACCCACTAAGATCTGTTGAAAGCCAGTCTCTCCGACGTTCTGCCGGCCATAGACTGATTGCCTAATTGGGTTTAGTGTGGTTGCGATTTAAATTTCTCCTGCCTGCGCCAGCCTTACCCGCTCTGTTGTCCTCTCCTTCGACTTCCGCAGCCTTTGTGGTGCGCTAGATTGATCACCTTCCTTACCTTCCATAGCCGATTGAGGTTGTATAGAGCTTTGGGGCTTCGTTCCCTATAAGCGAGCTTTGCGATCTAGATTAGCAAGCCGGGAAACAAGGTCGTCATATTTATACTAGGGGACTCACTTTATAGAGTTCTTCCTGGTTTCTTCTAGATACTTTATAAAGGGAGGCTTTACTATAACTAAGAAGGTAGGAATAGCTCGGGCGGCGTTATAGAACCCGGATGTAGTAGAAGGTAAGGTAGTCGCATTAGATGCGCCGACAATCGCTATTACTAGTGTTAGATTTAACCCGGCAATTAAGTTAGATATATATTCAGAACTCACAGAGAAGGCCCGCATATTATTTAGGATATAATTAAGTTGTAAATAAGGTAGTAGCTAAGGAACGATCAATAAGAATTTTTTATAGAAATTAAAGTTCGAAGCATCTCGGCTAAGCCTAATTAGGCGATCTCTAAGCAAAATTAACACCATAAGGGGCTTACGAGAGCTCCCTAAAAATGCCTTGCACTTAATTACGAAATATTATTTGACCACTAAATATATACTTATTAAGTAGATCTTTTAGGACGTCGTGTAGGCCTCGCAGGCGCAACTTAGGGCTATTTGAAGGGCTTCGCGATTAACGGTATCCCTTCCGCCGTTAATATAGGCGCAATAACTAACGAGCCAATTAGAGCCCGTGCATTCAATCGATTTTTTTATTATTCGCGCATAGGCTACGTTTCTATTGCGCCTCAACAGCGTAAAGGATAGATATAGTGTTAGTGAGCCTTAACTGAGCTGTACCACCCTGATCTTCGAAATATCTGTCCCGGAATTAAGCCGCAAAAGCCAATACACGACTCGTTCCTCTCCATCGCCGACCTGCTCACCTTCCCGCTGTCGGTATCCATCGCTAATCCCACCTCGATCCAGTCCGCCTTGACCGGGTACCACTTGGGCCTAATAAGTCTTGCACCTGGTATATACGTTTCGAGCCATTCCGCTGTCGTCTGCCGGAATGCGGCTTCTTTATCCTTATCAACCAAGAATTTGATAACGCTTACGCTGTCGTCCTTTCGCCACACGCGGAAGTCCTTGATCGCTGCCCCTATAAGTCTCTCAACTCCGTTCACACCCTACTAGATAATACTTCTGGCCGCCTCGGTTTTCCTGTCACCCTGGACCAGTGGGGTTGTCAGCGGCGCCGGCACCCAAACACAGTGAAAGACCGCCCAATGAGTCTACCAAATCGTAAGTATTTTTCATGCGACATTTAAGGATATCGTAGTTCGCGCGATAAATACACGAGGCTTAGTAGGCATTAGAAATTTGGCCCTTTTGTAATACAGCAATAGCTAAAAGGAGCCTTCCTTCCCTTTCTTAAGCAGTACTAAGGCGTTTTTAAGGCATAGCGTTGATGCAGAGAGAGCGTGTTGAATGTTTGATGATAGCTTGACATGTGCACACTATTCGGTGACCTTTACGGTTCGGTAATCAATTACGGTTATACCGTCTACTTGGGAGGATATCTTGGCTTATTCGTGCGATGTTTATTACAAAGGAGCTCGTTTTTCTTGAGTTATAAGCCGAGCTTTTGCCGCTAAGACTTGGACGCGTCCATAACCCCTTTAAACTTGATTAGATATTTTAAAATCTGCTTAAACTTTTCTATCGTACTAGTAATACTTTATTTTAGAGGTTTTATTGACCCGAGGTACGAGTGGTCTATACTTTCAGGTATAGGTATTCGAATTTTCAAACTCCCGCCAAGCCAGCTTTTAATTAGTTAGAAAAACCCGCCAAGCTAGCTTCTGGTTAGTTAGAGAAAAAGTCGCGGACGGTATCTACCTGCAAAATACACGTGACGAACTTCAAAACATTAAGTTTAACTAAAGCCCTGCAAAAGCTGCATCAAGCTCTACCAAAGCCCTGCAAAAGCTCTACACGAAGCTCCGTACAAAGCTCTACAAAAGCTTTACCAAAAGCTCTACCAAAGGCTTTACAGCACCTCTGCTCACTCAGTATACTGGCCACGTAGTAAATAGAGCACGCAGTGCGCAGGGGGGCCTAAGGGGGTCTCCCCCTTAAAGCTCTGCTCGAAGCTCTGCTCGGAGCTTTACTTAAAGCCCTATACGGAGCTCCAAAGCTCTACTAACACGTAGCACTAATATACTAGGAAGTCTCACAATCGTCTTGACAAACGTCTCTACAAACACCTCTACGACGGCTCTACAATTGCCTATACAATCGTCCGTACAAACGGCTCTACAAACAGCTCTACAAACGGCTCTACAAACGTCTACACGATCGCCCGTACAAACACCCATACAATCAATCAATCAAACGTCCATACGATCAATCGATCAGACGCCTATACAATTAATCAGACGCCCGTATAAACGTCTCTCGAAGGTCTATAATCGCCTATACAATCGTCCATACAACGTCCGTACGAACGCCTACACAAACGTCTACACGAACGCCTGCACGAACGCCTACACAAACGCTTGCACAAACGCCTATACAAAGCTCTGCTCAAAGCTCTATACAAAGTCGTTTATAAGGCTTTCAAAAACAAGCCTAAATATAAGCTCTATCAAAGCTCTACATAAGGCTCTATTAAAGCTCTACGCAAGGCTCTATCAAAGCTCTACAAAAGCTCTACACGAAGCTCCGTACGAAGCTCTATAAAAGCTCTGCATAAACCTCTGTACAAAGCTCTACAAAAGCTCTACTAAAAGCTCTACTAAAGCCTCTACCAAAGCCTCTGCAAGAGCTCTGCCTACGCAGTAAATAGAGCACGTAGTGCGCAGGGGGGTCCAAGGGGGTCTCCCCCTTGAGCTCAAAGTTCTACTTGGAGCTCTACTTGAAGCTTAATACGGAGCTCTAAAGCTCTGCTAACACGCAGTACTAATATACTAGGAAGGTTCTACAATTGGCCGTACAAACGTCCATATAATTAATCGCCGTACAAACGTCTCTACAAACGGCTCTACAAACGGCTCTACGAACAGCTCTATAAACGTCTACACAATCGCCCATACAAACGCCCGTACGAACGCCCATACAAACAATTAATTAAACGTCCATATAATCAATCAATCAAACGTCTATACAATTGCCTATACGATCGTCTCTATAAACGTCTCTACGATTAATCGCCCGTACGAACGTCTGCACGCCTACATATAGCTCTATAGAAGCTCTATACGAAGCTTTACATAAAGCTCTACACAAAGCTCTATATAAAGCTCTACAAAAGCTCTACTAAACGCTCTACTAAAGCCTCTACAAGAGCTCTGCCCACGCAGTAAATAGAGCACGTAGTGCGCAGGGGGGGTCCAAGGGGGTCTCCCCCTTAAGCTTAAAACTCTACTCGAAGCTCTACTCAAAACTCTACTTAAAGCTTAATACGGAGCTCTAAAGCTCTACTAACACGCAGCACTGATATACTAGGAAGGCTCTATAATCATCTACACAAACGGCTCTACAAACGGCTCTGCAAACGTCTGCATAATCGCCCATACAAACGCCCATATAATCAATCAATCAATCAATTAAACGCCTATACAATCGATCAATCAAATGCCCATACAAACGATCAATCAAACGTCCATACAATTGCCTATACAATCGTCTCTACAAACGTCTCTGCAGTTAATCGCCTGTGCGAATGCCTGCATATGGCTCTGCACAAGGTTCTGCACGAAGCTCTACACGAAGCTCTACCGAAGCTCTACATAGAGCTCTACAAAAGCTCTATAAAAGCTCTACACGAACCTCCATATAAAGCTCTGCAAAAGCTCTACTAAACGCTCTACTAAAGCCTCTACAAGAGCTCTGCCCATATAGTAAATAGAGCACGCAGTGCGCAGGGGGGTCCAAGGGGGTCTCCCCCTTAAGCTCAAAGCTCTACTTAAAACTCTACCTAAAGCTTAATACGGAGCTCTAAAGCTCTACTAACATACAGCACTAATATACTAGGAAGGCTCTATAATCGTCTATACAAACGGCTCTATAAACGGCTCTATAAACTTCTATACAATCGCCCATACAAACGCCTATATAATTAGTTAATTAATCGATCAATTGCCTATATAAACGCCTATATAATTAATTAATTAACTAACTAAACGCCTATATGAACGTCTCTATAAACAGCTCTATAAATGGCTTTATATATAGCTTTACGCACGGCTCTACAAACGTCTATATAATTTATTAATTAATTAATTACCTATACGAACGCCCGTCTAAACGATTAATCAAACGCCTATATAATTACCTATACAATTGTCTCTACAAATATCTCTGCAATCAATCGCCAGAATAAATAGCTATATATCTATATATTTGCACGTGGCTCTGCGCAAGGCTCTATATAAAGCTCCGCATAAGGCTCTACTAAAGCTCTGCATAAGGCTCTACTAAAGATCTATACAAGGCTCTACTAAAGCTCTATATAAGGCTCTATTAAAGCTCTGCATAAGGCTCTGCCTAAAGCTTACCCCCTACTATAAAGCACGACAGAGGTATAGGATTTATAAAACATATCCATACCTACTAGTATATGTTAATTAAGCTCTATACAATAAGGCTCTAAATTAAAGCTTTAGGTTAATTAATCGGCTTATTAATTATAAACTCGGGTCAAATTTTTTATTTAGGGTACTAACGATCCGCATGTTAAACGTGTTATTGTATTTAAGCGAAGAGACTTACCAGTAACGGGTTAGCCACCTAGACAAGACAGCTACCCATTCAAGACAGTGCACGGACCTCCTACCAAAATTAAAATCAAAATATCAAAATATACTCCTTTACTACACTTCCACTATATCCTCTACTACCCCCAAATCGCTATCACTTAGCAAGGAAAATTGTATACAAATTGTTCTTTAATTATTAGAAGCCAATCCTAATCTATCTAGCTATAAGCTTGCTAAAATATATAACCTATTACCTTCTTCTCTTTACTTATCACGGAACCCCACCGCAGGGGCCTCTATAGGAGAGCCCCGTACTCTCGCATATACCTCACGTATAGCTTATATTAGCTACGCGTAGGTATATCACCTCCTTACGCCCTTAACCCTTATGATTGATCGCGTAACGTCTTGTAGACTCCTCGAATACATACGCTTTATAGCCACTGCCCCTGTCCCATGACATTACTACTATTATAATGGCCGCTAATTAAGTAAGGAGTATTACTAAAAGCTTTAAAAGCTCTTAGTTATTAAGAAGTTTTCTCTAATTAAATAGATTAATATAATAGAAGCTTAGGTGTATAATTACAGCACCTATTATACTAACTACGTGCCTACGCGTTCGGTACGCCAGGTACGCGTTTACGCGTTTAGTATACTAACCACTCGCTTACGCGTCTAGTATACGTATAAAGCACTAACTAATTAGGGGAAGGACGCATTAGTATATAGACTACGTAGTCTACCTTAATACAAGACACAGTTACTACCATCCTAAAGAGCATATAATACTATACGTATTTTATGCCCTAGGATATAACTTACTTATACTATTAAGTTAGTACAAATACTAATTAGTAAGCGCACACAGATTAGTAATCACTTAATACCTCCCACCAAGCGATATACAATAGCGACCACCCGTTTAAACTTCTAGTATAACTTACTAGAAGGTCGGAAGTTAGGGATTACGGATTATTACTAACTCTATATACTTATTTAAGTCTTAATACGGTTTACTAGAAGTTTATAAACGCGAATACAGACCTATATAGAAACTTTTTACCCTTAACCTCTTCAAACCTTAAACCCCTATTCCTACTATACCCTCCCTTAATACCTTTAACCTCTTTTCAGACCCCTTATAGAGACCCCCTACCCTCCTACAAACCGGTACAGACCTATTAACCGCCTTTACGGACCACTATAAGACCTTTTCTACCCGCTACGTACTATACTATATAGTATAGTAGATATAAGCAAGTAGATTAATAAAGGTTAAGAGAAATAGAGCTAAGGAGTCGACCTTATATCTATAACTAACGTTAACAACTATATTAAATATAAAATCCTTAAATACGGATATTTTAAGCTTATAAATAACGACCTATAGGAGCAATATAAGGAAGACTTTACAGACTTTACGGAAGCTATTTTTAAGGCTTATAACCCTACTGCTATCCGTAACCTATAAACCCTTTTACATTACTAAGGCGTATAGGTTAAAAGGGATAAACGAGTTACTGTTATACGGTCTCTATATAATACACTACATAAGGACTAAACGGAATGGACTAAAGAGTAGATCTTAGATTATATTAAAACTAGCAACCTCTTTACCTCCTTTAAACTTAACAGAATCTCTAGCCTTATAGCTAATCTATTTAACTAAATTCATTCTATAAACCTAAGTAGTATTAGAATTAATCTTACTGGCTAAAGTATACCTAATACTTAAGTTACAGACCACAATACTACTGTAACCTAAATTACGGACTATAATACCCCTATAAACCAAAATACGGACTAAACCCCTTCCGTTACTTAAGTTATAGACCCGTAATCTACCTAAGTAAAGACCTATAGTAAGGAACTAGCTAACCTAGCTAAGCTCTATACTAACGAATCTAAGTATAGCGGTAAAAACGACAATTTTAACTTTAAACTAACTATCTTTACGGACCTTTACTAGAAGGCTAATATTCCTAAATAAGAGTTTAGCCAAGCCTACTCTACTATACTACGCGGCCTAGTACTTAACCACTACTACACTAACCTTAAGAGTAACCCTCTTAGTGTTCCCTTTAATAAGCTATATAAAGCTACCCGTAACTACTTTAAAGGACCAGAATATAAGCGCGATATCCTTACCTAATAAAATGCGACTAAGCTACAGACCGTAATTAACAAGAATACTAAAAAATCGACTATAGAGTACCTGCAAATTCTCATTAAAGACCTCCGGCACCTATAGCACGGCCTTAACACTAAGCTTTAAATAGACGACTTCCTATATAATAAACTTATTACAGCCTACTAGGAAGTAGAGCCCTATAAGTACGCCTACTATAAGCCTATAGATACCTTATCTGGCCTTATTAATAATCTACGCTCCTCTATTATAACGTATAAAGTCTTAAACCCACTAGGCAGCACTTAAGCCTTTATTACGGATATTTAATATCTATAAACAGACTTAGACGTCTACTTTATAGACTGCCGCTACTACTAGCAGCACCCGTACTGACCAAGTCCTACCTATAACCCCTATAGTAACCCCCGTATAAAAATATACCCCCGTAGATAAACTAGCCAGAAGTGCTTTATATGCAGTAAGGAAGAATATTAGTCTATAAGGTATACCTAGGAAGAACGTAATAAGTCTAGGAAGAGACTTAATAGCTATATTAACTAGTTTATTTTAGAATACAAAGAAAAGGAAGTAGAAGAGCCCCCTAAGAAGTTAATAGAAGCCCTTATAATTAACTTTAACTTAGACGCTTAGGAATAAAAGACCTTAGAGATATTTCTAACTACTTTTAGACCTTTTACGGACAGCTAAGCCTTTAATATTACGACCGTATTAGCCAACCGTTCCTTTATACACTTAGTTATACCCAAAAACTATTTTATAAGCACCCCTATTACGGACGTTATAAATTATAAGTAGGACCTATTTGCATATATTACTATAAAACGCTATACCCCTAAGGAATTCTATAGTGTTATAATCGATATAGGTGCCTCTAAGAAGTCTACTATAGGCTATAGATAATACCTCACATATAGAACCACCATAAATAATAATACGGATATTAATATTACGTAAACTAGGGCCGTAAATATCTAATTCGGCATCGGCTTAACCGTATTAATTAAATTAGTTAAAGTTAAGACTCTAATTAGCCTAGTTAACTTCCATATAGTAAAAGCGGACACCCCTTTCCTACTTTGCCTTATAGATATAGATAGGCTATAGGTTTACTATAATAATATTATAGACACCCTAATCAGCCCTATAACTACCCTAGGAAGTAAGTATATCACCCTACCAATTATACAATAATTTAGACACCCGTTCCTTATATAGGGAGAGATTTTACGGACCTACATTTAGGAATCTTTTAACTATAACCTATACTACCTTACTAGTACGGAAATCTACCGCCTATACCGCCGTTTTAGCTACCTATTAGCTAAAAAGCTATATAAAGTCCTTAAACGCTCTAGACATAACAACGTTAATAGAAAGGTAGTTAACCACCTAACTAAATACTGCTCCTTTTACTAGAAATACGGATGTTCCCTAGGCTAATTTAAGTTTACTCTTTATAAAGACCTTAACTTTAACCACTTAGTGTACGTAGATATTATATATATTAACGGCAGCCTAGTATTACACATAATTAATAAGGCAACCCGCTGTTAAGCCGCCCGTTAGTTGCAAAATATATTTATAAAATACACTTAGGATATTTTACAGACCTACTAGATTAACATATACGTTAGACCCCCTAAGTATATCACCCACAATACTAGTAGGAACTTTATTAGTAAGGAATTCTAGCAGTATACTACGGCCATAGCTATATTAATAAAAGCTATCCTAGTTAAGGCGCATTAGTCCGTTAGGCTTATTAAGTAAGCTTACCTAGCCTTATAAAGAGCTTACTAGATTATTACGGATAAATATAAGGACATTTAAAAGGAACTGGCTCTATAGATGGCCGTAAAAGCTATTAATAACACCACTAGCCCTAATAGACTAGTACCCACCCTCTTAGTTTACGGAGCCTACCTAAGAATAAGTAACCTAGATCCTCCTACCCCGTCTATTATAGAACGAGCAGCTATAATACAGAAGGCGATAGCTAAAATAGTTAAGCTACGGGCCAAACAAACCGTTAATAACGCTCTATACTACCGTAACGGACCTAATACAACCTTAGTACACGACCTCCCGCTTAATTCTAAAGTCCTTATATAGCATAAAAGCGGTAAGTAAACCGGACCCTACTATTTACTAGCTGTAGAAAATAAAACGTACTATGTATAACTTCCTAGTAGCCTAACTAGCTTTAGGAGCACGTTTATAAAACCCTACTTTCAGTCTAAAAACACCCACAACGTTAAACTAGACGAATTAGAAATACCTCTACCTTTAAACAAACTAAAAGCACCTTCGCCTACTATAGAAGTCCCCTATAAACCTACTGAACCTACTAAACCTACCGTAAAGCATAGTTAAGGACGCCCCTAAAAGTACCCTATAACTAAGAACTCCGTAATAAAGAATTACCTAACCTCTGCAGGAATATCCGTAAGGTAATCTCCACCTATAGATATATTAGTTCTAGTATAGAAAACCCCGTTTACGGACTTATAATATAAAGAGATTAACGGACTACTTAAAAAGGGTGTTTTTGCGGTTATAACGGAGAGAGATATTCCGCAAGGCGTCCGTATATTTAACTTACGCTTTATTAACAAAATTAAGCACCCTAGTATTAACAAAGCTTTTAAAAAATTAAGGCTTATTATATAAGCCTATAACAACTAAGGAAAGGACTTAGTCCTTACGCAATTACCTACAATCTAACGAGTTAGTTAACGGATTATACTTATATTTACGCCTAAACTACAGCAAACTAAATCCATAGCCCTTTACCTACGGGATATCTTATAAGCCTATATATAGTCTAATACCTACCTAAGCAGAGATATCTTTATATAACCACCCTATAAGCTTAACCTATAACTAGGAACAATTTTATGGATTATAAAACCTCTTTACGGAGTACTAGAAGCTAGAAACCATTGGTTTAAGATATACTACTAGCACTACATTAGTAAACTTAAAATAGAATAGTTAACCTACAACCTCTACCTCCTATATAGCCCATTAAACGGCCTTAGTATTATTAGACTCTAAATAGATAATACCTTCTTCCTAGTAGACTAAACCTTTGCGGACGCTAAAGAAACTAAACTATAAAAGGCGAAGTTCTTAGTAAAACTATAAGAGCAGTTAACTAAGCAAACCCTAATTAAGTTTAACAGAGGCTTAATTATATAAAAGGGCAACCTAATTAAGCTAACTTAGGAGCGCCAAGCTTAAAACCTAAAGCCTATTATAGTAAGACCTATAGACCTTACTAGCTCCCGCGAAGAGACCTATAAGACTATAAATATAAAGAACTAATACGTTGTATAGCGTATAAGAGGCGCCTATATTACTATAGTCTGCCAACCTAAATCTGCCTATAATTTATCCTTTACGGCCCAGGTAATAGATCTATAAGAAGAAAATATTAAGTAGCTTAATAAGCGCATTTAGTGGCAAATTGACAATATAGTAAGGGGACTTACTTTCGTACCACTAGACCTAAGTTCTTTTAGCTTACTAGTATTTACGGACGCCTCCTTTACTAATAATAAAGACCTATTATTATAAATCGGCTTTATAATCATACTTACGGACCGTAATTAGGACATAAATATACTGCACTAGTCTTTAATTAAGTGTAAATAAGTAACCCGCAGTATACTAGCTTCTAAACTATATATACTAGCTCATAGCTTTAATATAGCAGCCGCAATTAAATTAACGGTCTGGAAGATTCTATAACTAAAGTAGTTACCCCTAGTTTTATATACTGATTTAAAGTCCCTTTATAACTGCCTAGTTAAGCTAGGTACAATATAGAAGAAGAGGTTTATAGTTAACCTAATATGCTTATATTAGGCCTATAAACGGCGCGAGATTATAGAGGTTAAATGGATTAGCGGCGGAAATAACCTAGTAGACACCATAACTAAGGCAAAGCTGTATTAAGCTCTTAAAATCTTAATTAATATAAATAAACTTAATCTAAAGGTTATAGAATAGGTAGAACAAGACTAACGAAATACCTACGGTGCGTTTACGGCCTGTTAAAAGGCCGTACGGCTTATTATACGGCCTATTCTACGGACCGTAAGCTATTAAGTAGAAAACAGTAGAAAGCTACGGTAGAACTTAGTAGGCTTACATAACCTGCCAAATTCTGCTATATTCTGCTATAGTAGTTAAATTAACTAATTATAATTTTCCATGCCGGGCACAGAAAATCGCCATTAGCTCGCTTAGCACTAGCGCCTTAGCGGCCCTTAAGATCTAACTTATAGCCAGCTTAGAGCACCGTTTGGAAGGTAGCCCAGAAAGCACCTTAGGGGGGGGTTTCTATATACTTTCTTTGCATCTTATAGTTCTATTTCCTATATATTTTCTTTTATATTTTACGGTTCTATTAAAGCAATTACGGAGGCTATATATAGGTGGTTTTATTTTTTAAGTACCACTAGTATATAATTACAGCACCTATTGTACTAACCGCATGCCTACGCGTTTAGTATACTAACCACTCGCTTACGCGTCTAGTGCACGTATAAAGCACTAACTAATTAGGGGGAGGACGCATTAGTATATAGACTACGTAGTCTACCTCAATATAAGACATAGTTACCATCATCCTAAAGAGCATACGATACTATACGTATTTCGTGCCCTAGGATATAACTTACTTATACTATTAAGTTGGTACAAACATTAGGTTAGCTACCTTAAATTTAATACCTTAAATCTATAGCTAAAAGTATCCTTATTATAAAGAAGTATCCTCTAGAGCTTAGTTAATACTAGTATAAAAACTTCCTTACCTAATACCTAAAGCTTTAAGCTTAATTTACCTAAGGCCTTAATTAAAAGTAAAAGGATTTTAAGGATCTAAATATTATTAGGGAATAGTTTAACCTCTATAAAGCTACTATTACTATTGGTTATATAGGATAACTCACCAATAACGACTACTCGAGTAGGTTACAGTGATGTTAGTTAATAAAGCTTTTTGATTGGAATAAGGAAGGGCGAGGAGCTTAAGGCTCCTCGCCACGCTAGTGCCGCGGCGACACGTGATGGCAACTTGCTATCACGTGACAGCAGTTTGCCGTATGTGACGGCAAATTGCCTTATTCCCGACACTGGCAACTCTTCTTTTATAGTTGCCCTCTATATATAAATACTGCTTAACTATTATAATAAATATAGATCCTTTTTACTTACTATTGCCATTATAATATAAGTCTTACTATTCTAAAATTTGCCTCTTAGCACGTGGTGCTTTCTTGCTAAGAAGTTATGGGTAAATATTGTATTAGGGCCGTTAGGGCCGCTAAGGCGCTAGCTATAAGTAAGCTAATAGCAATTTTCCATGCTGGGTATAGAAAATCCTAATTAGCTAGTTAAAATTAGGGTCTATAGAGCGTTATGCTCTTACTCCCTTTTAACCTAACCTTTAACTTATACGCGTAAAGTATTTATATTAACAAACGTTTTTAGAGCCTTATTTAGGTTTGCCTTTATTATTATATCTACTAGGTTATCTTAACTGTTAATCCATTAAATCTTAAAGAGTTTTTGCCGTTTATAGGATTAATAAAGTGCTATAATATTAATTATAAGGCGCTTTTCCTTTATAGTACTAAGCTTAACTAAGCACTTATAAAGGGAGTATAAGTCGGTATATACGATTATAGGGATAACGGGAAGTTCGAGTTGATTTATAATTATCTTTAGGGTAATTCCAATTATAATTGCTATATTAACTCCGCTAACTATTCTATATATCTCTAACGCTAAAACGCTTTAAGTAATGCGCTTACTCTTAGTTAAGCTCTAATAGATAAGATTGCCGTAGATCGTAAAGTTATTCTCTTTAGTAGATTTGTTTATAATAATAATCTTATATCTTAGCTAGGAGCTAAAATCTTTATTATTTATAAACGATCTATTAATAAATATAAAGAGCTTAGTGGTAGGAAGATTAATAGGTATATAGAGTAGTCCCTAGTTAAGATAGTTTATTTACTAAAAAAGATGCTTATTTAGGGCAAGGACGTTATTCTTAGTTAGTTCCTAGTGTTAAGCGGTAATAAAGAGATTAAATAAAGCCTTAGGTTAATAGATAGAAGTAATATAAGCTTTATGAGCGCGTTACTCTATATATCCTTATTTTAGAGAATTAATATTAATAACATTAATCTTCTTACCTTAACCCTTCTGGCATAAAGCAATAGAATCCTTATTTAGGGAGAGGATACATCTATTAAAGAGTAATAGTGTTATTAAATTAAGCTTTTCCTTTAGCTTTACTATAAGATTTACCTTTACTAGCTCGTCTTCTTTAAGAGTTAAGAATTAGTTATCTCCTAAAATAATTATATTGTTGGTTTATATGCTAATAATTCTAAATAGAGTTTTTGTAGTTATAATAAGGAAGCATAAATTAAATATAGAAGTAGTTATTAAAAGCTTCTCTTTATGGTGCTTACTATAGGTAGCCCACTAGTAAGTTCCTGCCTCTGCGATTCTATATAATAGCTTAAGCACAACTATAATTATATCTTTGGAGTATTAGTAGCAAATTTACTTTAGAAGGTATACTAATATTAAGCGCTAAAGGTACGTCTTTAATTAGGTATAGGCTTAAGTAATATCTCGTAAATAGACTACTATTTTATTCTTTATTAGGGAGGGAGCTAGTGCAATAATAACTCGCTAACTGGCTTGTTAAATTGTAGGAGATTATATAAAAATTACCTCCTTACTATTATTGTTGTAGCCTTAGATAATAAGCCTTAATTTCTTAAATAGGGCGTTAGTAGCTTTGCCTTTAATCTCGTTAACTATTCTTAACTTAAAGATGCGAACTTTATTAAACTTAGTAGGGTTATACTTCTTGAATTTAAAGACCTCTCTTGTAATAAGACTATTAATCTCTTACTTATTAGATGCTTGGAAAGGAGCTCCTAAAGTTATAATATAACCTTCCTTTTGGAGCTGTTTTGTAAGTTTAAAGTTAGCCTTCTCCTTAGCTGTTATAAAGGCTATTAATAGCTTAACTTTATTCTTAATGGCGGCAATAAATTACTCTTTGAAATTAATAAGATATTGGTAATTTTATAATCCCTTTAGGCGACCTCTACCGCGTTATGGTTGCGGCGTATCTACTATAATTATATTAGGATTATGGTCGCCTTCTAGAGTATATTAATTGTGGCTCTCCTCTAGGGTATCTTCTATGGTATCCTGCAAAGGCTTAGAACTATTATCTTTATAGTAAGGCTTAATAATAGTTAAACGGAATTAAGTGGGTCTATAAGGCATCTAAATAGTATAAGTTTAACTATTAATTATAATAAGTTAATGTAGGCCTAACTATTCTCCCTTTTTACGCTATACGCGTACCTTAGACTAAAGTGGCAGATTAAGTATAGTTAAGGTGTTTAGGCTATTTCTTATTTTTAGTGCATTATTAACCTAGCGTATAGCGTAGAGATATTATACCTCCTTTATTGCCTTGTAAATAGCCTTAGCTTATTATATAATAGAGGGAGATAATAGAGAATCATTAGTTATTTAAGGGTAGGCGCTAAAGACTAGTAATGTAGGTACGAGTCTATCTGGGCCAGCGGAATTATTAACAGCTTTAATAGCTATTTATAAGGTAAGTTCTTTGCTAGCGTCCTCTAGTTCTAAAGAGATAATTTTATATACGCGGCGTAATAGCGCATAATATCGTTCTACTTTTTTAATACTATTATGTGCCTTAATAGGGACTTCCTTAACCTCAATTGCTATTGCCTTTATCTATTATTAAAACTCTATAGATAAGAAGTTCTTTCCTACATTGTAGACGATTTAATTAGGGGGTCTTAGGTAGATATCGATCTAGCATAATTAAAGGGTATCCTATGTGTTCCTAGCTGATATATCCTTTAAAAATCGTGCGGCTTAAAAGGAGGTTAAGAAGTTAATAACTTGGAGTACTGGCTTACCGCTAAGATATATAACGTTAATAATAATACAGAAGTTAAAGTTATAGTTATCTTTAAGGGTGAACTTAAATTGGCTAGGGGACTTCTGGTTTATTTAGTATTAATAGTAGTACTTTATAAGATGCTTAATTACCTTAACCTTAACTTTATGGCCTACCTGCTAAAGAACCCTAAGTAATTAATAAACGAATAGGTGGCTAAAACGATGGTGTAGTTAATGTAACTCTAACTTAGTTAAATGGCTCTAAGTAATACTCTTTTTTAGTTAATAAAGGAGTAACTAGGGGTAACCCTACTTGCGTATAACGGGCACCTAATTATCTCCCTAAATAAGTATATTCTTAAGGTTATTAAGCTTAATGCCTAATTTGTTTATATCTCTAATGCAAAATAGAAATGGGGTGTTTATAGGAACAACGTAAAAGGTAATATACCCTAAGGGGGTTTAGACCCTAATTGTGCTAATAAAGATCACAGTACCCTTACTAAAATGAATTGTGTATTGGCCTACCGTTAAATAGTTAATCTAAATAGAGCTATTAAGCTGCTAAAGGGCTTAAACTTAAGGTTCTCCTGCTATAAATACTCCTGTGGCTCTAGTATCTGGTATAATACCATAGAAGACGTTCGCCGAGTATTTATCATTAAAGGAGAACGCGGAACTCTCCCTTAGCTTATTAAAGATATCTAACTTTATAGTAAAATAGAGCGTAGATTAGTTATTAAGAATAATAATGGTTTATATACTATCTACCTTACTATACTTAGTAAAGTATTGGTTAGGTAAGTACTCCTCAATTTCTATATCTATAAGGAGCTGTTCGGCCTTATTAACCTTACCCTTAAGATCTTTTACGCCTTTATATTAAACTAGGAAGCTTTAGAAGTAGGCTATAGTAATTTTATAATTTCCGATGTTTCTTATACTCTGGCGAAACTTATTATATACCTCCTTTTGTTTATTAAGAGAATGCCTAGTTAACTAGTAATTTGGTTTTTTATAAATATAGCACTTCTTCTAGTAATTACTTTGAAATAAACCTCTATAAAGACCTCCACCTTTACTTTATAGTTGTTAATTATACCCTCTACCGTATTACCTACCCCGGCTACTATATGTTTGATTAGTCTAGTTATAATCGTATTGGTTGGGTGGGTTAATTAAAGTAGGTTAAAGTTAGGCGTTAAATTGCTATACTTCTTAAGAGCGTAGAGTAGTGCTAATAGAAGATCTTAATTAAGTATATATTCCTTTATAAGTATTTGCAGGATTAAAGAGAGTAAGGTTATATTCTTTAATACCTTAATATACGCTAATAACTTAATTACGTAGGCTAAAGTCCTCTTAATATAATTTGGATAAACTACGCTAAATTATCTAAAGTTAATTAAAGAGCTTTTAAAGATAATTAAGCGGAGGGATACCTAGGTTTATAGCAATAATCCTTAGGAAGGTAGTCTCTCTCCATTCTAATATATACTGCTACTTATTCTCTTCTGTTTTAAAGTGGTATTTTAACTTATATATTATGCGGTTAAAATTATATCCTTTTCCTACTAAATGATTATAATAGAAGGTACTAGCTTGGCCCTTAAGTATAACAGAATAGGCGTTATAGTATTAATTAGACTCTATTCCTACCTTCTAGTAATAGTTATAGAAGATACGTAGTTTCGAATTAAGAACATTATATAATTTCCTGCTAAACTTCTTCTTTTAATCCAAATAGAGCTTCGCAAGCTCTATAAGCAATTTTAAACTACCTCCAATTTAAGATTAAAATAGAGGAGGTAGGAGTTGTATTACAGGCTATAGTAGGGACGTAGGTCTAGTCGGTAGAGTCTAAAGGTTAGTAAATCGCGAAGCAAGGGGATCTTATACTTGCTTATATTAAAAGGCAGTAGTTAAAGTTATAGGTTAAATTAGTGGATTCTAGGGAACTAAAGATAGAGATAGAGGCAATAGATATAGAATAAAAGAACTCATGCCTAGAGCAATAGAATTAGAACGCGTCTCTTATAGTATATTACTTAGATTCTATTATAAGTTAAGCTTTCTTATAGTGTATAGTTGGTGCTTAATCTCTTATACAGTTTATTTATACTCTTCTTTTATATTAAGAACCTGCTCCTAAATGTTATCTCTAATAATACCCCTATCCTTAGGGACAAATACTCTATTCTCCTAAAGGAAGTTATAAAAGTCCCGTATAATATCCTTATTTATAGGGGCCTATATTTCCTTTATCTATCTAATAAAGTCCTCCTTTATACATTCCTATAGCGCGGTATCGTTATATTTACTATCCTTATAATATGCTATACGGTATAATAAAAATCCATTTAAGTCTTGTTTATTAGCGTTTATAAGGTTAATTATAGCTTTATTCCATATCTTTAGGTTAATATCTTCCTTATACTTCTTTGGGTAGGTTAACGCTATAGTAGGTATAGAATTAACAGGGTGTTATACATTAAAGGTAGGTAGGATTTTCGGTTTTATAGGATCTCGTAGGTTTGCTGTTAAGAGGTAGGCAATTTAAGATGTTGTTCAACGCGTTTTAGACGTTAACTTAGGACCTTAGGTTTAGTAACACTTCTAACCTAAAGTACTTAACCAAATCTTTATAAACGCGGTTGTTCTATATAATAGACGCAACTTAGTATCTCTTAGTACTTAGTAACACTTTTATTACTAGTTTTCCGTAAGTCTAAGGTAGTATAGTATCGCTGGGATCCATTCCATATAAGCGCATATAGCACCCCTATATAAGACTGTCTCTTCTATTCGAAGACCTAGCTGCTCTATAATTAACTATATATTTAACTACTAATTAGTATTAGTTACACAGGGTGACTCACCAATAATGACTACTTAAGTAGGTTATAGTGATGTTGGTTAATAAAGCTTTTTAATTGGAATGAGGAAGGGCGAGGAGCTTAAGGCTCCTTGCCACGCTAGTGCCGCGGCGACACGTGATGGCAACTTGCCATCACGTGACGGCAGTTTGCCGTACGTGACGGCAAATTGCCTTATTCCCGACAATTACTAAGTATATAATTCCCCTAAACGATTAATATAATATAGATAAAAAAGGAATTATAATAGGGGTAGGCGATAAGGTTAAGGTGCTTATTCCTTAATTAAAGGCTTAAGCCTTTATTATAGAGCTAGGCAATTATAATTAGGTATCTATTATTAAGTATATATTAGAAAGTTAATATTAATTACCTCCCTACCTTATATTTTAGGGAAAATAAGTATAATAATCTTAGATATTACCTAAACTTAATTATAAGACAGTAATTTAAGTAAGTAATTTAGGGTAGATAAATTTGGATATTATAGTTGTTAGTCACACAAGGTGACTCACCAATAACGACTACTTGAGTATGTTATAGTGATGTTGGTTAATAAAGCTTATTAATGGAATGAGGAAGGGCAAGGAGCTTAAGACTCCTTACTACGCTAGTGCCGCGGCGACACATAACAACTGCTTGCTTTATTCCCGACACTAATAACTCTTTTTTTATAGTTACTATCTATATATATAGATACCGCTTAACTTACATAGTGTTATAGGACTACCCCATAATACCTTACGCACGCCCTCCGATTAAGCCTAGTTATAAGACCGCAATTTACCACAATCTACTATATTCTGCCCCGCTATAGAATTCTACCAAATTCTACTAAGCCATAGACTTCTGCTAAATTCTGCTAAGCTATAGACTTCTGCCAAATTCTGCTAAGCTATAGACTTCTGCCAAATTTTACTAAGCTATAGAATTCTGCCAAATTCTACTAAGCTATAGAATTCTACCAAATTCTACTAAGCTATAGAATTCTGCCAAATTCTACTAAGCTATAGAATTCTGCCAAATTCTACCAAGCTATAGAATTCTGCCAAACTCTGCCAGATCTACTGGATTCTGCTAAGTTCTACCAAAACTATAATATAAGTCTTACTCCTACTCCCTTTTAACCTAACCTTTAACTCGCATATATAGAGTATTTATATTAATAAATATCTCTAGAGCCTTATTTAGGTTTACCTTCGTCATTATATCTACTAGGTTATCTTAGCCGTTAATCCATTAAATCTTAAAGAGTTCTTGCCGTTTATAGGATTACTAAAGTACCATAATATCAATTATAAGGCGCTTCTCCTTTATGGTACTAAGCTTAACTAAACACTTATAGAGGGAGTATAAGTTAGTATATATAATCGTAGGGATAACGGGAAGTGCGAGTTAATCTATAATTATCTTTAGGGTAGTTCCAATTGTAATTACTATATTAACTCCGCTAACTATTTTATATATCTCTAACGCTAGAACGCTTTAAGTAACGCGCTTACTCTTAGTTAAGCTCTAATAGATAAGGTTACCGTAGATTATAAAGTTATTCTCTCCGGTAGATTTATTCGCGATAATAATCTTATATCCTAACTAGGAGCTAAAATCTTTATTATTTATAAACGATCTATTAACAAATATAAAGAGCTTAGCGGTAGGAAGATTAATAGGTATATAGAGTAGTCCCCAATCGAGATAGTTTATTTACTAGGAAAGACGTTTATTTAAGGTAAGAATATTATCCTTAGTTAGTTCCTAGTGTTAGGCGGCAATAAAGAGATTAAATAAAGCCTTAGGTTAATAGATAGAAGCAATATAAGCTCTATAAGCGCGTTACTCTACATATCCTTACTTTAGGAAATTAATATTAATAACGTTAATTTTCTTACCTTAACCCTTCTAGCGCAAAGCAATAGAATCCTTATTTAGGGAGAGGATATATCTATTAAAAAGTAATAGTATTATTAAATTAAGCTTTTCCTTTAGCTTTACTATAAGATTTGCCTTTACTAGCTTATCCTCTTTAAGAGCTAAGAATTAGTCGTCTCCTAAGATAATTATATTATTAGTTTATATACCAATAATTCTAAATAGGGTTTCTGTAGTTATAATAAGGAAGCAGGGATTAAATATAGAAGTAGTTATTAAAAGCTTCTCTTTATAGTGCTTACTATAGGTAGCCCACTAGTAAGTTCCTACCTCTACAATTCTATATAATGGCTTAAGCATAACTATAATTATATCTTTAGGATACTAGTGGCGAATTTACTCTAGAAGGTATACTAATATTAAGCGCTAAAGGTGCGTCTCTAATTAGGTATAGGCCTAAGTAATATTTTATAAATAAACCGCCATTCTATTCTTTATTAAGAAGGGAGCTAGCGCAATAATAACTCGCTAACTAGCTCGTTAAATCATAGAAGATTACATAAAAATTACCTCCTTACTATTATTATTATAGCCTTAGATAATAAGCCTTAATTTCTTAAATAGGGCGTTAGTAGCTTTGCTCTTAATCTTATTAACTATTCTTAACTTAAAGATACAAACTCTATTAAACTTAGTAGGGTTATACTTCTTAAATTTAAAGACTCCTCTTATAATAAGACTATCGATCTCCTACTTATCGGATACTTAGAAAGGAGCTCCTAGAGTTATAATANNACCTTNCTTTTANAGCTATTTTANNAGTTTAAAGTTAGCCTTCTCCTTAGCTGTTATAAAGGCCATTAATAGCTTAACTTTATTCTTAATAGCGGTAACAAATTACTCTTTAAAATTAATAAGATATTAGCAATTTTATAATCCCTTTAGGCAACCTCTACCGCATTATAGTTATGGCGTATCTACTATAATTATATTAGAATTATAGTCGCCTTCTAGAGCACGTTAATTATAGCTCTCCTTTAGGGCATTTTCTATAGCATCCTACAAAGGCTTAGAACTATTATCTTTATAGTAAGGCTTAATAATAGTTAAACGGAATTAAGTGGATCTGTAAGGCATCTAAATAGTATAAGTTTAACCATTAATTATAATAAGTTAATATAGGCCTAACCACCCTCTCTTTTTACGCTATACGCGTACCTTAAACTAGAGTGGCAGATTAAGTATAATTAAGGTATTTAGGCTATTTCTTATTTCTAATACGTTATTAACCTAACGTATAGCGTAGAGACGTCGTACCTCCTTTATTGCCTTATAAATAGCCTTAGCTTATTATATAACAAAGGGAAATAGTAAAGAATTATTAGTTATTTAAGGGTAGGCGCTAAAGACTAGTAACATGGGTATAAGTTTATCTAGGCTAGTGGAATTATTAATGGCTTTAATAGCTATTTATAAGGTAAGTTTTTTACTAGTATCCTCTAGTTTTAAAGAGATAATCTTATATACGCGGCGTAATAGCGTATAATATCGCTTTACTTTTCTAATACTATTATATACCTTAATAGGGACTTCCTTAACCTTAATTGCCATTACCTTTATCTATTATTAAAACTCTATAAATAAGAAGTTCTTTTTTATATTATAGATAATTTAATTAGGGGGTCCTAGGTAGATATTAATCTAGTATAGTTAAAGGGTATCCTATATATTCCTAGCTAATATATCCTTTAAGAAACATGCGGCTTAGAAGAAGGTTAAGAAGTTAATAACTTAGAGTACTAGCTTACCGCTAAGATATATAACGTTAACGATAATATAAAAGTTAAAGTTATAGTTATCTTTAAGGGTAAACTTAAATTGGCCAGGGGACTTCTAGTTTATTTAGTAGTAATAGCAGTACTTTATAAGATGCTTAATTACCTTAACCTTAACTTTATAGCCTACTTACTAAAGAACCCTAAGTAATTAGTAAATGGATAGGTGGCTAAAATAACGGTATAGTTAATGTAACTCTAACTTAGTTAAATGGCTCTAAGTAATACTCTTTTCTGGTTATTAAAGGAGCAGCTAAGGGTGACCCTACTTACGTATAATAGGCACCTAATTATCTCCCTACACGAGCATATTCTTAAGGTTGTTAAGCTTAACACCTAATTTATCTATATCCCTAATGCAGAATAGAAACGGAGTATTTTATAGAAATAATGTAGAAGTAATATATCCTAAGGGGGTTTAGACCCTAATTGTGCTAAAAGAGATTACAGTACCCTTACTAAAATAGATTATATATTGGCCTGCCGTTAATTAGTTAATCTAAATAGAAGTATTAAGTTATTAAAGAGCTCAAACTTAAGGTTCTTCTACTATAGATACTCCTGCAGCTCTAGTATCTAGTATAATACTATAGAAGACATTTACTAAGTATTTATTGTCAAAGGAGAACGCGGAGCTCTCCTTTAGCTTATTAAAGATATTTAACTTCGTAATATAATGGAGCGTAGATTGGTTATTAAGAATAGTAACAGTTTATATACTATTTACCTTACTATACTTAGTAAAGTATTAGTTAGGAAAGTAGTCCTTAATTTCTATATCTATAAGGAGCTATTCGGCCTTATTAACCTTACCCTTAAGATCTTCTACGCCTTTATATTAAACTAGGAAGCTTTAAAAGTAGGCTATAGTAACCTTACAATTTCTAATATTTCTTATACTCTAGCGAAACTTGTTATATACCTTCTTTCGCTTATTAAAAGAATGCCTAGTTAACTAGCAATTCGGTTTCTTATAAACGTAGCACTTCTTTTAGCAATTACTTTAAAATAAACCTCTATAAGGACCTCTACCTTTACCTTATAGTTATTAATTATACCCTTTACCATATTATCTACCCCGGCTACTATATATTTAATTAGTCTAGTTATAATTATATTAGTCAGGCGGGTTAATTAAAGTAGGTTAGAGTTAGGCGTTAAATTACTATACTTTTTAAGAGCGTAGAGCGGTGCTAATAGAAGATCTTAATTAAGTATATACTCCTTTATAAGTATTTATAGAATTAAAGAGAGTAAGGTTATATTCTTTAACACCTTAGTATACGCTAATAACTTAATTATATAGGCTAAAGTCCTCTTAATATAATTTAGATAAACTATACTAAATTATCTAAAGTTAATTAAAGAGCTTTTAAAGATAATTAAGCTAAGGGACACCTAGGTTTATAGTAATAATCCTTAAAAAGGTAATCTCTCTCTATTCTGATATATACTACTACTTATTCTCTTCTATTTTAAAGTAGCATCTTAACTTATATATTATGCGGTTAAAATTATATCCTTTTCCTACCAAATAATTATAATAGAAGGTATTAGCTTGGCCCTTAAGCATAACAAAATAGGCGTTATAGTATTAATTAGACTCTATATCTACCTTCTAGTAATAGTTATAGAAGATACGTAGTTTTAAGTTAAGAACATTATATAATTCCCAGCTAAACTTCTTCTCCTAATCTAAATAGAGCTTCGTAAGCTTTATAAGCAATTTTAAACTACCTCTAATTTAAGATTAAGATAGAGGAGGTAGGGGTTATATTATAGGCTACAATAGGGACGTAGGTCTAGTTGGTAGAGTCTAAAGGTTATTAAATCGCGAAGTAATAGGATCCTATACCTGCTCTTATTAGGGTATAGTATCTAACATTAAGGTTACGGGTTAAATTAGATACGGGGGAGTTAAAGGCGGAGGTAGGTTCGTCTTTAAAGGTATATTACTTAGGTTCCATTATAAGTTAAGCTTCCTTATAGTGCGTAATTAGTGCTTAATCTCTTATAGAGTCCATTTATGCTCTTCTTTTATATTAATAACCTGCTCCTAAATATTATCTCTAATAATACCCTTATCCTTAGGGACAAATACTCTATTCTTCTAAAGGAAGTTATGGAAGTCCTATACGATATCCTTATTTATGGGGGCCTATATTTTCTTTATCTATCTAATAAAGTCCTCCTTTATACATTCCTATAGCGCGGTATTATTATATTTACTGTCCTTATAATATACTATACGGTATAATAAAAATCCATTTAAGTCTTATTTATTAGCGTTTATAAGGTTAATTATAGCTTTATTCTATATCTTTAGGTTAATATCTTCCTTATACTTCTTTAGGTAGGTTAACGCTATAGTAGGTATAAAATTAACGGGGTGTCGTACGTTAAAGGTGGTAGGATTTTCGGTTTTATAGGATCTCATAGGTTTACTGTTAAGAGGTAGGCAATTCGAGATATTATTTAATGTGTTTTAGATATTGTTTAACACATTTTAGACGTTAACTTAAGACCCTAGGTTTAATAATACTTCTAACCTAAAGTACTTAACCAAATCTTTATAAACGCGGTTGTTCTGTATAATAGACGCAACTTAGTATCTCCTAGTACTTAGTAACACTTCTATTACTAGTTTTCCGTAAGTTTAAGGTAGTATAGTATCGCTGGAATCCATTCCATATAAGCGCATATAGCACCCCTATATAAGACTATCTCTTCTATTTAAAAACCTAGCTGCTTATTACGGACGCTTTAAGTATAATATTACGACTACTTAGGGAAGAGTTGGAAGAAGCTAGTTGGTTAATTTAGGCACAGTCTAGGATAGAGCCAATAGAGCTATGTGACGAGGAATGGTAACCGAGGTCATATAGGGTGATCTGTATAATCTATACAATCTATATAATCCGTAATAGAGCAGATAGAGCACACGTATATTACGTATAAGAAGGATTTCTTAGGAGTACGGTTGTGTATTTAAAGGACCACAGTCCCTACCTAGATAGTTCCTTTCTTATAGTAATTCTCAGAATATAATTAAAGTTAATCTATTAGGCAACCACTCCACTAGTTATTATTATATTGTTAACTTTAACTTACTTCACCTATATACCTAGCCTAATAATGAGCCTATTATAGTACCTACTATAAGGTTCCGTTATATAATTACTACCTAGTTACGGTAATAAGTACAGAAAGTTAAATAATATGCCACTAAAAACAGCCACTATAACGCTATTGATGGCGGCAACTACTTTAAGATTAGGGAACGATACTAGTATGGCAGATACTAACTTATAGCAACCTGTAACGGTTGGATAACTATAAGAGGTAATTAACTAGTTAATAGCTAATAATATAGCGTTGGAAGAAAGGGTTAATAGAATTGGAGCGGCAAAGGTTAAGTTACTATTAATTAAAAGATTCTTAGGAGAAAGATTAAAGTTTAAGGGATTCCTTACGTAAATGCACTTTAAGGTTACGTAAGAAGGGGTAAAGCTACTAATACCTATAGATCGAATAGCCTATATAGGACTATTCCTATTAGGAAAAGCACTTAAGTGGTTTAAGCCTTATTTTATAAAAATATAGATAAATAGAATAACGACCACTAATTAGGAGGTGCGATTTATGTTCTTAAGCTAGGAAGGATTTATAAAACGACTTATATAAATATTTGGAAACCTAGAGGTAGTAACTATGGCGGAAAGAAAACTCCAAGACATTATATAATAAACCTTAGCAATTAAGTATATAATATAGTTCTAAACGCTAGCAATATAAGTAGAGTGGAATAATAAGGCACTTATGGTATAATATAAGCAAGGACTTAAGGCTAAAGTCTAGGACGTAATTATTCTAATGGAAGATGCGGACACCTTAAGGGACTTAATAGATTAGGCGATTAAGATTAATAATTAGATCTACTAGAGAGAATAGGCTAAGAAAGGTTAGGATAAAGTTCTATAGTTATATAAGACGTAAAGTACGTAACAACTAAAGCTAAGTTAAAAACTATAGTATAGCGTAGAGCTAATAGACCTAAGTAGTACTAAAGAAGCCTATAAGAGATAAAGTAAGAAACCGTAAAAACCTAGAGGTTAAGGATCTAGTAATTATAGGATTAAGGAGTAGAGGCCAAACTAGGGATCTTAGCAGTAGAAGATGTTTAGGCGGACTCTATAGTAAAGTTAATGGTTTAAAGATAGAGCTTATATAAATTGCGGGAAATAGGGTTATTTCGCGAGGGATTATAAAGGTAGTTAGAGTTACTATGTAATAAAGGGAACCTAACTAGTAGAAGATATATATATATAGAGGGATAATAGTATACTATAAGGAACAAAGGAATATTTAATTAGAAGTTTTACGTTTTATTACAACAACGCATACCAAATTTATAAAGACGCTAAGTATGGCGCAAGCTATTAGCTATAGGAGCTAAAATCTATAGTATATAGAGGAACTAATAAACTAGTTCGCAGATCGGATATTAAAGACGACGAATTTAACAAAGGCGAAACATTTTATAATAATAAGGTAATAAAGGCAGCTTCCTAGAAGCGTATAGACCTTAAAGATATTATACTAGAAGTAAAGGATAATTCCACTATAGAATAGGGAATATTAGTAGGGATTAAGACCCCGCTAGATATAATGTCTATTACTTTATAAAACATAAGAGAAGTAGGGCAGTAAATTACTTTAGTACTTAATAAAGGCAAGAAGCCAAAGGCTTAAGATTCTTATAATAAGATAAGAGATAACTAAGATTTTTAAGACAAGATAAGGCAGACCTAAGGACCTATAATAGATAGAAACCGATAGAGCAGGGTAATAGCTTAGTTTAAAGATATATAAATAAGCTCAGGATAGAGTTTCCTATAGGTATAAGACTCTTAAGATAAAATAAGTGAGATTTAAGACTCTTAAGACGAGATAAGAATACTAAGTAAGCCTAGTTAGACTAAGGCAGGAGTAAAGCTTAAGTTAGAAGTAAGCTTAGGATTAAGAATCCTATAGAACTAAGACTTTAAGACATAAATAAGGACTATTAATTAGATTAAAGAATTGGTAATATAAATAGCAATTAGACTAGGAGACAAGTATATAGACCTAGAAGACTTACTAGGGGAACGCAGTGTTTAGCCTAAAGATTAAAAAGTTAATACTAAGATTAAGAAGTAAGAAGACTTTAAGGATCTACTTATAAGACGTAAAAAAAAAAAGAAACTATAGAGGAGTTTAGAGTAAGAATCGCCTTATAGTAAGAGTAGAAACTAGATAAGAGATCTAGTATATTAGGACGTATAAGGGATTAAGCACCTATATAAAGAATCGCTAATAGGCTAAGAATAGGCACATTAAAAGCTAAGTAGCTTACTAAACTAGAATAAGAAGAGGATCTAGGGATTTTAACTAGGTTCGAAGAACGACATATAAAGGGCTGTTATAATGCAGTAATAAGAAGATACTTCCTTACGGACGAGCTGTATATACTCTAATAACTATACTAAAAGTAGTATAGGTAGAGGCATAATAACGAGTGGGAAGATTTCTATATATAATTAGACGAAAAAGTTATCTAAGACCACCTAATTACGGAAAAAGTAATAAGTCACATTAAGGGAGCCTTAATTATAATATTAAGAGATCTAGAGGAACGTTTAGAGGACTAGAGAAGCGAGAGATATATCTTAGTACCTATAAATAAAGTTATAATATTTAGATTAACATAACAGAGGTTTAAACTTAAGGATAAAGACAAACTAAGAGTTAACCTAAAGTACTAGGCATATTATACGTTATTATAGATTACGTGCGTAGATAATATATATAATATGCACAAAACACCTAAAGATAAGCATTAAAAATATCCTATAAGAATATATTGGATAACCAAGGAATAGAAATACCGGAACGCTAAGTATATATATAGCTAGCATTTAGTAGAAGTTTAGGAGTTAGAAGACTTAATACTTTAGCTAAGAAGATTTCTTACGGAAGAATACCTAGATGGACGATAGTAGTGGGAATGCCTAGAAAATACGTGTCCATAGTATATTAAAGATAAAAAGCGAACTAAGTATTGGCCTAAGTTAGACTAAGTATAGATAGGATTAAGCAGCCAATAGTTAGGAAAAGTAAAGGCCTATAGGACTAGAGGGAGCTAGTAGTAAAGCCTTAAACCCTTAAAGGAATTTAAGGTTAACACCTAAATTTACAAGTTAAATAGCAAGATTAGCAGTTTAAAGCTTTAATAAATAGTAGAGCAACAAGGAACCATATCTTATTAGCAGTAGTTAAAAGAATAGAATTACCACATAGGAAAAAGGAGCACTTTTACCTATTAGTAATGATTTTAAGAGATCTAATAGCCTATAGAGGAGGGATTATCAATCTTAAAATAAGACCTATTTAGTTAACTATTAAGGGGAGATAAATTGAGATGTCTTTTAATATATTACTATTAGGGAATAATAAGGCAGTACTAGGAATGCCTTAGTTATAGAAATATAACCTAAGGATTAATTGGGTTATAGGTTAGGTTAATATTAGAGATACTTAACGCCGTAAAATATAATAATAAGCTAAGTTAGTATAGTACTAGGTTAGAGTAATATATAAAGAGACTAAGCGAGGCTTAAGTTATATACTAAAGAGATACTATAAGTATAGTAAAAGACTATAGTTACTAGAAGGTAAAAAGCTGTTAGAGTATATAGCATAAGACTATAAGATAGAATTAGAACTAGGAATAAATCTAAGGTTCTTTCCAATCTATAAGCTTACTAAAAAAGAAGGTAGAGTATTAAAAGAGTTTATCTAAGAAAACTTATAAAAGGGATATATTAGACTATTGCAGTTATTAGCGGGTTATCCAGTACTATTTATACTAAAGAAGAATAGCAAACTAAGACTGTGTATTAACTACAGATAGTTAAACAGCATTATTAGGAAGGATAGGTATCCTTTACCCTTAATTAGCAAAATCTAAGATAGGATAAGTAATACGTAAATCTTTATAAAGATAGATCTAAGATAGGCGTACTATTAGATTAGAATTAAGGAAGGCGATAAATAGAAGGCAGCTTTTAGGTTAAAGGAAGGACTATATAAACTATTAGTTATGCAATTCGGGCTTATAAATACACTAGCAACGTTCTAGAAGCGTATTAACAATATATTAGGAGAATACTTAGATAAATTTATTATGGTATATTTCGACAATATTATTATCTACTTAATAACTAAGAAAGAACACGGGGAACACGTTAAATGGGTCTTAAAGAGACTATAAAAAGAATAGATGCTAGTAGCAATTAAAAAATACGAGTTCTTTACTAGGAAGACCAATTTTATTAGATTTATTATTAAACTAGGCCAACTTAGCATAGATCTAAAGAAGATTAAGGCTATAGTAAATTAGCAAGAACCAGAGAACGTAACGTAGTTAAGATTATTTCTAGGGTTTTGTAATTACTGTAGAAGGTTTATAGCGCAGTAGTTAAAGGACATTAAACCATTTACGCGATTAACGAAGAAAGAAGGACTATAGGCATGGGGAAAGGAACAGTAAGAATTATTTAAAAAAGTTAAAGAGTTATTTACCTAGGAGCTAGTTCTTAAGATCTATTAACTAGAACTAGAGACGGTTATAAAAATAGATACATTAGACTATATACTAGGGGCATACTTTATATAAAAATATTAAAATAAATAGCACCTAGTGGCGTATTATAGTTAAAAGATAACACTACCAGAGTTAAACTATAACATTTACAACAAAGAGTTATTAGGTATAGTCGTAGCACTAAAGGAATAGAGAGCATTCTTATAAGACATAAAAAAACCATTTATAGTTAAGACGGATTATAAGAACCTAATAGGATTCCTAATAATAAAGGAACTTAACCAAAGATAGGTTAGATAGGCGGAAATGCTTATAGAATACTATTTTAAGATTTAGTATACTAAGGGTACGGACAATATAAAAGCAGACACTCTAAGTTATAAGGCTAAACTACAAAACGATAAAAAGCCATTAGGGGCTTTACTACGAAAAGATATAGACGGATTAATTAGGTATAATTATCCGAAAATTATAGTAACTTAAAAAGAACTAGAAAGAGTTTATAAGTTACCAAAGAGCTTTTAGGTATAAAGAATTTTAGAAGTATAGCTAGAAGATCTATAAACAGATATATACGAAAATTAAGAAGTAAAGTATATCCTAAAAAGCATAGTAGAGCACTTTATAGAAGATTTTTATAAGGGAATAACTTAGGGACATAATAGAGCTATAGGCTTAGTGTTAAGACTCTAAGAGGAGTATATTATTAATAGAATCTAGAAACTAGTATAGAAAGTTATAAAAGAATATCTAGATTGCTAAATAAATAAACTAATAAGACATAAGCTATATAGAGGGCTATAACCTATTAAAACACCAGAAAGACTATAGGAGGTTATATTATAGGACTTTATTATTAAGTTGCTAAAATTAAGAGATCCTATTACCGGACAAGATTATAACGCGATCTTAGTAATAATAGATAAGCTTATAAAGTAGGGATACTTTATAGCCTATATAGAAGAAATATTAGTAGAAGATATTACTAAAATCTATATTAAGGAAGTATTTGTAAGATACGGAGCACTAAGTAAGATTATATTAGATAGAGATCCAAAATTTATAGCAGTATTTTAGGAGGTATTCTTAGCGGAATAAGGAGTTAGAGCAGTAACTTCTACTATATATTATCCGCAGACAGACGGTTAAACGGAAAGATTAAATTAGATACTAAAGCAGTATCTAAAACATTATATTAATTACGCATAGAATAATTAGATATCGCTATTACTAGTTATATAGTTTACATATAATATAACACCTTAAGAAGGAATAGGCATATTACTATTTAAAGCAAATTACGGATATAAGCTAAGAATATCGTTATTACTATAATAAGTAAAGAAAACAAGTAGCACAGCTAAAGAAAGAATAAAGACGTTAATAAATCTTTATATAGACCTTATAGAATTAGTAAAGAAAGTATAAGAGAGAATAAAAAGGTACTATAATATTAAGAAATCTAAGGGACCAGATCTAAAGAAGGGAGATAAAGTGTAGCTACTACACAAAAATTTTAAGAGTTAATAACTAAGTAAGAAGTTAGACTACGTTAAACTAAGACCTTTTAAAATTACGTAAAGAATTTCACTGGTTATATTTAAGTTAAACCTACTAGCTAAAATAAAGATCTACCCTATATAGTACATCGTAATGCTAGAGCTAGTATATAGGAATATTAAGCTACTAGTCTACGAAGCAGACACGTATAGAGGATAGAAAGAAGATAAATAGTAAGTTTTAAAGATTATTAGTTATAAGGACGTTAATAATAAAATATAGTACAAAGTTAAGTGGATAGGCTACACTAAAACTACCTAAAAACTACTAGAAAATTAAAAAAAAAACGCTATAGGAAAGGTACAGGAGTATTAGAAGAAATTAGATTAGGCAGTATTAATAAAGAAGGATTACTAAAGAATAAGTTACCTAAGGGGGACCTAAGAAGAGCAGTTACTGAACTACTCGGATCTATTTCCTTCTCTATTAAAAGAGAAACCATTTTTTTATTACTAAGTTCCTATAGACCCTATTCTACAAGTTTCTACTCCTTAAAACGCACCTTCTTATAAACCTTCTTAAGACGGATTAGCCGAGTGGACGCCGCAAGACAAGACTTAAGGGCCCGTTACTAAGCATCGGTAGCCTCCCGTTTAGCGTCCTAGGAATAACACAGCTCTATAAAAGCAATAGATAGTTTATTATCTAGCCGTATAGCAGTAGATTAAATATAAAACCTTAAGATAAATTAATTAGGGAACTAAACAACTATTAAGAGTAATAAGTCGCGTATATTTAGTATTAGAGATAGAGTAAACGTTACAGGATAAATAAATATTTACTTTAGTGCACTTTAAGCAAGAGGATAGTTATTATAAAGATGGGTTCGCTAATATAATATAAACTAACCCCTCTTTTAAATAGCGAGAACATAGAGACGGTATAATCTCACTAAAAGACAATATTGTAGCGATAGTACGAGAATAACAAGCAGTTAAGGAAAAGAAATTACTTTAGGTATAATAAGCAATAATATTAACCAAATTAATTAGACGGATATTATACCTCTAGTAAATAACCTAGAGATGTTTAAGATCTTTAAGGACAAAGATAGAGAGGAGAGAGATAGTATTACGGACGCTTTAAGTACGATATTATAACTACTTAGGGAAGAATTGGAAGAAGCTAGTTAGTTAATTTAGGCACGGTCTAAGATAGAGCCAATAGAGCTATATAACGAAGAATGGTAACCAAGGTTATATAGGGTAATCTATATAATCTATACGATCTATATAATCCGTAATAGAGTAGATAGAGTATACGTATATTACGTATAAGAAGGATTTCTTAGGAGTACGGTTGTATATTTAAAGGACCATAGTCCCTACCTAGATAGTTCCTTCCTTATAGTGATTCTTAGAATATAATTAAAGTTAATCTATTAGGCAACCACTCTACCAGTTATTATTACATTGTTAACTTTAACTTGGTTTACCTATATACCTAGCCTAATAATAAGCCTATTATAGTACCTACTATAAGGTTCCGTTACACTACTCTATAGTTAACTATATATTTAACCACTAATTAGTATTAGTTACATAGGGTAACTTACCAATAACGACTACTCGAGTAGGTTATAGTAATGTTGGTTAATAAAGCTTATTAATGGAATAAGGAAGGGCAAGGAGCTTAAGACTCCTCACCACGCTAGTGCCGCGGCGACACGTGACGACCGCTTGCCTCATTCCCGACAATAGTTAATTAGTTAAAATACTTTAATTAATATATAAAGCTATAACTCTAAGGGATCTATTACTTATTAATTCTTAATAGATATAAGAGCTACGTATTAATATAGTTCGCTAAGTATTATAAGACTTATAAGATTATCCCTCTCTATTTACCGCCTTATTTAATATACCTACTTTAACCCCTAAATATTAGTATATTTAGTCCTTTAGTAAGAGCTTATAAAAAGTATCTTTATAACTTTACCTTTTATAAAGCTGTTAATATTACTAAGCTATATAATATAAAGCTATATTACCTACTAATATAGTAAGTATATAGCGAGTAATAGGCCTTCTACTATTTAATCCTTTAGTTATTTTATAGAAGATTTAGCTAACAGCTTAGCTAATAACTTAGCCTCCTTATATAAGCTTTACGGATAAGAATGGCCATTAATTTAATATACCTATGTCTCCTTTTATAGAGGAGAAACTTATAGCTATATTTAGGCAGCTTTTATAAGGTATATTACTCTTTTATTCTAAAGTTATATATAATATTTACGCGTAAGAGGCCAGCAAAGACAATAGTAAGAAAGAGAAAGGAGCTAAAGTAGTGCATAAAAGAACGCCGGGAAACCATCTACCGCAATACAATACTGGTTAGATTAACGCTGGAAAGGCGTATAGGAGTCAAAGGTACAGAGGCTAACTCAGGCAAGAGAAACCCAAGCCGTAGCATAGTTAACACTATAGGGGGTAAACACTTAAGGGCTCTAAGAAGGCCTAATAAAGGCAGAAAATATAATAGTAATACTCTTAAGAACAGGGATAATAGGACTAAAAGACTGGCTCTACTAGGTAGGTGTCCTAGTAGGTAGCCTAAGATATAAATATAGCTAGCTAAGACAGATACTAAAACACGTAATACTATTATGCCCCCTATACACCAACTAAGAAGTAATACTCTTAATAGCTAGCATAGAGAACTATAATACACTACTCTTAATATAAAAAGATCTTAAGGCGGTTACCTAGTGGCTTATTAGCCAAAATATGCTAGACTAGTTTTAGGTTATAAAGGAAATAGTAATAAAAGGCAAAGGGGCGAGTAATAGGCGCCCCCTGATAACTCTATAGTAGTAGAGTAAAGTTTACAATACTAGCGCATCCGTAGGCTTATTACGGCAGCAGTGGTTTCTAAAAAGGTTAAAAAGTAAGGTAGTAAAGCATCATAGGCGACTTATAGGCGCTAAGTAGGCGAGTCCCAAAAGGCGGGGAGATGGATTACGGGGTTTTCTTAAGCAGAGTTTTCTCCCTATATGTAAATAAGGAGTAGTCCGCGTGGGCCTAATAGGGATCCGAATCGGACGTTAAGCAATAAATAATAATAATATATATAATATTTAGCAGTTTACCTTAAGTACGGTAGCTAATAATATAATCCTTAAGCGAATAAATTAAGAGCTTCTTAAAAAGTAAAAGAAGCAGCGTTATAGTAATATAAAAGCTATATATAGGAAGGCGCGAGTTCTATCTATAGCTAAGGCTTAAAAGAAGAATAAGGAAAAGCTTTAAAAAGAATAAGAAGAGGCTACAGCAAAGGAAAGGAGGGCTATATTATAAGAAGTTATTACCTTTATAAAGAAGGTTTAGAAGGAACTACTAATAGATTATAGTATATTTATGTAAGAGGGTAGATTTGGGTTGTTGATTTTAATATCAAATTGATATTTAATTTTGGCGAGAGTCCGTGCACTGTCTCAAATGGGTGGCTGTCTCGTCTGGGTGGCTAACCCCGTTATAAGTTTGGCCTAAACTGAAGAAAAAAGAACTCCTTCGTATTTAGTGGCTACCCCCACTGAGTATCTTTATGCTCAACGCAATCCGCCTGTTCTGTTGTTGGTTGCTAACAATCTCGCAGCCAGGCACGCACCAAAGCCACGAAGAGATCCAAAATACTGCATCAGTTTCTCGAATCATCATTCCGTCGAAAATGCCAATATTCTTCGATTTCCCCAGAGAACTGCGCGATGCTATCTACAAAGTCATCCTGTTAACCCCACTCTCACCTCCGTTCTCACCAGAGGAATGCCGAACTGCTCGATCCCATTACAGCATTGGGCGCCCCAACGACAGCGCTAATATAGGCTACGAATGCGTCGGATACCTCCTTCCACGGATATCCAGTTCCGCTCTACTCCTCGTAAACCATCAAATCCATTCCGAGGTCCGCGAGATTCTCGACGGCCTTATCGCCCGCAAAGAACTCGTCTATAAACTAGACTGTATGGTCGAGAATGTGGGAAGACTGTATGCGACGCCGCTCTTGATCCCTGTTATAACGTCTTGGGTTAATAAGATTGAAATTGATATCCGCTTCTTCGGGGACTATCAGCTTCAGCGTGGCTGTGCCGCGCTGTGGCGCTTTAGCCTTGTCTGCTTTCTCAACAGGTTCTTGACACAAGGTCCGAATCTGTTCTTCCCGCCCAAGAATCCAGAGCAATCAAAGATCTATGTCAACACTATAGCACTCAACTTCCTAACCCTGCCGGAAGTCCCGGAGTGGATGAAATCGAGCACGTTGTTTGTACGTCCAGGCGAAGAGACCCTAGAGAAGCCTAAAGGCAGAGAAGCGGGACTGCGGATGGTGGAGAGAGAAATGCACGCCGTAATTGATCCACCGCCTATGATGCTAAGAGAAAATGGGATAATTTGTGAGCATGTATACTGCATCAAGTCGTTGGATGATGGGAAGACAAGAAGGGAATGGGATATGGTGGAAATCAAAAGTCGTAGTTCAGCAGCACCAGAGACTTTTCCACACAATTAAGGCTGCACAGAAGTTAGCTGTTGCCAATGTGCGAATAGAAGCTCGTCTTACCAAATTTTCCGAGCTCGAAGGCCATGAAGGCTCATCTGTGGACTTCTCTGCGGATGAGAAGATGTAGAATCGGCCATTGCGGCGCAGGACGGTACACATCTGCGCCATAGTCTTCTCATAAGTCACTGAATTTTTTGTAGAGAGTTTTGAGTAGCTTTCCAGAGTTTCCGTTTTCGGCCCGTAACAGCCTTGATACAGTAATTCGAGTCTCTGCACTTGTGCCGACACTGCTGCTGTGCTAATGGGACATTAGGTCGGTTATAGGCTCAGAACCTATATATATTAAAGGTGTATTATTAGTTTAAATAAGTATAGGGAGACTAAATAGTGTCTAATTAGCAGCGCTTAACTATTTTTAAAGGCCTTTGTATAGCCATACTTAAGCATCTCTATATAATAATTATATGCTCCTCTGTAATTGTGTGATCCGCTGCTTAATATATAAGCTTAAAAGCCTTTATTTAACTATATATAGCGACAGCTACGGTAAGGTCGTATTAAGGCCGCTAAGAATTTATCCAAACTATAACTAATATAGGTTAGCTACTTATACGCCAAGACTAACTAATATAATAGATAAATGGCAGGCGTAGGTTTGTATCCTACTAGCTTTAAATATAGCGGCAATATAAAGATATCTTTCTCCCCTATAACTGCTAATTAATATAGCCTATTATTGCAAAAATCTAGTCGCCTAGAAGGATAAGCGGTAATATATTATATTATGTTATAATATTTAATTACGCTATTGCGGCTCCCGTTAGGGTCTATATAGCGGGTCTATATAGGTATATATATATATATATATATATATATAAAAGGGGAACCGTATAGCTAGGGCTAGATAAAACCTCTCCTTCTTTTATTATACAGCCTATATAGCCTCTCTTCTAATTAGTAACTGCTAAGTATAAATAGATGTCTCTTTAAGGCGCTATAGAAAAGCTATCTTAATGCGTACTCCTAGGTCTATTCGGTAGGGTATATAGCTAGGGCCTAGGTTCTATTCCTGGCTGCTTTAGTTATTTAAGTAGGGCGTAGGCCGGTGGCCTATAAGGCTAGTAGTGGTATAGAAGGTTCCGTCGTTTACATTTACGTTAATATACACAGCTCTATAACTTGCTAAGTTTTACTAAGTTCTACTAGGATATTAACTTCTTTTGGATTCTACTAGGTTACTAAATTCTACCAAATTCTGTTAGGTTATTAAATTCCATCCAATTCTACTAGGTACTAATTCTACTAAATTCTACCAAATTCTACTAGGTTGCCAAAGTTCTGCTAAATTCTGTTAGGTTATCAAATTCTACTAAGTTACCAAAATTCTACTAAATTCTGTTAGGTTGCTAAAACTCTACTAAATTCTATTAGGTTGCTAAAACTCTACTAAGTTTTATTAGGTTGCTAAAGTTCTACTAACTTCTATTAGGTTACTAAATTCTACTAAATTCTGCTAGGTTAACGAGTTCTACTAAATTCTACTAGGTTACTAGAGTTCTATTAACTTTTACTAAGTTCTATTAACTTTTACTAAGTTACTATCTATAAAATTCTACTATATTCTATTATCCCTACAGTATTTATCCTTTACCTCTTAAAGCACTTCCTAGCTTTCTCTCTTTACCCTAGCTAGCTCTTTAGCAAATAAAAGGTATAGTAAGAGGTTTATCTATATAAACTATAGGGCCCTAGAACACCTAAAACAATAAAGACTAGAAGAGAAACAAGTCTATATCTTTATAGATAGCCAAGCGGCTATTAAGAGATTACAGCTTAATTCTCTTATAGGGGGGCAAGAACTAGTCTTTAAAATTACGCAAAGCTGTTCCTATTTAGCTAGTAAGGGGATCTCTATTAACTTCTACTGGGTTCCTAGCTATTTAGGAATCTATAGGAACGAAATAGCAGATAAGCTAGCAAAAAAGGGCCTTTCTAGAAGAAAACTACAATCTTCTTATACCTCCCTTAGCCCTATATAGGGAGAGCGGCAAGAGAAGAGATACTAGAACAGTGGAAAAAACAACTGGCAGCAGAATAAGAATAAAGGAAAACACTATACTAGGATCTGTAAAGGAAGCCATTCCTTTCTCTTAAAGCCCCTAAGGATAAATATCCTAAAAGGCTATTTTAAATCCTTTACTAAAGTCATAGGAGAGGATAAAGAAGGTAGATACTTTAGGGAATGTAGAGCACTACAAACCCCTAGACATCTACTACTAGACTGCAATCTATATAGGGAAGAAAGAAGAGAAATGCGAAAGAAACTAGGCTCTTCTCTCTCTCTAAAGAAGCTATTTTGTACANAAAAAGGAAGAGAGGCGCTNTTTCTATTTCTAAGTAGGANAGNNATAGCTACTAGAAAGTGGCTAATAACAGCAGGATCTATAGGAGGTAACTCCTACTAGGCTCCTAGAAAAGAGATATTAGTAAGCAAAAGGACAGAAATAAATTACAAAAGGACAGGGAAAGGCGTTAGGATTTCTTATTTTCTTATAGTTTTCTACCGTTTTCTCATTCCCTAGTAGTTGCTTATAACTTAGTATTTTACTAAGGAACTGTAAACCCCTAGTTTAGGGGCTTATAAACTACTAGGACATAGTTACTAGTACATATTAAGCTGCCCTAAGGGATTTATATATATAGGACTATAGCGCCATAGCCTAGAGGCTGCATGCGCAGTATTGTATGTAGTATAATACAATGGATATTAAAAAAAATCTATATAAACTAGTCCGCAACTACCTTAATAGCCTTTAGCTTAGTTAGGAGCTCTTTATATAAGAATATTCTAGTATAGTAATATATTTCCGCCTGGCTAGTAGTATACCTAGGGCAGAACACCACTATATATATTATTAATTATTAGCTATAGCCGCATAGGCAGGCTAAAGTTAGGTACCCTAGTACTTTTTAGTAATAAAGGTATTTATTAAGCCCTATATACTTAGTTCTAAGTAGTATATTAATTATACTCTTTACCTTTATAAGCCTTACGTGGCGTTTAAAGACTTCCTTATTCTATAGCTTGGCCTAAGCCGTTATATAGTAGGTAAGCGTACTTTAGTACTTTTCCTATTCCCTTTTCTACCGCTCCTTAAACGCCTCTTATACCCTAGACCTTCTACTTCTCTTATACTGCGCTTTAGGTAAGTCTATTAGCCGTATATCTATCCCTAAAATAGTAGCCACTATCCTCTTAAGCTTATCCCGTCTAGTAGGCCGTATTAGTGGCTTTATTTTAGGCCAGAGTTAGTAGGCTATTATAGCCCGTATAGTATTACACTCCCTTTTAATATACTCTCTTACTAGCCCTTTTAGCGTTCTCTTCGCGTAGGCTATAGCTAGCTCTTTAAGGTATATTTAAAGCGGCGGAAACCCCATCTCATACTTTAGTACTACTATTAGCGTTAATTTATACGCCCTTAAAATAATATAGAGGTATAGGTTCTATACTACGCCCAGCTAGCGCAGCTTAGTTTTACTTATTTCCTTAGGCTTTATCTACTCTGGTAGTAAGTAGTAAGTACTATATCCGTATAAGATTACCGGCCGGACTATAGCGGAGTATACTATCCGCGCCTTTTAGAAAGAGGCGCCCTATATAAAGGCCATAAGCTAGGTTAATGCAGCTATTTAGGTAATTGCCTCCGTCTTAATAATGTTAACATATGGTCCCTATTTAAGCTTTAAGTTAACCTATACCCCTAATACGGGTAGGTTACTAACTAGGCCTTCCGTAAAGCTATATATATTAACTATAGCCTTTATATTAAACTTCTTATGGCTCCTTATAAAATGGATAAAGTAGTACTTTTTAGGGGCAAATACTACCCTATACTGGCGTGCTTACGCCATACATACCTTATACGCCCTTTCTATATTTCTATAGTTTTCCTCTATAGTCTTACTATACATTAGTATATTAGAGTCGTTAACAAATCTAAATACTATAGTGGCTCCCCCTTATAGCTCTAGTAGGAGTATATAGGCAAAAAAGAGGAATAGGATTAGTAATAGCGCTAAGCCTTAGGGTATACCGGTATTCGTTTATATTATTTATACTATATATCCTCTAATTAGAGCCTCGTTGTTTAATCCTTAAGGAAGGACTTTATAAACTATCCTATTTAGTAGGGCACGGCTTAAGCCTTTATATTATAGATTTTTTTAATAAAAGACTTAGTTAAAGGCCCCGGAAATATTAAGGCTAAGTAATAAGGCTACTAGGTTTAGATTACTCCTCTACACCGTATATACCTATTAGGTTAGTAGCTCTAGTACTATCTATATTAAGTGCCCTAGTCTTACTCCTATTTAACTAGCCAGTAGTATACCTATCTCTATAATTTTAGACAGTTAGCTAGTTATTATTTTCTTAAGTAGCTTCCTAATAGTATTAAGCAGCGCAATTAGCTAGTAGGCCTTTACCGTAGTATAAAATAGCTTCTATAGTTTTTAGAGGACTACTATAATAGAGTTTTTAAACAGTTTTAGATAATATCTAATTACTATATAGCTACTAAAGAGTTTAGCTAGCACTAGGGCTAGCTACTCTCCATACGTCTTAAGAAATTAATTAGTAATCTTCTTTAAACCTAGGGCCTTATTAGGGGTAAGCTCCTTTAGAGCTATAATAATATCCTCCTCTTTAACTACTTCCTTTACTATTCGCGGCTCCGGGTATATAAACCCTAGTATATTATTAAGGTCCACCTCTATAGGCAGCAGGAAGAACTACTCTATAAGAATAGTGGCCTTCTCCTTATTATTATAGTATAGGGTCTCCTTTCCTAGTCTGCTAATAGGAGGAAACTATAGTAGGGCCTTTAGCTTCCTATCTACTATACGCGCCTATTTTACTATCCTCTACATCCCTTTAGGGTTATTTATTAACTTTTTAACGGTCCTCCTCTATAGCTTATTAGCCTTTTATTAGATTACCCTTTTCTTCTTATTTTATATAACTCTATAGTTAATTTAGTTAGGTATTAACTAAAAGACCTTTTACGCCTAAAAGGCCTACTAAGGAGCCAGTCCTAACGGTTAAAAGGATAACTCACGTAGGCCTATTTTTATTTTACTAACCTAATATAATACGCAGTAAGCTAGTTACTATAGGTAAGCTAAAGCTAATTAGTAAAGTCGTTATATATAGAGCTATAGGGGTTATCTGGAGCCTAAAGTTTAAGCTAGTTAAGGAAGATATTTTTATAAACGCTATATATACCCTAGATAGTACCCTTATCCATTATAGTACTAAACTACTAAAACTTAGTCTTCTTAGTATTAATATAGTGTATACTTAGCATTTAAGGGAAAAGATTACTTTTAGTAAAGACGCGCTCCACCCTATATAGATAAACTCCCTTTATTATACTGGCAATAAGATAATAGCTAATCTTTAGTATTAACTTGTTTCTAATAAAGCCAGGTAACCAGAAGATATTATTAAGTTATAGCGGTTTTATTAGATTGTGTATTAATTAGTATAGCCTAGAAAGAGGTAATTTAGGGTAAAATATAATAGCCGCGGTTGTTAATAAACGTATAATAGATGTATAACTAAGCAACTTATCGCGTTTTATGTCCTTAAAGTTTATATTATTAAATATAACCACTATTTATAGGTTATACGCCAGAGTTTTAAGATACCTCTATAAATTTTAGCCCCTAATTAGCCTAGGAGTTTATAGAAGTTTATAAAAGTTAATCTAATTAGCCTAGAAGTTAGCAGATATTTATAGGAGTTATTATTAAATAGAGATAAGATAGTTAATATACCTTTACCTCTTCCATAATACTACCTATAATATAATTTGCTAAATAATAACTATAATATATTCTAAAGCCCAATAACGTTTTAAATACCCTCCTTTTTATGCTAGAGCTTATAAGATAGATATCTATAAGTAAAATAAAGAAATTAGACTATGTTATGGAGTAAGTATAAGCGACGATAATATATAGTAAAGTAAATATTATTAAGCTATGTATATAAACTGTATAATAAGATTAAGACGTTATATAAGGAAAGAAGGTAGGAAAACGGGAAGAAAAGGCATATATTGTTAACTTAGTTGCTTAGTTAATATATATATATAGGGTAAAATAGGGTTTAGGTTATAGTCCTAGTAGAACTTAGTAAAATATAATAGAATGCCGTATATTACCGTTAAATTGCTATTTTACGGTTAGTCTTTAATTGCTAAGTTAGTAGAAATAGGTAGATGTATATAAGGTGTTACGGAAGTGTCCTATAATAGTACCCCCCCTTTAAACTTAAGCTTCTGCGAGATAGGGCTATAGTAGTTCTAGGTAGAGTTTATAAAAGTCTTCTATAGCTTATATAAGTCCTATAGAGTTAACAGGTTCCTATAAGGACTTAATAAAGCCTTTCTATTTTATAAGATATATATATTAGCGTTTCCGTTTATTATACTTAATATTATTAATTCTTTTAATAAAGTACTTATTCTTACTATCCACTTTAACTAGTAGGGGAAGGTCCTATATTTGTTTAGGTAGGGCGTTTAATATAGGGGTAATAGGGCGGAGGACTAATATGTAAAATATAGGGTGGATTTTAACTATATTAGGGAGCTTTAATCAGTAGAAGTAAGAGGAGATAACCTTTTTAACTTTATAAGGGCCAGCGCTCTTTTAATTAAGTTTCTTAGCAGGTCGTTTTGTATTTAGATTTCTTATATTTAGCTAAACAAAGTTACTAATTTAGTAGGCTGGTACTAAGGTTTATTTCTTATTTACTATGGCTTTATAGATAGATTAAGCCTATATTATTTCATTAGTAAGAAACTATTATAATTCCTCTATCTTTTCTATAAATTTATTTACTTCTATAATTTATAAAGCGTAATAAGCGGGGCAAGGGACGTTACTAAAGAGTTTAAAACCTATTTATAAATACTAGCTATAGTTAGCTAGGAATAGGGAGACCTTTATAGTTTCCAAAACAAAATTATTTATAATAAACTTTGTAAATATAAGCTAGTTAATCTAGTTATCTTAAAAGTATAACGTATATATCTAGATATACTATTCTATTATAGCGTTTATATATTCTATTCAACCGTCCGTTTCCGGGTAATATATAGTAAATAGTATTTCTTTAATACGGAGTTAGGTAATTAGTTCTTTTTAAAATATAGAGATAAACTAGCTATTTTTATCGGAGATAATTGTTTTAGGGAGTCCGTAGAGTTTTTATACGTAATCTAGAAACAGTTAGGCAATAGTAGGCGTTAATATATTAGGGTAGGCAATTAAGTACCTTATCTTAAATAGTCGGTCTATAACTTTAGTAATATAATCGGATGAGTCGGCTTTTATAATACTTATTCAGTTTAGGTTAAAGTGTTAAAGTACTAGCGTAGTAGTAAATATAACCTTTAGATAGGTAAAGGCTTTCTTATATTCCTTGTTAAAGATAAAGGCTTTATCCTTTTAGGTTAGAGCTATAAGGGGCAAAACTAGAGCGGAGAAGTTATTAATAAACTATTAGTAGAAATTGGCAAATCTTATAAAGGCTCTTATATCCTTAACGTTCTTATGTTCTTACTAGTTTATAATTACTTTAACTTTATTTAGGTACATTTATATACTATTTATAGAAATAAGGAATCTAAGGTATAAGACTTCTGTTTTATAAAACTCGTATTTATTTATATCTAATTATAGACTAGCTCCGTATAGGGCTTATAGGATAAGGTTAATATATTTCTAATGTTTAGTTAGGTTATTACTATATATTAGGATGTCGTTAATATAAGTAATATAGAAGATATCTAGGTAGGGACATAGGGTATTATTTATATAATATTAAAACGAGCTTAGGGTATTTATAAGGCTAAATAGCGTTACTAAGTATTTAAATAATCTATACCGAGTATAAAATACAGTAAGCTATTTATCTCCTTTTATAATACGGAGGCGGTTAAATATAAAGATAATATTAAGCTTTATATAGTAGCGAGCCTTACTTAATTAGTTTAGCGTTTCCTATATTAACGGGATCGGATATTAGTTCTTAACGGTAACGGCGTTAAGAGCTTAGTAGTTTATATAGAAGCGTAAACCGCCGCTAGGTTTCTTAATAAAGATTATTAATACGGCTATAGGCAATAAGCTTGCTTAAATAAATCCTTTACTTAGGTTCTTGTCTAAATACTTTTATAATACTTAGAGTTTATTTTAGGATATCCTATATAAGGGTCTAAATCTAGGCTGCTTTCCTTTTAAGTATAATCTTATAGTTATATAGTCGGTATTCTAGTAGCTTATCGGCTTCCTTTTATAAGAATACTTTTAGATAATTATGGTATTCTACTAGTACTTTTATAGCGGGGTTAGTGTGCTTCTTTAGTGCTAAGGCCTTCTTAATATTAGCTATTATAACGGCGAAGATTATATATTTAGGTTTCTTAGCAAGTTATGCTAGCGGAGTAGCTCTAATTATATGGATATTTAGGGTGCTAAGCTTGCTTAGATTGTCTATAGTTTCTTATTTAGGTTTAGGTTCTTTAAAAATCCTTTTTATAGTAGAATACTAGTCCTTTTAGTATTTTTTATATATTAAGCTTAGGCTTCTACTTAGCTTAGGGCAGTGTAGTAGTTAGAATTAGTTTATAGGGTTTAATGGAATTTTTAGATCCTTAATGGATATTAGTAGAAGTCTTATGTTAGTGGAATTTAGTGGAATTCTTAGCTTAATAGAATTAAGTGGATTTCTCGGGTTAGTGGAATCTAGTAGAATCCTTAGGCATAGGGTAGATATTAGTAGAAATCTTAGGCTAATAGATTTTAGTAGATTTCCTAAATTTTGGTTTAGGGTTAAGGTAGTAAGTTATAAAGCACTTCTACTTATAGCAGGAGGCGGTAAATTGAAGCTTAAGGTTGTCCTAATTAATAGTTACCTTATATAGCTTTATTTAGGGTTATTTAAGGATTACTAAGTAACCTAGGGTGGTAATAAAAAGTCTAATTAATTCTTTATATTTTAGGTATTGGAGTCTTAGGAATACTATATAGGTAATATATCCTAAGATGGTACGTTTACTATTAAATCTAAATACGTTAATATGCTAGTTAAGGGGGGTTAAGGTAAAACTATTATCTTACGCGAAGACCTTGTTAATAAATCCTATATTACTAACTCCTATATTAATTAGGACTTAAGCATTAACCTATTAATTATTCTGCTAAAGGCAATAGTTAATAGTTATGCTATAATCCTAAGAGTTAGAGTTTGTAATATCTAAAGCATTTAATAAAATCCTAAGGCGGAGCCGTTTTAGAGAGCGATTTAGCTTTAGGACCTTCCTTTTAGAGGCGATTAGGGCGGAGTTCTTATAGCATGTTGATTATAGCATTATCCCTATAAGTGGTGTTTATTAGACAAGTTAGAACTAAATAATAATTAGGGTTAGTGGATAGAGCTTAGTTAAGGCGATTGGTTGCTTATACTAATTATTAATTTATATATTTAAAATAACGGGACACTATCTATACTAGTTATTTATATATATATTTAGAGTAGCGGGATAGAGCAGTAACTTAAGATATAAGTATTGCTTCCGCACTTAAAACAAAGGCTCTATTTAATACGTCGTTTACGTTTAACAAATCCTTTTAAGGCGTAAGAGAGGGTTCCGGCGTTAATATCTATAGCGCTTAGGTCCTTATAGGTCCTAGGCGGCTAAGGGGTAGAGTATTAAGGTGTATATTTTAGGGCGAGGCGTAGTATATCGTTATATAAGCCATTAATAATATTAGTATAGGTGGTAAGGGTATTCGGCAGCTTAACTCCTATAAGGGAAGCCTTTAGTTTAGGGTTTAGAGACTCTACTAGGCGATTAATTAAGGCAGGTTCGTTTTATCTAATCTCTTTAGTATAGCGGTGGAATTTAGTAAAGTATAATGGGAAGCTCTTAGAGCCTTATATTATCTTATTTAGTTTTCTTTATACTATAGCAATTTAGTTAGGGTCGCTATAAGATACTTCTAGTATAGTAACTAGTTCTTTTATAGTGCTTGGCTAAAACGGGTATATAGTTTCTGCGGCGTCTTTTATTAGGCGGCTTATAGTATAATATAACTAGCTATTAGGAGTTAGGTAGCGATTAATATTACTATTTAGCTTATTCTTGAGTTAGTTAAGGAAAAAGTATAGTTTATTCATTTTACCTAAATAGGCGGGAGGGTTAGGGAGATATTTGGTTAACCTCTTTTAAGGGGTACTAGTTAGTAAATTTAGGGTTAAAAAGCTAGTTTTAGACACGTTTTCTCTACCTAGTGTTTATAGGTTAATACCAGTGGCGGTAAGTAGGGGTAATAGTAGGGTAGACAGTAGGTTTCGGCGGATCTCTTTAATTTCTTTTTTTAGAGATTTAATTAACTTATAATATCGGGCTTTTTAATAGGTAAGGTTGTCCGTAAAAGCTTATTATAGAGTCTCTATTTATTTGGTAAATATAATATATAGGTCTTTTACAAATATAGGGGCTTCTGGGTTATTTTATATGCTAATTAGGGCAGTATATAATATAGGTTTAATGTAATATAGTGTTACAGAGTAAGTATAAGCGACGATAATATATAGCAAAGTAGATATTATTAAGCTATATATATAAACTGTGTAATAAGATTAAGACGTTATATAAGGAAAGAAGGTAGGAAACCGGGCAGAAAAGGTATATATTATTGACTTAGTCGCTTAGTTAATACGTACATAGGGCAGAATAGGGTTTAGGTCGTAGTCCTAGCAGAACTTAGTAAAATTTAGTAGAACTTGGTAGAATATAGTAAAATGCCATATATTACCGTTAGATTACTATTAAATTGCTATTAAATTGCCATTTCGCGATTAGTCTTTAATTGCTAAGTTAGTAGAAATAGGTAGACGTATATAAGGTATTACGGGGGTATCCTATAATAGACCGCTTCTTTACTCTAAAAGTATAAATTATGCTAGTAATAGTATATACCTACTTAACTAAAATATCCTAAGCCCTCGCCTTCTAACCTCCTACTAGATAACTTACTTTATATACGCGCTAGTTACTAAGCAGCTATAGTAAATATTGGTATGACTTTTATAACGTATAGAATATATATATCACAATGATATATACTATACGGTGTTGTAAATAGATAATTAATTCTCTAAGATCTACGCGTCGCAAGAGATAAGGCTTGTTACGTATTCTCCTATAACCTCTGTTAACTAATTATAATTTTCTATACCTAGTATGGAAAATCGCTATTAGCTCGCTTACCACTAGCGCCTTAGCCGCCCTTACGATGTATTTAACACTTCTAGCTATACTAGGAATACTTTAGAAAACATAAAGATCTAATATCCTATAACTATGCAATTTAAAAATCTATATACGCACTTCTCCTTCCTTCCTTCCTTGCTGCTATAGTATAGGTTATAATAGTACTAGGTAGTGTTACAGGTACAGGCAAATTGCTATAGGTTGCCGCAGATTGCCGTAGATTGCGGTTACGTGACATAGAGATTATATATACCCTCTTTGCTATATTTATACGTTAATTAACTAGGTTACTAATATAGTGCGTTTTACCCATTCTACTATCTTTAACTCGATTCGGTTTATATCGATAAGTTGCTTAAGGGCTAATAATAGTTTACTTTTAGTTATAGCGTCCGTAGGGTTACTATCTCCATTAATCTATTTAACTTCCGCTATTTCGCGTCTTTTATATAACTAGCGTAGGCATATAATATTAATTATAAGTCTCTTCTCTTATATAGTTCCTAGTTTAATAAGGCATTTATAAATTAACTTAGAATTAGTGCAAAGAATAAGCGGAAGGCTAATATTAAAACTATAGGCTATAGTATATAATTCGGAGGCTAGTACGCTTTTAGTAATTCTCTTACACTTAACTAAGGACCAGTAAATAATATTCGCCTTATTTAATAAGTCTGCTAGTACTAGAATATATCCAATCTATAATAAGAGGTCTTTATTATTTGTAAATAAGGAATTAGTAAATATAAGTAGTTAAAGTATCTTTATATTAAGCTTAATAAAGCCTAAGCCTTTTATTAAGTTCTTAATTTACCACTAAATTCTCTTATTAAGTAGTTTTGCGTCTTTCTTATTAGGGTTAATTACCTAGGCAGCGTAGGATAAATTAAAAGAAGATTTAGGCTGGTATATGGACGTAATATAAGCTTCTCTTGCTTATTGGGCGATATATTAGTTCTTAGGTATAAGTGCTGTACAAATAGTACCTTTAGAACTAGTTATTATAGTAGCTTCCTTAATATTAATAAGGGTTAAGTTCTAGCATTGGCGCTCTTGTGTAAACGTAATTATATAATCCTATTATTAGACAATGCCTCCGTTAAACTTAATTGGGTATTCCAGTATAAGTTGCTCGCGTTCTTTAGTTAGGAACTTAGCTTTCTTAATCTTCTCTTATTCCGAAGCTGCAAAAACTAAGTTAGCTAGTAGGAGGGTATTATTAGTCTATAAACCAACTATTCCGAAACTTATAGGGTTATTAAGGTAAAGTAGGCAGGGGTTATAAGTGGATTGGCTTATGTTTAGTTCTTTAATATAGTGGTTATAGTAAGTTTTAAACTAATAATTACCTACCTGTTACGGAAGTGGGCACGAGCTGGAATACAATGTACTAAACAGGGTAGTAATTGAAGAAGGCTACGTACGCGTAACTATGCGTGGTTGATACAAAGACATTTGGATGCAGAACAGAATAGGTTAGGTACGGGTATAAATAGGGGTTGTAGGGGAACGTGCGTAGGTGTCTCGGGACGAACGTGAGCACGGGTCAAGAACGTCAAAGCGCGCAGAGACGTGAGAACGTGAGTCCCGTGACACTACCTTAGGAATGCCGTATAAAGGTCTAACGACCTTTATAATTGTGCCTTATAAGACTTTAAATGCTATACTAAGTTTAAGAGGTGCTTTAATATAAAAGTCTTGGTTTAGTTTTATAGTTAATTATATATAGGCCTATAAAATATCTCGTAAGTAAAGGTATGTACCATCGTTCTAAGTTATAGCTATAATGTAAAAAATAAGGCGTTGGCTAACTTGTTAAATTATAGGTAATTAGATTAGTATAAGGTCTTTCTCTAGGTCGTTATAGGCCTATATAACTAGTCTTAACTTCTTAAAGGCTTTATTAGTGCTAGGGTTCTTAATCTTATTAATAAATTTAGAGTTAAATACTCTATTACCTTATGGTATATCCTTAGGGTTAACTAATTTAAAGACTCCTTTCTTAAGCAATCCCTTAATCTCCTTTTGGCGTAATGCTATAAACTAATTAGGATTTATAAGTTAATTATTATCTTTATCCTATAGATAAATTGAGATATTCGCAGTATTTGCTTTAATAGGGTATTTATATAGTCTACCTCTTTCGCGTTTAATAGGTTAAGGTCCAGGCTTAGTTTAAGGTTAAGGTAGTTTAATATTATTATCTTCTAGTTGCGTATCTTTTGTAATTTTAAGGTCTACTATATATAGTTTTATAACTATACTATGGAAGTTAATAGGTTTGTAGGGAAGTTATATAGTATAGGTCTTGTTTTTAATGCTAAGCAGGTTATACGGACTAGACTAGTAGCTAGGTTGGCCTATAGGTCCTTCTCTCTATACTAATATAGGTAAGTTAAGTGGTAGGTTATAAATCGCGGTTGTCTTAGGTCCGTTGCGCATATTAAGGGTATCTACTACTTAGCGCTTAGCTCTAAGCTTCTTAACTTCTTCTATAGCCTTTTTAAGAGCTACTACTCGTTTTATAACCGTAGGATTAGGTGCGTTAGATTTTACTATATATAGGTAAGCTCTAAATACTAATAAGGTAGCTATAAGACTATTAGGGCCTACGGAGTTATTAATTGCTTTAAAAGCCATTTATAAAGCTATGTCTTTATTAATATCTAGTAGTTCCGCAATAATGATGTGGTATATGCGACGGAGGGGGCTATAGTAACGTTCTACTATTCTAACTAAATTGTGGGCTTTAACAGGTACGCCTTTTGTAACTATTTTGAGTATTATAGCGTATTATTTAAATCATTTACTTATAAAGTTCTTGCCTATATTATATATAATAATATTAGGGGGTCCTAGGTATGTATTAATCCAGTATATTTATAGTATATCCTATATATACTTGGCGCTAATACTTTACAGCTATCTACTAGCTTAAAATTATATTCCTTTATTAATAATATGCAGTAGAGGTATGCTATTAATATATATAATATTAACCACGATTAAGTAGTTAAAATTAATATTATTATGTAAGGTAAATCTAAATCTACTAGGCGACTTTCTATGTTTTTAATAATGATGGTAGTAACGTGTAAGGTGGTCTAAAGTTTTGCTATTAATGTCGTGCCCTAAGCGTTTAAGTATTCGTATAAGACGCTTAACTAAAGGGTGGCCAAAGCGACGATACAGTTGTTTTAATTTAATGTTAGTTAAGTAGCAAGGGTTTTAATTAAATAATATAATTAAGTAGTTGTATAGGGATATATTTTAAAGGAGGAATAGATAGCCAAAGTAATATATAACTAGTACTTCGCTCTAAGGGGTAATTAGTATATTTTTTAGGTTATTAAAGTATACTTATAGTTAATCTATGTTTGCTAGGCAGAGGTATTAACTTTAATAATATGAAACTCAATTATACTAATTAGGGTAGTTACTTTGGTTAATCTAATTAATAAGGTTAATCCGATGCCGAATTATATATTAACTATGCCTTATATAGTGGTATTAAGTCTTTAAAATGCTAGGAATTGGCTATATCCTACTATAGATTATTTAGATGCTCCTATATTAATCATTATACCTATAAAGTAGTCTATAGTATAGCAGGACGTAAATATGGTTATATTATAGGTAAAGAGGTCCTAGTTAGTTATAAGAGGTATTATATCATCTATAGTTATAACTAAATAGCTAAAGGCTTTATTAGCTAGGGTAGCAGCTATAAAAGTTGCTTTATACTATTCTACTTAGCTAAAAGAGGTATAGAAGTGGTTAATGTCTAGTTAAGAGTTCTTGTTGGTTGCCTTATAATTTATATTAATAGTTAATACTTAGAAAGCTTTCTTAAGCTCTTCTTCTAAGTTAATATTGTTATCCTTATAGTCTATAATATATTAATTAAGTCGTTTATTAAATTAATTATCGAATTTACTAAACTTATCTCTATTAGCGGTTCTAAACTTAGCTTTAGACTCTTCTTAATCTTTTTAGGTATAGTTCTATAATTAGTAGCCTTCCTTATTATATATAAAGCAATATAGTTTATAACGTGGAGAGAAATAAGGGCGGGTGTGGTTGTATGTTACGGACGCTTTAAGTACAATGTTACGACTACTAGGAGAGGAGTTAGAAGAAGCTAGTTAGTTAATTTAAGCACGGTCTAGGATAGAACCGGTAGAACTATATGATAAGGAATAGTAACTAAGGTTATATAACATGCTACGTATTAAATAAAAGGGATGAGAGGAACTTATGTACCTTACGTATAAGACGTACATTACGTATAAGAAGGATTTTATAGGAGTACGGTTATATATTTAAGGACCCTTAATCCCTACCTAGATAGTTCCTTCCTTATAGTAATTCTTAAAATATAATTAGAGTTAATCTATTAGGCAACCACTCCACTAGTTATTATTACGTTGTTAACTTTTATACTTGCATTTCCTATATACCTAGCCTAATAACAAGCCCACCGTAGTTCCTGCTATAAGGTTCCGTTATATAATTACTACCTAGTTACGGTATTAATATAAGAAGTTAAACAATATACCACTAAAAGCAGCCACTATAATGCCATTAACGGCGGCAACTACTTTAAGGTTAGGTAACGACACTAGTATAGCAGATACTAACTTATAGCAACCTATAACGGTCGGATAACTATAAGAGATAGTTAACTAGTTAACAGAAAATAATGCGATATTAGAAAATAGGATTAATGGGATAGGCGTAGTAAAGGTTAAGTTACTATCAATTAAAAGATACTTAGGAGAGAGATTAAAGCTTAAAGGATTCCTTATATAAATACACTTTAAGGTAGCATAGGAAGGAGTAAAGCTGGCAATATTTATGGATTAAATAGCCTATGCAGGACTATTCTTAACAGGAAGAGCACTTAAATAGTTTAAGTTTTACCTTATAGAGATATAAGCGAACGGTATAATAACTACTAACTAAGAGGTACGGTTTATATTCTTAAGCCAGAATGGATTTATAGAACGACTTACGCAAATATTTAGAGACCTAGAGGCAATAACTATAGCGGAAAAAAAACTCTAAGATATTACATAATAAACCTTAGTAATTAAGTATATAACGTAGTTCTAGACATTAGCAATATAAGTAGAATAAAATAATAGGGCGCTTATAGCATAGTATAAATAAGGACTTAAGGCTAAAGTCTAGGACGTGATTATTTTAATAGAAGATACGGATACCCTAAGGGAACTAATAGATTAGGCGATTAAGATTAACAATTAGATCTACTAAAGGGAATAGGCTAAAAAAGGCTAGGATAGAGTTCTATAGTTATATAAGGCGCAAAGTACGTAACGACTAAAGCTAAGTTAGAAACCGTGGTATAGCGTAAAGCTAATAAACCTAAGTAGTACTAGAGAAGCCTATAAGAGATAAAGTAAGAAACCGTAAAAACCTAGAGGTTAAGGATCTAGTAATTATAGGATTAAGGAGTAGAGGCCAAACTAGGGATCTTAGCAGTAAAAGACATTTAGGCGGACTCTATAGCAAGAAAAATAGTTTAAAGAGGGAGCTTATATAAATTGCAGAAAATAGGGTTATTATATTAGAGACTGTAGAAGTAGTTAGAGTTACTATATAGTAAAAGGAACGAGACTAGCAGACGATATATACGTATAGAGGGATAATAATATGCTACAAGAAACAAAGGAATGTTTAATTAAAAGTTTTGCATTTTGTTATAATAACGTATACCGAATTTATAAGGACGCTAAGTATAGCGTAAGCTATTAGCTATAGGAGCTAGCACCTATAGGATATAGAGGAACTAATAAACTAGTTCGCAGATCGGATATTAAGGATAACAATTTCGACGTAGGCGAAACATTTTATAACAATAAGGCAATAAAGGCGGCTTACTAGGGGCGCGTAAACCTTAGAGATATTATACTAAAGGTAGAGGATAATTCCACTACAGAATAGGGAACATTAGTAGGGATCAAAACCCTACTAGATACAATGTCTATCGCTTTATAAGACGTAAGAAAAGTAGGATAGTAAGCCACTTTGGCACTCAATAAAGGTAAAAGGCCACAAGCTTAAGATTCTTAAGACAAGATATAAGATAACTAAGATTCTTAAGATAAAATAAGGCAAGCTTAAAGACCTATAACGGACGATAACCGATAGAGTAGAGCAATAGCTCAGTTTAGTGATATACAAATGAGCTTAGGACGAAGTTTCCTATAGGCATAAGACTCTTAAGATAAGATAAGTAAGATTTAAGATTTTTAAGACGAGATGAGAACACTAAGTAAGCCTAGTTAGACTAAGGCAGGAGCTAAGCTTAAGTTAGAAGCAAGCTTAGGATTAAAGAATCTAAGGGATTAAGAATTTGGAGTATAAATTAGGACACCTATAAGTAAGAAGTAAGGAGCTTTCTTATAGATTAGAGAATCTATAGCATAAATAGTAATTAGACTAGGAGACAAATATATAGACCTAGAAGACTTACTAGTAGAATACAGTATTCGGATTAAAGATTGAAAAGTTAATACTAGGATTAAGAAGTAAGAGAACTTTAAGAATTAAAGCGCGAGACGCAAACCAAAAGAAACTATAAAAGAATTTAGGTAAAGAATCATCGTATAGCAAGAATAGAAACTAGATAAGAGATCTAGCATATTGGGATGTATAAGGGATAGAGTACTAGTATAAAGAATTACTAATAGGCCTAGGGTAGGCACACTAAAAGCTAAGTAGCTTATTAAACTGGAAAACGAAGAGGACCTAGGGATCCTAACTAAGTTTAAAGAACGACACAGTAATAAGAAGATACTTCCTTACGAATAAGCCGTATATACTCTAGTAGCTATACTAAAGGTGGTATAGGCAAAGGCACAATAATAAGTAGGAAGATTTTTATATATAGTTAGATGAATAAGTTATCTAAAACCACCCGATTATAGAGAAGGCTATAACGCATATTAAAGGAGCCTTAATTATAACGTTAAAGGATCTAAAGAAATAATTAGAGGACTAGAGAAGTAAGAGATATATTTTAGTACCTATGAATAAAGTCGCAACGTTTAGATTAGTATAATAGAGATTTAAACTTAAAGACGAAGACGAGCTAAGAGTTAACCTAAAGCACTTAGTACACTATATATTATTATAGATCGCGTATATAGACGATATATGCGAGATACATAAGAATCCGAAAGAAAAGAATTGGAAATACCCTATAAGAATATACTAAATAATAGATAAACGATAGTATAGGAATGCCAAATATATACATAGATAGCATCTAGTAGAGGTTTAAGAGGAAGGAAGTTTAGTACTTTAACTAGGAAGATTCCTTATAGAAGAATGCTTAGACGGATAATAGTGGTAGGAATACTTAGAAAACATATATCTATAGTATATTAAAGATAAAAAGCAAACTAGGTATTAGCCGAAGAATAAGCTAAGTATATAAGGATTAAGTAGTTAATAGTTAGGAAAAGTAGAGGCCTATAGGACCAGAGGGAGCTAGTAATAGAGCCTTAGACCCTTAAAGGAATTTAAGGACAATACCTAAATTTATAAGTTAAATAGTAAGATTAGCAGTTTAAAGCGCTAATAGATAGTGGAGTAATAAGGAACTATATCTTACTAGCAGTAGTTAAAAAAAATAGGACTACCTTATAGATAGAAGGAGTAACCTTATCTATTAGTTATAATTTTAGGAGATCTAATAGCCTACGGAGGAGGGATTATTAATCTTAAAACAGGACCTATTTAGATAACTATTAAAGGGAGACAAATTAAGATGTCTTTTAATATCCTACTATTAGGACGGGACGAGGCAGTATTAGGTATGCCTTAGTTATAGGAATATAATCTAAAAATTAATTAGATTATAGGTTAGGTCAATATTAGGAATACTTAACGCCGCTAGATGCGATAATAAGCTAAGTTAGTATAATACTAAGTAGGGGCGACCTATAAAGAAATAGAAAAAGGACTAAGTTACGTATTAAAGAGATACTATAAATATAGTAAGAAACTATGGTTACTAGAAAGTAAAAAGCTGTTAGAGTATATAGTATAGGACTATAAGATAGAATTAGAACTAAGAATAAATCTAAGGTTCTTTCCAATCTATAAGCTTACTAAAGAAAAAGGTAGAGTACTAAAAGAGTTTATCTAGAAAAACCTACAAAAGGGATATATTAGACTATTGTAGTTATTAGCAGGATATCTAGTACTATTTATACTAAAAAAGAATAGTAAACTAAGGCTGTATATTAACTATAGATAGTTAAACAGCATTACTAGGAAGGATAGGTATCCTTTACCCTTAATTAGCGAAATCTAAGATAGGATAGGTAATGCGCAAATCTTTATAAAGATAGATCTAAGATAGGCGTACTATTAGATTAGGATTAAGGAAGGCGACAAATAGAAAGCAGCCTTTAGGTTAAAGGAAGGACTATATAAGCTATTAGTTATACAATTTAGGCTTATAAACGCACTAGTAATATTCTAAAAGCGTATTAATAATATATTAAGAGAATACTTAGATAAGTTTATTATAGTATACCCCAATAATATTATTATCTACTTAATAACTAAGGAAGAATATAAGGAATACATTAAATAGGTCTTAAAGAGACTATAATAAGAACAGACACTAGTAGTAATTAAAAAATGCGAGTTCTTCACTAGGAAGACCAATTTTATTAGATTTATTATTAAACTAGGCTAACTTAGTATAGATCTAAAGAAGATTAAGGCTATAGTAAATTAGTAAGAACTAGAGAACATTATATAGTTAAGATTATTCTTAGGGTTTTATAATTACTGTAGAAGGTTTATAGTATAATAGTTAAAGGATATTAAGCTATTTACGCAATTAATAAAGAAAGAAGAACTATAGGTATAGGGAGAGGAATAAAGGGAACTCTTTAAGAAAGTTAAAGAGTTATTTACCTAAGAGCTAGTTCTTAAGATCTATTAACTAGGTCTAGAGATAGTTATAGAAATAGATATATTAGACTATGTATTAGGGGTATACTTTATATAAAGGTATTAAAATAGATAGCACCTAGTGGCATATTATAGTCGGAAGATAATACTACTAGAGTTAAACTATAACATCTATAATAAGGAGTTATTAGGTATAGTTATAGTATTAAAGAAATAGAGAGTATTCTTATAAAGTACGGAAAAACTATTTATAGTTAAAACGGATTATAAGAACCTAATAGGATTCCTAATAATAAAGGAACTTAACTAAAAATAGGTTAGATGGGCAGAGATGCTTATAGAATACTATTTTAAGATTTAGTATACTAAGGGTACAGACAATATAAGGGCAGACGCTCTAAGTTAAAAGGCTAAACTATAAAATAACGAAAAGCTATTAGGGGCTTTACTGTAAAAGGATATAGACGGATTAATTAGGTATAATTATCTAAAGATTATAGTAACTTAGGAAAATAAGAAACTAGAAAAAGTCTATAAGATACTAAAAAGCTTTTAGGTATAGAAAATTCTAAAAGCATAGCTAGAAGATCTATAGATAGATATATATAAGAACTAAGAAGTAAAGTATATCCTAAGAAGTATAGCAGAGCAATTTATAAAGGACTTTTATAAGGGATTAACTTAGGGATATAATAGAGCCAGAGGCTTAATATTAAGACTTTAAAAGGAATATATTATTGACGGAATCTAGGGCTTAGCGCGAAAAGTTATAAAGGAATATTTAGATTGCTAGAGGAATAAACTAATAAGGTATAAGCTATATAGAGGGCTATAACCTATTAAAACACCAGAGAGACTATAGGAGGTTATATTATAGGACTTTATTATTAAGTTACTAAAGTTAAAAGATCCTATTACCAGATAAGATTATAATATAATCTTAGTAATAGTAGATAAGCTTACAAAGTAGGGATACTTTATAGCATATACGGAAGAAATCTTAGTGGAAGATATTGCTAGAATCTATATTAAGGAAGTGTTTGTAAGATATAAAGTATTAAGTAAAATTATATTAGATAGAGATTTAAAATTTGTAGTAGTATTTTAAAAGGTATTCTTAGCGGAGTAAGGAGTTAAAGCAGTAACTTTTACTGTATATTATTTATAGATAGACAGTTAAACAGAAAAATTAAATTAGACGCTAGAATAGTATCTAAGATATTATATTAATTACGTACAGAACAATTAGGTATTGCTATTATTAGTTATATAGTTTGCATATAATGCAATACCTTAAGAGGGAATAGGTATATTACCGTTTAAGGCAAATTATGGATATAAGCTAAGGATATTATTGTTACTATAGTAAGTAAAGAAAATAAGTAGTATAGCTAAAGAAAGAATAAAGATATTAATAAATCTTTATATAGACCTTATAAAATTAGTAAAGAAAGTATAAGAAAGAATAAAAAAGTATTATAATGCTAAGAGATCTAAGGGACTAGATCTTAAGGAGGGAGATAAAGTATAGCTACTATATAAAAATTTTAAGAGTTAATAACTAAGTAAGAAGTTAGACTATATTAGACTAGGACCTTTTAAAATTATATAAAAGATTTTACTAGTTATATTTAAGTTAGACCTACTAGCTAAAATAAAGATCTACCCTATATAGTATATTATAATGCTAGAGCTAGTATACGGAAATATTAAGCCACTAGTTTATAAGGTAGATATATATAGAGGACAAGAAGAAAATAAATAGTAAGTTTTAAAGATTGTTAGTTATAAGGATGTTAACGATAAAATATAGTATAAGGTTAAGTAGATAGGCTATACTAAGACTACCTAGGAGCTACTAGAAAATTTAAAGAATGCTATAAGAAAGGTATAGGAGTATTAGAAGAAATTAGGTTAGGTAGTATTAAAAAAAAAGGATTATTAAAGAATAAGTTACCTAAGGGGGATCTAGGAAGAGCAGTTGCCAAACTACTTAGATCTATTTTCTTCTCTATTAAAAGAGAATCTATTTTTTTTATTGCTAAGTTCCTATAAACCTTATTTTATAAGTTTTTACTTCTTAAAACAAACCTTTTTATAAACCTTCTTAAGACGGAGTAGATAAGTAGACGCCGCGATGCGAGTATCTAGGGCCTTCTATTCCGTATCCTAAGAACGTTCTAACTTAGTAAGGGCTTAAGATAGTTTACTATCTAGCCGCGTAGTAGTAGATTAAATATAAGACCCTAAGACAAATTAATTAGGGAACTAGACGACTATTAAGAGTAATAGGTCGCGTATATTTAGTATTAGAAGTAGAGTAAACGTTATAAGACGAACAAATATTCGCTTTAGTATACTCTAAATAAGAGGACGGTTGTTGCGAAGATAGGTTTGCCAACGTAATATAAACTAACCCCTCTTTTAAATAACGAGAACACGGAGATGGCATAATTTTACCTAGAGATAATATTGCAGCAATAGTGCGAGCACGACGTTAGGCGTATAAAGAAGAAATTGCTTTAGGTATAATAAGCAATAATATTAACTAAATTAATTAAACGGATATTATACCTCTAGTAAACGACTTAGAGATGTTTTGGATCTTTAAGGATAAAGAGAAGGGAGATAGTGTTACGGACGCTTTAAGTATAATGTTACGACTACTAAGAGAGGAGTTAGAAGAAGCTAGTTAGTTAATTTAAGTACGGTCTAGAATAGAACCGGTAAAACTATATAATAAGGAATAGTAACTAAGGTTATATAATATACTACGTATTAAATAAAAGGGACGAGAGGAACTTACGTACCTTATATATAAGACGTATATTATGTATAAGAAGGATTTTATAGGAGTACGGTTATGTATTTAAGGACCTTTAATTCCTACCTAGATAGTTCCTTCCTTATAGTAATTCTTAGAATATAATTAGAGTTAATCTATTAGGCAACTACTCCACTAGTTGTTATTACGTTGTTGACTTTTATACTTGCATTTCCTACACACCTAGCCTAATAACGAGCCCACCGTAGTTCCTGCTACAAGGTTCCGTTACATTGTAGTTATAGTTTCGATTATAAGTTTGGTTTTAATATTAGTTATAGTTTTAATACTAATTGTAGTTATTCTCCCTTCTAAAGTACTAATAATCTATATAGTAAGCTTAAGTTTAAGCTTGCTTTAGGTTCTGTTTTTTATAAGCTATAATTAAAGACTATAGTTTGTTAATAAGGGGGCCTAGTTCTTAAAGTAGATCTAATACAGCAAATTGGTATATATGAATTCCCTAGCAAGACGTAATAAGTTTATTAGTTAGGAATAGTGTTATTTATAGTTCTAAGGTAAGGCCATACTATAGTTAGTAGAGTGTATTAATTAATATTTAGAGGTAATTGCTAGTTAATTTATCTATATTCTTATCTATTATCGTCCTTAATAAGATTGTATTCTATTTACCAAGGTTCTTATATTCTAAGCTAGGGCCTTTAAAGAAATTGCGAAGGTGCCTATAAGCGTCTTTAAATAAGAGATTACTAAGTCCACTATTAAAGTACTAGTTTAAGGCTAGACCTATTAATATAATTAATAAAGCTTTATTATAAGCCTCTTATAGAATATTAGATCGGCTATAGATACTATAGAAGATAGTAAGTTTATAATCAAAGCTGCTATTTATACTATTATATTTAAGTTCCTCTATATATATCTTTACTGCGTTAGAAATCTCTTTACCCTATCCTAGTATAGTTAGCATCTATAGGGGGGAAGCGGTTTAGGGTCGTAGGGTTATATATAGTAAAGGTCCTACTAGTATTCCTCTAGATAGTAGTAGGGTTATAGTCTAGATACTTAATAGTTATTATAGTTAAAATAGGGTTATGCGAACTATTAGGTCTTATAATACTTTATAATTAAGACTGCGCTTAAGTATATTATTTATTTTATTTAACTAAAACCCGTTTTTATTTAGCTTATTATATACCTTATCTAAGTTCTCTTAAGTCTAAGAATCTTAACGTTCTTCCTAGGTTAATTTAAATAAGAGTTACATATATATTATGCGTTTCTCCTTTATATATATATATACTCCTCCATATCGCAGGAAGGTATATATACTTTAAAGGTACTATACATTTACTTTTAAAAATATATTAATACTAAATATTTTAAAATCGTCTTAAAAAGAGGACTAAAGTCTATTATCTATTAACTTATACTTGTTATATTCCTATAACTTAAATAGTATAAAGTCTATAAGATCTTTACTAGTTACCGTTTATATATTAATCCCGTTCCTTTATTATTCTATTTCTACCTTTTAATTTATAGGTGTAGATATCTTTAAAAAAATAAGGAAGATGTGTAGAATAGTTTAGGAAATAGTTTAAGTAGTCGTTTAAGGGACAGTTTAAGTAGTGGTTAGGGTAGTCGCGTTCTTAGTGTAGTTGCGTTCTTAATATAGTTATGTTAACTACTAGTATAGTAGTCTATCTCTAGTTAAGGTAGATTTAAGGTATTTTTAGGTAAGGTAGAGCGTTAGACGTCTTCTAAATCTAAAGTACTTTAATTCTCTTTAACTGAAATAGGGCCTTTATAAGGTGGAGCGTAAACGTCTTTTAAGTAAGTGCGTATCTCCTAATCTATGCGCGCTTACTAATTAGTATTAGTATAACTTTTATAACGTGCAGAATATATATATTATAATGATATATACTATACGGTGTTATAGATAGATAATTAATTCTCTAAGATCTACGCGTCGCGAGAGGTAAAGCTTATTGCGTGTTCTCCTGTAACCTCTGTTAACCAATTATAATTTTCCATACCCGGTATAGAAAATCGCCATTAGCTCGCTTACTACTAGCGCCTTAGCCGCCCTCACGATGTATCTAATACTTTTAGCTATAGTAAAGTTATATACTATATTAGGGTAATATCCCGTATAGTGCAGAAGGCGACTTTAAAGTTTAGCTCCTTTATATTTAACGTCTTATTAAATATATTAAAATATAGCTCCTAGATAAGGCGGTCTAACTCTATAGTAAAAGACCCTACTAGTATAACTGCCTCTTAAATATAGCTAAGTTATAAATTCTCCGTAACTGCATCTAATAATACTCGCCGTTATTTCTTAATATAATTATACTAATAGTGCCTAATTCTAACCCCTCTATTATCTATATTGTTTGCTTTAACCTAAATAGATAAAAATTAAGTAAAGCTCTAACCCTCTTATTTTAAAGTATTAACTATAGCTTATAACTTCTTTACGCGCCACTATTATCTCCTACTTTAGTTTAATAGGGGAGGGTTAGGCTTATTAGTGCTAGTTTAGCTATTATTATCTATTTAGTTATCGCTATTAGAGAAATCTTTAGATATATTAATAAAGTATTTCAGCGGGCTAAAAAGGCGAAAAGGGCTAAATATAGGACTTTAAGCGTCCTACTTAGATATACGCCTATTAGGGGCACGACTGGGCTCTATTACGGATAGAATATATAAAGTAAGAAATAAGCTTTTAAATAGAGGTATTAGCGAGCTAAGTAGCGCTATATTAAGGGTTAAAGTATAATATTAAAGGCGATATAGCTGTCGTTTACTAGTAAGGCTGTATAGCTCTTATAAAACGCGCCTATAATCTCTTAGACCCTTAGAGAGGAATCTACCTTAGCGCTTTATAATTAGCTATTAAAGATAGCGCAAGCGCTAATGCCTGCGGCATATATTAGGCTACGGCGCTAGTCGCTAATTAGCTTAGGAGTTTATAGGAGTTATAGGGGTTATAGAGGTGTGGTGGTGCCAGCCGCTGATTGGCTTAGGAGTTTGCAGGAGGTGAGGTGGATTTTCTCTCCAAGGGTCTAAGTCAACTAAGATAAGAGGTAATCGCCTTATAGAATTGGGTCACGTGACATATTTAGGGGAGGAAAACTTAACAAAAATACAGCGTTAAATTTACGTAAAAGAAACTTCGCTTTAATAATCCCTGAGCCTCCACGATCCCTATTGAAGGTTGCTCCTAACCAATTATCAGCCTCACTCGGCTTGGCCCCCATCACTTCGCATAACATTTTAGCTCAGCGCCACACTTCCTCGCAAACCCACATGAAATACAAATGAAAATCCACATTTGGAAAAATTTGCCATCTTCGGTGAGCTAACTGGAGGACAAGAGAAAAATGCAAGGCCGAAAAAAGCAAACACGTTTGGGGGCGCTGATAGGCAGCAGCTAGGCAGCCAACTTAGGGCAGTCAACTTGGGCAAGGCTGTGGGCTGAAGGGAAGATTTATAGAGCTCTCTCCCCTGTTGCGACTGGCTTTTACAATGCTTTTATATCTAAAGTCATTTGGACGAGCTTGCTTTATAGTGCTGATTTCGCAACTTTAGTCTTTATATTTTAGAGCGTAATGGCAGGCGGCGACGAGTCTCCTAGTGTTCCGGTCCCTAACCTCCAAACTCAGCTTCGCCGTTTGACTACTGAAGATCGGCCTTTATAAGGGTGCCGTTCTAGTGCTAATCGCTCGTCGATTAGGGCAGAAACCTATCACATATCGGGGGGGCTGATTTGGCGCGGTTACAACCCGGGTTAATACGAGGTTAGGGCCACCCCTACTAATAACGCGCCCAAACCCCACACGAGGTCGCGCAGCGACCGCCCCCAAGTACTTTCGCACGCGATTTTGGGCGAAAAGGTATATAATTTATATTAGATCGGTACTTCTAGACGGTCGCGTAATATTGCTCTAAATTTATAATACCTAAACGGGCTCTATTTCTACATTAAGGTGTCTTAGTTGCTATAGTATAGTTCTATATTAAGACGTCTTGGTTATTATAGTATAGTCCTATATTAAAGCGTCTCGGTCAATGCAGTGCAGTTCTATATTAAGACGTTTTGGTCACTATAGTATGGTCGTATATTAAGGCGTCTTAGTTACTGCAGTGCAGTCCTATATCGAGACGTCTTAGTCACTAGTACAGTCCTATATTAAGACGTCTTAGTTACTATAGTGCAGTCGTATATTAAGGCGTCTTAGTTACTGTAGTGTAATTGTATATAGAGGTGTCTTAGTTACCGTAGTGTAGTTATATATTAAGGCGTCCTAGTTACTGCAGTAAAATAACTATTTAGATATTCTTATAAAGCCAATCCAAAGAACGCTGACCTCGTAGCTGTTCTAGCTGGTTAATAGCCTATCTCTTATCTCTTACCGTACCGTCTTCTACGCGCCGTCTTACATCCTTAATTATCCTATAGCGACGGCTATAGAATATAGCCTCGCCGTTAACCTACTAGTATACCCCCTAGTAGCGATTAAGAGCTTTAATTAATGGCCCACCTGCTAGCTTTAAAGTCTACTTAGTCTAGAGCTAAAAGACCGAATTACCGCCTTAAAGCATTTTATATTTCCTTAGCGGCGCCTATAGGTTAAGGATAAATAGAAAAGATAGTTAAGTATTAGCTTATACCTATGCTAGTAGGAGCGATGCGGATATAGTAGACGGCTAAGTAGGCGGTATAGATATTATAGACGGCTAAGCGGATGGTACGGATATTGTAAACGGCTAAGCGGATAGTGCGGATATTATAAATAGCGGCTAAGCGGGTAGTATGGATATTGTAAACGGCCAAGTAGGCGGCGTGGATATAGTAAATGTTATAGTAGATGGCGCGGGCTCGCCTAAAGGTGGACGTATAAACTCTGTAGGCCCTATCTAGATACCTATCTTCCCTTGCTAGATTTATATAGGTGTAAATAATGCTAATAACCTTTCTATTTTGCTAAGGCGTTCTAAGATCGTCTGTACGCGTAATTAAACCCCCTTTATCTTAGAAATCGCGGCCTTATATCTTAGCTTAGCTACGGCCTTATAGGCGGGCTAGTATTTCCGTATTGTTAGCTTATCCGACGTAACTACGTTAGCTAATAAGCTTTCTACCCGCGTGGTAAACCTCTAGTACTCCTTATAGCCGAAAAGGGGGTCCTTTTATAGGGGGTAGAGCGGGAACTGCTTATATAGGATTACTAAGTCCTATAATAGGATTACCCTAAGCGCGTAGAGGAGGCGTAGAAATTCTAAGCCTGTAAGGTCAAGCCGTATAACCTTATTATTAACCCTACCTAGGTAGTAAGCCTCTATGCGTTTTAGCTAGACATTAGTCTTAGGCTATATCTTTAAATAAAGGGCCTCCTCCGGCACCTTCCATGCGTAGGGAAGAAAGTAGCCCTTTCCTTTCTTTAGGAAGCCGGCAATCGACCGTATAAATATATAGGGTAGGTAGCTAAGGTAGGCTCCCATTATTACGTCCGTATTCTAGCGTTCGGCCTATTTAATTTAGGTTTCCTTAACGCCGCTAAGCTTAGTATACCAGATACTCTATTTATAGGCGCTATAGGTTTTCTTCTTTAAGTAAATTCCTACCCCCTAGAATATTTTTTTTTTCTATTTAAACTGCGTATAATAACTTAGCGGCTATTACGGTACTTTAATACTGCTAGGGAAGACGTATAGGTTATAATAGTCCTCTAGCTACTAAAAGGATAGAAAGCTTTTAGTGCTATCTTTACCCTAGTGGTTAAAGAAGTAGAAGGCTACTATAGAGAGGGGGTAGAGAATAGGGTTAGCGTTCTGTATATAGCCTATATACTTAACCTTACTATGCTAATTCTACTTTCCTTGTGTTATTGACATAATTATATACGGCGCTAACTCGTCCGGTTTAGGCCCTTTGTTCTCTAGTTTAATAAGAATAAGGTTAGTAAGCTAAACGTCTTATCTACTTTTACTATAGGTAATAGTAGTATAGCCTAAGAAATGGGTTAGAAAACGGCAGCTGTATAGACTAGGTAGGGTATATACAAACCTAATAAATACTTAGCTATAGTTTAAAGGTAAGACTTAACTAAACCTAGTATCTTAAAGCCCGTCTCCTAGCACTAAGTAATTGCCTTTTTAAGCCCTTTAACGTTGTAGCCGCTAGTAATTATAAATAGGCCTTAATTAATAAAGTTAACGTGTTAAATCTAGTCCTTATCGCGGTAGACGCTATCCAGTACTGCTAAGAGCTTCGCCCCCCGTAGCGGCTGTAAGGTCTTACCTTCTAACTACCACGCATAAAGCTCGGTAATAGTAGAGATATAGCTATTTACAACTAAGTATTAGACTATCTCGTTAAATAGGGCGTCTAAGGCCTCCTTATCCTATATCTCCCCTTTCTCCTTTATAGCTTCCTCCCCTATACCTACGGCTGCCCTTACGGCTGCCCCTACGGCTGCCCTTATGGCTAACTTCCCCTCTAGCTGCCCTGCCCGCTTAACTATCTTCTACCTCTTTTTTGCCCGCTTACCATCTTTCTATATCTCTTTCCGTTTTAACTTCCGTTTTTAATAGTTAGTAGCCCATAATTCTTAGTTAACAACTTACTGCTCTAAAAATAGGTAAAGCTTATCTTCTATTACCTAGGCGCCGTCCGTATTACCTTCTAGTCTCGCGTATTAGTCTTTCTACTCTTTCTACTTTAGCTTATACGCCCTTATAGTATTCTTTAAGCGCTAGGCCTTATAAATATTGTATAGCCGTAACGTTTAGGCCTTAAATTCGTTCTAGAGGCTATAAAAGGAGGGAAAGGAGGAGGCTAGGGGGGCTTCCTTTAACTATAAAGTAGACTGTAGGGTAAGAAGATTCTTAAAAAACTCTATCTCTGTAAGAGGTTAGGGGGAAGACGCGTAAGTATAGCGTGGGTATAGGTAAATAAAGCCACTAAACGCGTAAATATCAATAAAGGAGGAGAAGAAGAGAGCTCTATATTATAGAATTAGAATTATAGTAGGCCGTTCTATATAAAACTAAAAGCCCCGCGTAAGCTAAGAGCTAGCGCAGGCACAAGAATAGGAAAAGGGTTAAAAAATGGATTGTTAAGGCGATAATAAGGTTAAAGGCGCGCGACAAGGTCCTCTATACTAACTTAGTACTAACCTAGGCCTTAAAAACGCGTCTAAAAAGTAGGGGCCACTACTAAAAGGGGGGGGTGATATTTGGACGATATGTCGCGGACCTTGGGGGGTCGTGCGTAACCCGAGGTTATGCCAAGCCTAACCCCGACCTCCGATACCTCTTCTTATCAGGGAAGTCTGAATATTGTCGAGGTACACCACGTTGACAAGTCCGACGCAGATGTCCAAAATGGTCAGTCACCCTGACTTAAGACCAATTCCCTTCTAACAACATTACAGTCCAGCCTCAAGCTGACAATCCACCACTCGAGCCCATCACCGCACAAGAAGCAAACTCCTTGGGAGGCCCAGGACAGCGAAAATCTCTCGACGCTCTAAACTTTAAACCCTTCATGCTCAAACGATGGTTCCTCCTCTCCAGCCTCGTATTCAACCTCCTCATCCTCGGCCTCCTCATCACCCTCCTCTTCAAGCCCACCTTCCGAGTCCTAAACCAATGGGGCTACTTCTTCATCCAAATATTCCCCGCTGTCGTCGGAACCATCACCGCATCATTCCTACGCGGCATCACTCTCACGCTTAGTCGACTCACCCCCTTCATCCTCTGCGCACGTGAGGATGGAGCCACGGCTGGAGAAACCATATTGCGAGATTACTTCCCCGATCCCAGTCTAACCGACGTGTGGGATACGAGGAATTTCACTTTAGGATACGCGTGGGCTTTATTCATACTGGGCAACTTCATCCTCGGCTTCAAGGCCAGTTTGCTCAATACCACGGATTACGGTGAAGCCATCGTCTCAACTTGGGCGCTGTACCCCCTCATATGTATCTACTTCTTCATAGCACTCTTCATGATCGTCGTGATCATTATGCTAGAAAGAGTAGGGTCGACGGGGTTACGATGGGATCCGGTGTCGCTTGCTGACCATCTGGTTTTATTTCGGCATTCGAATTTTCTGACCGCTTTTGAGGGGACGGATTTGGCGGAACGGAGGTCGATGTTTGAGATTCTGGGGGACTTGAGGGTTATGCTGGGGTATTGGAGGAGGGGTAATACAATTTGGCATGGGTTTGGGCTGGTGGAAGGGGATACAAGTAAGTCTCTTATTCTGTATCAAGTCAGACGCATACTAATTATTTACAGGGTCAGAAAATGTCATGAAACAAATTCCGTCATTAAGAGCTGAGAGCAAACCATCGTCACGCAAATGTAAGTTTTAGCAGTCACAACTCAACCTAAGTCATCAAGTCCTAACAAACACCAGTATGCCCCCAAAAACGCCAAGAGATCCGCTACCGATCAACCTACTCGAACATGAAGCACATCCCCATGTACATCTGGACGGCCGCAGCCTTCACCCTCTGCGGCCTCTTCATCGCCGGGCTCGCCACCAATATGAGGGAAGGCTACGAGATCCCCCTGTCCGCCAACCTCGCCGCCTTCCTCTTCCAATTCGTGCTCACCTTCATCGTCGGCCTCTACACCTGGCTCTGGGAAGATCTCGATCTCTTCACGCGCTCTACGCAGCCTTTCCTAAATGCCGAGACTGCACAGCCTGCGACTGAGAACCTGTTGTTGGATTATAATTGCGCGCTGCCGTATATTGTCACTTGGATAGCGTTGACGAATGGCCACTGGAAGGTGGCGCGGATTTCGGCTTTGGCTCCGCTGCAGAGGATGCTGCCGATTCTGGTCGGAGGTAGTATCACGGTCGTCGATAACGGGGACTCTACGTGTACATGCTCGGCCTCCTTGCCGCTCTTCATTATCATCATCGTCTGGCTCTTCTTATACATCCTTCTCGTTCCTTACGAGATCCTCGAAGCGGGATACAAACGCCATTTACCTCGCAACTACCGTTCTATAGCCGATATCCTGTCTTGGACATATGCTAGTAAGCAGTTACGTGAGGGCGATTTGCTCGATGTCGATGTTGAAGATGAAGATAAACGGGAGCGGTGGTATGTGAAAGCGAAGCTGCAGGTGGAGTGTAAGAAGTACTTGTTTGGGTTCTATAAGTCTACGACGAGGGATGGGTTGCATTGTATGGGGATTGACGAGGAAGGGAGCGGTGCTAAGACCGTGAAGATGCCTGATATCAAGGGCTTGTCATTGATACCTTGTGTGAGACGCCGTTCTAGGAAGCAGCCAGAAGACGGGGAAAATGGCGAGAAAGAGGAGGATTATGACGTTTCTAATGATCCGAGGTTCACTTTTCTTTTGGATGCGGAGGCGGAGAGTAACGTGGTGGATATGAATGCTGTTCCGGTAGTACAGCAGCAAGATGGGGAGGGAGCTTGAATGTATGCTGCTTTTATGCGCTAGGTCAAAGATTTTCAAATTTTAAAGATAGGTTCCCTTCCAAAGATTGCTTACCTTCTGCATATACTTTCAGTCGTAAATATTCTAAGTCTGCTCAGCACAGTCACTTGCAGGCAAAATGATTCCTAGATGCCGTTCCAGAAGTACGCCGGCGTAGGAGGAAGCTTAAACTGATAGTGCATTTTCTTTCGCTAGATAGATTCCTCCTCTCCTCTCTTTAACTTAGCCACTTACGCGTAAAACACGGCCCATTAACCCCCCTCTTAAAATACTCCACCCACCCCTCCCCTATCCCCCTACACCCCTAATTATAAACCGCAATCCTATCTCTCGTGCCACATTTCCTGCACGTCTCCTAATAATGCATATGTGCTTCGCCTTTAGGGACTTTGCCTGGTTTTAAAGGGGTGGGGGGTAAATCGTTTGGGTCGGAAGAGTAGGCTGAGGAGGCGACTGTTTTAGGGGGAGGAGTTGTGGGTTGCAGGGGGTTGCAGGTGCGGGGGTAGGATGATAGTGTTCGTTGCTTCGTCGTAGTAGGGGTTTGGGTAGAAGGTGTAGTTTGTTGAGGGCGGGGTGGATTGATGGTTGTTATTGTTGAGACATTTTGTGGTATTTTTTGGATGCTTGGGTAGTTCTTTGGATTCGGGGAATAGCGGGGGCGTAAATGTTTATTAAATTGGTCAATTTGTGAGCTGGCATTCGAGATCAATCCTGTGATTAATGTTGTTCGGGAGATTATATTTTTGTAGCTAGGCATTATTCACCAGGTTATTTGTGGAGGAGACTTGATTTATGCTCGGTATTTAAATATAAGACATTGTGGATGGGGTTCCCTTAGCTAAGTTAAAAGGTAAATCTAAGCAACTTCATCCTTAAATCTTGAGCTAGCTAGGCAAAGTTACTATATAAGTGTTGGCTGCTTTCTAAACTCCTACTCGAATGTTATATACTATAGGTTTAAGTAGAAAACTAGCGAGAGATAGTAAATAAAGCTAATGGGGGAATTTAATAGCAATTATATTATAGTCTAAATGGATATAAGCCAAGGGAAGTTAAATATAATACTCAGAAAACGTTACGGCGGGAAGGTAGGTAGGTAGGTAGGTAAATTAGAGAAAGTAAAGTAGCTAAGAGGCCGTTCGGTTGCAACTTCATATTCAATATGGAGGCTCCATATTTAACCGATATGGAGCTCAAATCTGAATATGAGGCTGTCGTTCGGTAAATATGACGACTTTTGAATATGGAGCTCCTCTATATCGGTAAGCGCGTCAAATTTGCAAGCTATACTAAATACGGTAGTTAAAATGAGGTTCTTGGCACCGTTTCAATATGCTGCCCTCGAGCCTCCGTTCCATATTCCATATCAATCTAAGCTCTCATATACGCGCCAAAGTAACGACTTCTTGTGATATGGCGACTCCACACACCCCAACCGCGATACTGCTGTTGCATTTACAAGCCTTATCTAATGTTATTATCTTAACCTTTATAATCGCGATAAGCTTGTTTCCGGGGGGCGTCTGTACTTAGTATACTGATATATAGCGAGGAATAAGGTGGACGTCTTAGTTGCTCTACGGCTATAAGCAACGACTTATAAATCTAACTCGTATAAGGCCCGAGGTGTTTAGGAAGCTTCTTGATTGGTTATAACTATATGGCGACTTAAAGGACACGAAGCTTCTATCAGCGGCTAAGAAGCTATTAATATTACTAAGTGAGGTAACTTAATACTTATCTGCAACGATTTACTAGTAAGTATTTACCTGCTAGCTATAAACTTCTAGTATTAATTTACTGCCTCGTAGAGCCGTATATAAAGTCCTTCCTAGCCTTCTAAAATTATATAAGGAAGTTATTCGGCTTCCTAAAAACTGTACTCTAGAAGAGATTACTAATAACCCTAAACAATATCCTTTTTTTGCCGATTGTATTAGAGCTCTTAACGGTACTTATCTACTAATTTCTATACCTAGCGGGTATATAAGGTAAGCTCTATAGCGTAAAAGGAAGGGAGGATTATTACAGAACATTCTTATAGTTGTTAATTTCTAGATAAACTTCCTCTATATTTTAGCCGGTTAGGAGAGCTCTACTTATAACTCTAAAGTCCTTAATTTAGCGAGAGCTAAAGGATTTAAAGCTTTACCTAGTAAATACTACGTTATAGATACTAGGTACTCTAATATACCTATAACTCTAACTCCCTACCGTGGTATATAATATTATCTTTATAAGCAATTATAGGTAAATATACGGCCACAGAACGCGAAGGAGCTCTATAATCTTTAGCACGCGGTACTAAGAAACGTAGTAAAGCGTACCATAGGAGTTTTTAAGTATTATTTCCGGTACTTTAAGGCCAGTAGGCGTAGTCTCCCTTTAAGTACGCAGGTGGATATAGTGTACGCTTTAGCTATAGTTTATAACTTTATTAATATAAATAAACCGGATAATCTAGATAATAATCTAAAGGTAGAGGATAAGGTTATAAATAAAGAAGATATAGAGCTTGTAGAGGTAGAAAGTAATATAGTTATAAACTAAAGACGTAATAAGATTGCGAAGCTTATATAGGAGAGTTATTGCTAGGCAATTAGTAGGCCGATTGCTTAAGAATATACAGTAGATTTGGGTGTATTTATAATAGAAATCTATATAGTTTCCCTCTTTATATTACCCACTAATTGCCTATATATAACGGCTCTAAAAAGCGACTTAGATCTCACCCAAAATCTTACCTAAAGCTTGCTCTCCTACACGTCCTCCTTCCTGCTAGCTAAAATATCGTTAATTAAGCTTTACCGAAGCTCTGTAACTCTAGCTATTATAAGAAATAATCTAGCAGTAGACTCCGTCTTAAAAGCTTATAAAATAGCTAGCTACTCTATAGGATTTAGGTTACTAAACTTATAGATAAACTCTGCGGAGGCCTTCTCTTAAGGAGGCTTCTAGGCAATTAACTCTTTTATAGCCCTTATCTCTCTTATTACCTTCTCTACCATCTCCTTTAGAGCCTCTATAACTCGCCGTCTTCCTCGCTAGCGCTTTATACTAGATTTAGTGGCTCTAGTAGCTTACTTAATAGCCCGCTTCTATATAGCTAGTAAAAAAGGTTAACTTAGCGTTAAGGAAGATCTAGAAGGACTAGGGCGCTTAGCTAAAGGTAAGCTTAGTTAACTACCTTTAATAGAGCTTTAAGCTGACTTTAACTTAGAGGCCTTATCTACTTCCTCCTCGGTCTCCTTAGTCTCCTCAGTCTCCTTAGCCTCCTTAGCCTCCTCTTTATCTTCCTTATCTACTAAACCTAACGCCTATAAGGCCGTTGTTAAGAGAAGTTCGGGGTCTATAAAGCTCTTAATTGCTTTATTAATTAACCTTATATAACCGCCTATTACTAAAACTCCGTTAAATAACTCCTACATTAGATTTAGAAAGGCAGGCGGCGTATTATAAAACTTCTCAGCAGCAGGATTAGCTTTAAAGTAGGCCTTTATAACTTCCTTACTAGTAATAGACACGCCTTTATCTTTATCCCACCCCTAGCTAGAGAGGCTATAGAGCTCCTTCCATAGCTTCTAGTCCTTCTTATAGTTATTATACTTGCTCTTAATTTACTTAAAAGTAATAGGCTACTAGGTAACAGTAAGCGTACAATTAAAAGCAATCTTCTAGCCGTTAGATTTATAAGAGCTATCTACGCAAAATCCTTTCTTAACGGCCTTAACGAGGCCTTCTAATATCGCCTCCTCTATCTCGCCTGTCTATCTTATACGCGCGTTCCTATGCCCTATAGGCGTCGTGGGCGTCGTAGGCGATATAGGCGTTGCTATAGCTCTACTACGGCTCCTATAGGAGGTAAGTAAAGGTATAGCAAGTGTTAATCACAGAGGGGGCGTTAGTTAAGGAGGAGGCTCCATTACTACACTAAAGTAGGGAGTCGTGATAGAGGCCTAGTGGCAGAGAGGGGCTCACTTAAATTGCTTATTAACGTTAATTATAGATTATACAAAGCCAAATCTAGAGCCTTATATAGAGGCTACTAAACAATCAACTTAATTACATATTTAAATGGGCCGCGGTAGTAGCCGCCACTAATTACAAAACGGATAATATTAAAAGGCGCACGGATTAAACAAATATGATATAGAGCTGATTTGCAACCAAACGGCCTTTAAGTAATTAACTGTTTAAATATATTAGATAGGATCCGCATAGTAACTCTTAGCAGTAACTTTATTATCAGAATCTTTTGCTAAGTTTAATTCTACTAGTATAAAATTAGTAGCTTGGAGCTTGTTTTTAGTGTTATAGATCTTAATTTTAGGGCTATATATTAATTAATTGGCGTAGAGTCACTATATTATAATTAAGTCGTAATCTGCATCGTAAGCCTTAATATAGTATTATATATAAAAATGTTCAATTATTAGGTTTAGAAAGGGGTTATAATTTAATTAAATTGCAGGTATTATAATACAAAGTCTCCGTGGTGTAGTAGTATAGTACTGTTACGGGACTCGCACGTTCTCACATCCCTGCGCGTTTTGACGTTCTTAACCCGTGCTTACGTTCGTCCCGAAACACATACGCACGTTCCCCTACAACCCCTATTTATACCTGTACCTAACCTATTCTATTTTATTCTGCATCTAAATGTCTTTATATTAACCACGCATAGTTACGCGTACGTAGCCTTCTTCAATTACTACCCCGTTTAGTACATTGTATTCCAGCTCGTACCTACTTCCGTAACAAGTACATTCTATAATTGCTTTAATTTAATTTAGAGCTACTAATATAATTATACTACTTTTCCCGAGGTTCTTAAGTAATATATTAGGCTATAATGTAAATATATAGGTTTAATATAACTAAGGGCGTTAACAATAAGATAAGGATAATATAATTAATTTAAAGCCTTACTTATACGTAATTTGATAGGAAATAAACCTGTGACCTTCTACTACCTTCTATTTAGATTGACTAATTAACGGCAGGCTAATATATAATTCGCTTTAGTAAAGGTACTATAATCTCTCTTAGCATAATTAGGGTCTAAACCCCCTTAGGATATATTACTTTCTATATTATTCTTATAAATACTCCGTTTCTATTTTGTGTTAAAGATATAGATAAACTAGGCGTTAGGCTTAATAACCTTAAGAATATACTTATTTAGGGAGACAATTAGGTACCCATTATGCGCAAGTAGGGCCACCTATAGTTGCCCCTTTACTAACTAGAAAAGAGTGTTACTTAAAGCCATTTAACTAAGTCGGAATTACGCCAACTATACCATTATTTTGGCCACCTATCCGTTTATTAATTACTTAGGGTTCTTTAGCGAGTAGGCTATAAAGTTAAAGTTAAGGTAATTAAGCATTTTATAAAGTACTACTATTACTACTAAATAAACCAGAAGTCCCCTAGCCGATTTAAGTTCACCCTTAAGGATAACTACAACTTTAACTTTTATATTATTATTAACGTTATATATCTTAGCGGCAAGCTAGTACTCTAAGTTATTAACTTCTTAACTTCCTTCTAAGCCGCGCGTTTTTTAAAAGATATATTAACTAGAAACGCATAGGATACCCTTTAGTTATACTAAATTAATATCTATTTAGGACCCCCTAATTAAATCGTCTATAATATAGAAAAGAACTTTTTATCTATAGAGTTCTAATAATAAATAAAGGTAATAGCAATTAAGGTTAAGGAAGTCCCTATTAAGGCATATAATAACATTAAAAAAGTAGAGTAATATTACGCGCTATTACGCCATATATATAAGATTATCTCTTTAGAACTAAAGGATATTAGTAAAAAACTTACCTTATAAATAGCTATTAAAGCTATTAACAATTCCGCTGGCCTAGATGGACTTATACCTATATTGCTAGTCTTTAGCGCCTACCTATAAATAACTAATAATTCTCTACTATCTTCCTCTATTATATAATAAGCTAAGGCAATTTATAAGGCAATAAAGGAGGTATAACGCCTCTATACTATACGCTAGGTTAATAACGCACTAGAAATAAGAAATGGCCTAAATACCTTAACTATAATTAATCTGCTACTCTAGTTTAAGATACGCGTATAGCGTAAAAAGGGAGAATAGTTAGGCCCACATTAACTTATTACAATTAATAGTTAAACTTATACTATTTAGATGCCTTATAAACCTACTTAATTCTATTTAACTGTTATTAAGCCTTACTATAAAGATAACAATTCTAAGCCTTTATAGGATGCCCTAGAAGATACTTTAGAAGAAAACTATAATTAATATACTTTAGAAGGCGACTATAATTCTAATATAATTATAGTAGATATGCTATAACTATAACGCGGTAGAGGTCGCCTAAAGGGATTATAAAATTGCTAACATCTTATTAATTTTAAAGAATAATTTATTGCCGCCATTAAGAATAAAGTTAAGTTATTAATAGCCTTTATAACAGCCAAAGAGAAGGCTAACTTTAAGCTCGCAAAACAGCTTTAAAAGGAAGGTTATATTATAACCCTAAGAGCTCCTTTTTAAGTATCTAATAAGTAAAAGATCGACGGTCTTATTATAAGAGAAGTCTTTAAATTTAAGAAGTATAACCCTACTAAGTTTAATAAAGTTCGTATCTTTAAGTTAAGGATAGTTAATAAGATTAAGGGCAAAGCTACTAACGCCCCATTTAAGAAATTAAGGCTTATTATCTAAGGTTACAACAATAATAGTAAAGAGATAATTTTTATATAATCTCCTATAATTTAATAAGCTAGTCAGCAAGTTATTATTATATTAGCTCCCTCCTTAATAAAGAATAAAATAGTGGTTTATTTATAAGATATTACTTAAGCCTATACCTAATTAGAGACGTACCTTTAGCGCTTAATATTAGCATACCTTCTGGAGCAAATTCGCCACTAGTATCCTAAAGATACGATTATAGTTATGCTTAAGCCATTATATAGAATTGTAGAGATAGAAACTTATTAGTGGGCTACCTATAGTAAGCACTATAAAGAGAAGCTTTTAATAATTACTTCTATATTTAATCCCTACTTCCTTATTATAACTATAGGAACTCTATTTAGAATTATTAGCATATAAACTAATAATATAATTATCTTAGGAGACGACTAATTCTTAGCTCTTAAAGAAAATAAGCTAGTAAAGGCGAATCTTATAGTAAAGCTAAAAGGAAAGCTTAATTTAATAACACTATTACTCTTTAATAGATGCATCCTCTCCCTAAATAAGGATTTTATTACTTTACGCCAGAAGGGTTAAGGTAAGAATATTAACGTTATTAACGTTAATTCTCTAAAGTAAAGATATATAGAGTAACGCGCTTATAGAGCTTATATTGCTTCTATCTATTAACCTAAGGCTTTATTTAATCTCTCTGTTGCCGCCTAATACTAGAAATTAACTAAGGATAACGTTCTTACCCTAAATAAACGTTTTCCCTAGCAAATAAACCATCTTAATTGGGGACTACTCTTCGTGCCTATTAATCTCCCCACCGCTAAGCTCTTTATATTTATTAATAAATTATTTATAAATAATAAAGATTTTAGCTCTTAGTTAGGATATAAGATTATTATTATAAATAAATCTACTAGAGAGAATAACTTTATAATCTACGGTAACCTTATCTATTAGAGCTTAACTAAGAGTAAATAAGTTACTTAAAGCGTTCTAGCGTTAGAGATATATAAAATAGTTAGCGGAGTTAACATAGCAATTGCAATTAGAACTACCCTAAAGATAATTATAGATTAACTCGAACTTCCTATTATCCCTATAATTGTATACACCGACTTATATTCCCTTTATAAGTATTTAGTTAAGCTTAGTACCATAAAGGAGAAACGCCTTATAATCGATATTATAGCACTTTAGCAATCCTATAAGCGTTAAAAACTCTTTAAGATTTAATAGATTAATAGCTAAGATAATCCGGTAAATATAATAATAAAGACAAACCTAAATAAGGCACTAGAGATGTTTATTAATATAAATACTCTATATATACGAGTTAAAGGTTAGGTTAAAAGGGAGTCCCTAGAAATTTCTTAGTTACGTAAGGTCTTAAGATATCTAGGAACTTTAACCGGCGGTTAAAGTTATCTAATTAGTTAGATTCTGCAGACCCTAACTTAACCTAGCCAATTAGGATTTTCTATCCCCGGGATAGAAAATCGCTATTAGCCCGCTTACTACTAGCGCCTTAGCGGCCCTCCTATAACTCTTAAGTAAGAAAGTACCACGTGCTAAGAGGCAAATTTTAGGATAGCGAGACTTATATTATAATAGCAATAGTAAGTAAAGAGGATTAATTTTTGTTCCGCTAGTTAAGCGGTATATATATATATAGATGGCAACTATAAAAGAAGAGTTGCCAGTATTGGGAATAAAGGCAAGTGGTCACTATATAAGGCATATTACCATTATATATAGCAAGTTGCCGTTACGTGTTGCCGCGGCACTAGCGTGGTAAGGAACCTTAAGTTCCTTACCCCTTTCTTTAAGATATACAAGAACGAATAATTATTATACTATCTACGAACCGTAGCTACGTAATATCACCTTATATAACCAACACTTCCTTTTATTATTTGTCTTACTATACTACGTACTTACCCTCTTATCGCTACTTACCGACTACCATTCCCGCATAAAAAGCTTAGTAATTATTATTGGTTTATTTTATGGTGGTAGCTACGCACCAGTTGCTAATATACCCGTTCTTTTTTACCTCTGTTATTCTTTTACAGTTCTAAATCATTTTTATATATCTTCTATATATAAAGCACCAGCTTCTAATTTAAAGAGCTTACTATTGTCCCTATATAGAATGCTATAAAATATATAGGAGGATACGATATCTCTTAAATAGAAAGTTATAGTGCTATTAGTCTATCGATCTGTCAGTTAGTTATAATTAGTTAGAATTAAGCAGTAAGAAGGAAAGAAAAGAGTGTATTAAAGGAAAATTGTGTATCTGTTAGTGTTGCCTAAGTTATTAAAAACTCTAGGGCTCTAGACTAATTTATATAACTATAGAAGGCCTAGGCTCTCCTACAGCTATACCTAATCTAGATATTAAATCTAGGAGGCTAAATTACACTACTATAATAGCATCTTATTTATCCTAGATAGATTAACTTGCTCTTTATACTAATAAGTAGGCTATAATTAGCAGTTATGGTATCTTATCTATCTTAAATAGATTAACTTACGTCCTATACTAATAAGCAGACTATAGTTAGTAGTTATAGCATCTCGTCTATCTTAGATAGATTAACTTAGTCTCTATACTAATAAGCAGACTAGTTAGCAGTTATAGTATTTTATTTATTTTAGATAAATTAACTTACTTTTTATACTAATAAGTATACTAGAGTAGTAACTAGGGTGCAGATATAAGAGACAAAAGTTCTAAATGTCCTAGAGAAAGTAAAAACAAAAGAATTGAGGAACGAAGGAGAGGCGAAGGACCCTCGCCAGGGGTCCGCCACCTATCTATTATATAGTACAACTACGGTAATACAAACTACCGTCTCGCAAGGCCCCTACTAGACAGCCTAGACCTAGAGAAATACTATATCCTTGCTATACAAGAGCCGTATTACAATGCCTATATACAATTAATATACTGCCCCTAAGGATTTCAGCTCCTATATAAACCAAAAGCAGCAATACGCGTGTACTTTATAATTAGCAAGGCTATTAGCCTATTCTTATAGTTATAGCAGGCAGTTAACCTNGATATTATAGTTATAATAATCTAGATATATAGGGGACCGGTATAGATTATTAATGTGTATAACCCTAGGGTTAAAGGGATCCTATAATTAGAGAACATTATATCAGTAATAAGCTTACTAGAAACCGAAGGCATAAAGTCTATCTTACTAGGAGATATAAACCTCCACTACCCGCGGTAGGGAGGTATCTATATTGCTGCTAAACGATAGGTAGAGTGCCTACTAAGAGCTATAGATACCTAGGGCCTTAAGCTAGCTACCCCCCTAGGAGCAATTATATGGCAATAAGGCACCGCCAGAAGTATAATTAACCTTATATTTATGGACGAAGGCCTATACTAGAGACTTAAAAGGTGCAACCCTAAAGAAGAATAGGTGCTTGCTCTAGACTATATCCCTATCTAAATACAGCTAGATCTAAATATTAAGGCATAACTAAATAGCAAAAGATACGTAATAAGGAAGCTTAAGATAGACAACTTCCTTAATATAGTTAAATAATAACTTTAAAACCTAGAAGAAATCCACCCAATACCAAATAAGCAAGGCTTATTAGCTACCCCTAAGGAAATTAACTAAAGACTAGAAAGGATCTAGGCAGTAATTAAAAACGGGCTAAAAGAGTACTGCCCGGTCTTAAAACTAAGCCCCTATACGTAACACGCATAGTCCGTACAATACGCGGTTCTTATTACCAGCCAATAATAAGTAAGAAGAAAATATATAAGTAGCTATAATCCTAAAGACAAGAGATAATATGAAGACATAAGAAACCAGCTAAAAAATACCCTAAAAAAAGAAGTAAGGAATAGCTGGAGACGGTTTATTAATAAGTATACTACTAACCCGAGCCTTCCCTATAATAAAGGTCTTTGGAGGATAGTAAAATAGGTAAAGAGAAAGGCGGGACGTCTAGTAAAAGACCTATACCTTCCGCCCCTACAAAGACTAGATAAATTACTAGCTATAAGCGACAATAATAAGAAGGCAAAGATCCTTATAAAAAGATTTTTCCCTTAATTAGCTTTAGTAGACCTTAGCAATATTATAGGCAAAGCACCGGTAACTTGCCTAAGGGTTAACAGCGACATAACAACTAAAGAAATGGCTAGAACTATTAGCTGCCTTATAAATAATATAGTACTAGGACTAGATAGGATTCTAAATAAAGCCCTAAGACCTACGGACTACTAATAGCACCTTAGCTTGCGGATATAGCTAGAGTATACTTTATAATAGGCTACTACCCAAGACTTAAAAGAGCTATAATAACGTTTATCCTATGTAAAGAAGGTAAAGCAGACTACTTACTTCTAGGAAGCTACCGCCCTATTGCCTTAGAGAATACCCTTAGCAAGATCTTAAAAAGGGTAATAGCGGACTACATAGCAGACACGGCTAAGGAACACGCCCTACTACTATAAAGCTAAATAGGGGCAAGAAAGAACCGCTTAATACTATTAGCACTTATACTACTCGCTACCACTATTAAATCTACATAAGCGATATAAAGGGACTTTGTAGTATTAATGCTTAGCCTAGATATTAGTGGCGCCTATAATAACATACCCCATAAGCGTCTCCTATACATCCTTAGGGCAAAAGGCTTCCTAGAATGGATTATATAATTTATTTAAGGGTTTATAGGTTAAAGGGAAATATTATTAGTCTTTAGCGGATACTAAAGCCCCCCTATTGCAGTTGTAACAGGAATACTATAAGGATTACCCCTCTTGCCTATACTCTTCCTTTTCTTTATAAGCAACCTACTTAACTCCTTTAAGGAAGGGGCGACCTAGGGAATAGGCTTTATTAATAATATAAACCTAATTACATACGGGCTAACAGCCGTAGAGAATTATAGAACACTAGAGAAAGCTTATAATACTTATAGAGAATAGGCAAGATAATATAGAGTCTAATTCTTACTAGAGAAATACTAGCTAATCTATTTTATAAGAAAACGCAACCAATCTATAGATCTTTAGTATATAATTCGTATCCAAGGCTTTAGGGGTTAACCAGTTTAGAGCCTAAGAGTATTAGGAGTATGGGTAGATAGTAAGCTTTAGTGGAGCGTATATGCGGCGTAAGCGGCCTATAAGGGCTAAGTATAGTATATTACATTATTTAGGATCGTTAACTCTATATAGGGTCCATGCTTCTAGAGGTCACGCCTACTATATATAGCAGTTGTCCGGCCAACCATAATATATAGGTCCAGTATTTAGGCCATTAGAGAATCTAAAAAAGGCCCCCCTAAATCGCTTCTTAAACTATTTAAAAAGGTCTAAACAGCCTACCTTTAGAGTATAATAGGCGGATATAACTAAATGGCCACAGCACTGCTTAAGAAGGAAGCTAATATTCCCCCCCTATAACTATATATTAAAGCCGCTACAATATAAAGGGCGTAAAAGGAACGTAACTCTAATATTATAAAGTATATTAAGATACGCCTAAATAAACTATAGAGGGACCTTAGGGCGCCTTATAGGAGAATAAACTAATAACCCTAAAGTAGGGAAGATATATTAGAGAAATAGGTAAAGAAAGTAAAAGAAGAATAGTGCTGCGTTAGGGCCTAGGCCTATATAAAGGAGGAAGGAAGACGCGTAAGAGGCTAGTAAAGATAATAGTAAGAGAAAGAAAAGAGCTAAAGTAGAGCATAAAAAAACGCCGGGAAACTATCTACTATAGTGCAATACTGGCTAGACTAACGCTAGAGAGGTGTATAGGAGTTAAAGGTGTAGAGGCTAACTAAGGTAAGAGGAACCTAAGCCGTTGCATAGTTAACGCTATAGGGGGTAAACACTCTAGGGCTCTAAGAAGGCCTAACGAAGGCAGAAAATATAATAGCAACACTCTTAAGAATAGGAATAATAGGACTAAAAGACTGACTCTACTAGGTGGGTGTTTTAGTAGGTAGCCTAAGATGCGAATATAGCTGGCTAAGACAGACACTAAAATATATAATACTGTTATACCCCTTATACACTAACTAAGAAGTAATACTCTTAGTAGCTAGCATAGAGAACTATAAGACACTACTTTTAATATAAACGGCCTTAAGGCGGTTACCTAGTAGCTTATTAGCTAAAATGTACTAAACTAGTTCTGGGTTATAAAGAAAATAGTAATAAAGGGCAGGGGGCGAGTAACGGGCGCCCCCTAATAACTCTATAGTAGTAGAGTAAAGTTTATAATATTAGAGCGTCCGTAGGCTTATTACGGCAGCAGTGGTTCCTAAGGAGGTTAAAAAGTAAGGTAGTAGGAGCACTATAGGTAACTCGCAGGCGCTGTATAGGCGAGTCCTAAAAGGTAAGGAAATGGATTATAGGGTTTTCTTATATAGAGTTTTCTCCCTATATATATATAAGGAGTAGTCCGCGTGGGCCTAATAGGGATCTAAATTGGACGTTAAGTAATGAATTATTATTAATAAGCAGACTATAGTTAGTAGTTATAGCATCTCGTCTATCTTAGATAGATTAACTTAGTCTCTATACTAATAAGCAGACTAGTTAGCAGTTATGGTATTTTATCTATCTTAGATAGATCGACTTATAAATTATACTAATAAGTAGACTATAACTAGCAGTTATAGTATCTCGTCTATCTTAGATAGATTAACTTATACTTTATACTAATAAGCAAACTATAGTTAGCAGTTATAGCATCTTATCTATTTTAGATAGGTTAATTTACTAACTATGGTTAGCAGCTATAGCATCTTATTTATTTTAGATAAATTAATTTACTAACTATACCAATAAGTAAACTACGGTTAGTAGTTATAGCATCTCGTCTATTTTAGATAGATTAACTTACTAACTATACTAATAAGCAGACTATAATTAGTAGTTATCCTTCTTTCTTATATAGCGTTATATACCTCCTATATTTTAAAATTGCCGTTAAAAAATTAGTATTAAATAGCTAAGCTCTATATATATATCCTTAAAGTTATTATAAATCTAAGGAGGAATTTATTTCTTTATAAACGCCATTTTTTAGTAATTAATGTTAAATTATATAAGTTCGCGATTGCGGACTATATAAATTTATTATATAGGGTAAGGCCTAGCTAAGATAGCAATACCTCTAAAACTTACCGCTTACTACGCCCTAATGCTATAGCATTTAATTCTCTATAATACGCATAACGCTAATATAAGCTAGAAAAGTATTATAGCTAAGTAGAGTAAAGTATAGGGTTATCTCTGCTAAGAAATATACTTAAAAAACAAACACCGCCCCTACGACCTTACTAAAAGGTAGCGCCACACTTTAAAACTTACGCATACTTATCTTACTATTAAAAACTATTATTTTTCCAACTCCTAAGACCCAATTCCGCCTACTTAGTAAGCTAGAAGTAGATTTATTCCCTCTACTACCCCCCTTTCTTTATAAGGGGAGACTTAGTAAAAAGGGGTCCTAGCTTATAAGTGAGGCATGGATAGAAATACTAAAACTATAAAGTATAGACTTTTCCTAGGTTTTTCTTTTATGGAAAGTAAAAGCCTAATAATAAAAAAATGTCTATTTAAAGCGAAGTCACGCCTATAACGGAACCTTATAGCAGGAACTACGGTGGGCTCATTATTAGGCTAGGTATATAGGAAATGCAAGTATAAAAGTCAACAACGTAATAACAACTAGTGGAGTGGTTGCCTAATAGATTAACTCTAATTATATTCTAAGAATTACTATAAGGAAGGAACTATCTAGGTAGGGACTAAGGGTCCTTAAATACACAACCGTACTCCTATAAAATCCTTTTTATACGTAATATACGTCTTATATATAAGGTACGTAAGTTCCTCTTATTCCTCCCGTTTAATACGTAGCATATTATATAACCTTAGCTACTATTCCTCGTTATATAGTTCTACCAGCTCTATCCTAGACTATACCTAAATTAACTAACTAGCTTCTTCTATCTCTTCTCTAAGTAGTTATAATATTGTACTTAAAGCGTCCGTAACACTATCTCCCTCCTCTTTATCTTCGTCCTTAAAGATTTAAAACATCTCTAAGTTGTTTACTAGAGGTGTAATATCTATTTAATTAATTTGGTTAATATCTTTGCTTATTATACCTAAAGTAATTTCTTCTTTATACGCCTAACGTCGTGCTCGCACTATAGCTGCAATATTATCTCTTAGTGAGATTATACTGTCTCTATATTCTCGCTGTTTAAAAGAGGGGTTAGTCTATATTATATTAGCGAGTCTATCTTTGCAACAATCATCCTCTTATTTAGAGTGCACTAAAGCGAATATTTGTTTGTCCTGTGACGTTCGCTTTACTTTTAATGCTAAATATACGCGACCTATGATTTTTAATAGTCGTCTAGTTCCCTAATTAATTTATCTTAGGGTCTCGTGTTTAATCTGCTGCTGCGTAGCTAGATAGTAAACTATCTTAAGCCCTTACTAAGTTGGAACGTTCTCGTAATACGGAACAGAAGGCCCTAGATACTTAGATTACGGCGTTTACTTATCTGCTTCGTCTTAAGAAGGTTTATAAGAAGGTTTATTTTAAGGAGTAGAAACTTATAGAATAAGGTTTACAGGAACTTAGTAATAAAAGAACGGATTCTCTTCTAATAGAGAAGGAAATAGATCCGAATAGCTTAGCAACTGCTCTTCTTAGGTCCCCCTTAGGTAACTTATTCTTTAGCAATTCTTCTTTGTTAATACTGCCTAACCTAATCTCTTCTAATACTCCTATACCTTTCCTATAGCATTCTTTAAATTTTTTAGTAGCTCCTAGGTAGTCTTGTTATAGCCTATCTACTTAACCTTATACTATATTTTATCGTTAATATCCTTATAACTAATGATCTTTAAAACTTACTATTCGTCTTCTTTTTATCCTCTGTATATATCTACTTTATAAACTAGTGGCTTAATGTTCCTATATACTGGCTCTAGCATTGTAATATGCTATATAGGGTAGATCTTTATTTTGGCTGGTAGGTTTAACTTAAATATAACCGGTAAAATCCTCTACGTAATTTTAAAAGGTCCTAGTCTAACGTAGTTTAACTTCTTACTTAGTTGTTAACTCTTAAAATTTTTATATAGTAGCTACACTTTATCTCCCTTCTTAATATCTAGTCCCTTAGATCTCTTAGCATTATAGTACTTTTTTATTTTTTTTTATACTTTCTTTACTAATTTTATAAGGTCTATATAAAGATTTATTAATGTCTTTATTCTCTCTTTAGCTATACTACTCGTTTTCTTTACTTACTATAGTAACAACAATATCCTTAGCTTATATCCATAATTCGCCTTAAATAGTAATATGCCTATTCCTTCTTAAGGTGTTATATTATATATAAACTATATAACTAATAATAGCGATACCTAATTATTCTATATATAATTAACATAATGCCTTAAATACTACTCTAGTATCTAATTTAGTCTTTCCATTTAACCGTCTGTCTGCGGATAATATACGGTAGAAGTTACTGCTTAAACTCCTTACTCCGCTAAGAATACCTCCTAAAATACTACTACGAATCTTAGATCTCTATCCGATATAATCTTACTTAATACTCTATATCTTATAAACACTTCTTTAACATAGATTCTAGCAATATCTTCCGCTAAGATTTCTTCTGTATATACTATAAAGTATCCCCACTTTATAAGCTTATCTACTATTACTAAAATTATATTATAATCTTATCCGATAATAGGATCTTTTAACTTTAGCAACTTAATAATAAAGTCCTATAATATAACCTCCTATAGTCTCTCTAGTATTTTAATAGGTTATAGCCCTCTATATGGCTTATACCTTATTAGTTTATTTCTTTAGTAATCTAGATACTCTTTAGTGACCTTTTTAGCTATCCTCTAGATTCCGTTAATAATGTACTCCTCCTAGAGTCTTAACACTAAGCCTATAGCTCTATTGTGTCCTTAAGTTAGTCCCTTATAGAAGTCTTCTATAAACTACTCTGCTATGCTTCTTAGAATATACTTCGCTTTTTAATTTTTGTATATATCTATTTATAAATCTTCTAGTTATACTTTTAGAATTCTTTATACCTAAAAGCTCTCTAGTGTCTTATAGACTTTCTCTAGTTTATTACTCTCTTAAGTTACTATAATTTTTAGATAATTATACCTAATTAGTCTGTCTATATCTTTTTGCAGTAAAGCCCTTAATGGCTTCTTATCGTTCTGTAGTTTAGTTTTATAGCTTAGAGCGTCTGCCCGTATATTATCTGTACCCTTAGTATACTAAATCTTAAAATAGTATTCTATAAGCATCTCTACCTATCTAACCTATCTTTAGTTAAGTTCCTTTATCGTTAGGAATCCTATTAGGTTTTTATAATCTATCTTAACTATAAATAGTTTTTCTATACCTTATAAGAATGCTCTTTATTTCTTTAATGCTGTAACTATACCTAATAACTCCTTATTATAGATGTTATAGTTTAACTCTAGTAGTGTTATCTTTCGACTGTAATATACTACTAGGTACTATCTATCTTAATATTTTTATATAAAGTATGCCCCTAGTATATAGTCTAATACATCTGTCTTTATAACCGTCTCTAGACCTAGTTAATAGATCTTAAGAATTGGCTCTTAGGTAAATAACTCTTTAACTTTTTTAAAGAGTTCCTTCTATTCCTCTCCCTATGCCTATAGTTCTTCTTTCTTCGTTAATTGCGTAAATGGCTTAATATCCTTTAACCACTGCGCTATAAACCTCCTATAGTAATTACAAAACCCTAGAAATAATTTTAACTGCGTAATATTCTCTAGTTTTTACCAATTTACTATAGCCTTAATCTTCTTTGGATCTATACTAAGTTGGCCTAGTTTAATAATAAATCTAATAAAATTGGTTTTCCTAGTGAAGAACTCGCATTTTTTAATTACTACTAGCATCTGTTTTTCTTATAGTCTCTTTAAAACCCATTTAACGTATTCCCCGTATTCTTCCTTAGTTATTAAGTAGATAATATTATTATTAAGATATACTATAACAAATTTATCTAAGTGTTCTCCTAATACATTGTTAATACGCTTCTAGAATATTGCTAGTACGTTTATAAGCCTAAATTGCATAACTAATGGTTTATATAGTCCTTCCTTTAACCTAAAGGCTGCCTTTTATTCGTCGCCTTCCTTAATCCTAATCTAATGGTACGCCTATCTTAGATCTATCTTTATAAAGATTTGCGCATTACCTATCCTATCTTAGATTTTGCTAATTAAGGGTAAAGGATACCTATCCTTCCTAGTAATGCTGTTTAACTATCTATAGTTAATACACAGCCTTAGTTTACTATTTTTCTTTAGTATAAATAGTACTGGATATCCCGCTAATGACTGCGATGGTCTAATATATCCCTTTTATAGATTTTCCTAGATAAACTCTTTTAGTGCTCTACCTTCTTCTTTAGTAAGCTTATAGATTGGAAAGAANTTTAGANTTNTTTNTGGTTNTAATTCTATNTTATANTCCNANNCTATATANTCTAANAGCTTTTTACTTTCCGGTAACTATAGTTTCTTACTATACTTATAGTATCTCTTTAGTATATAACTTAATCCTTTTTCTATTTCCTTATAGGTTGCTCCCACTTAGTACTATACTAACTTAGCTTATTATTACATCTTGCGGCGTTAAGTATCTTTAATATTAACTTAACCTATAATCTAATTAATCTTTAGATTATATTCCTATAACTAAGGCATCCCTAGTACTGCCTTATCTCGTCCTAATAGTAGGATATTAAAAGACATCTTAATTTGTCTTCCTTTAATAGTTATCTAAATAGGTCCTATTTTAAGATTAATAATCCCTCCTCTATAGGTTATTAGATCTCCTAAAATTGTAACTAATAGGTAAAGTTCCTCCTTTTATATGTAAGGTAATCCTATCCTTTTAACTGCTACTAGCAAGATATAGTTCCTTATTGCTCCACTATCTATTAATGCCTTAAACTATTAATCTTGCCATTTAACTTGTAAATTTAGGTGCTATCCTTAAATTCCTTTAAGGGTCTAAGGCTCTACTACTGGCTCCCTCTAGTTCTATGGGCCTCTACTTTTCCTAACTGTTAGTTACTTAATCCTATTATACTTAGCTTATTCTTTAGCTAATGCCTAGTTCGCTTTTTATCTTTAATATACCATAAATATATATTTTCTAGGCATTCCCACCACTATCGTCCATCTAAGTATTCTTCTATAAGGAATCTTCCTGGTTAAAGTACTAAACTTCCTTCCTTTTGGACCTTTGCTAGATGCCATCTATGTATATATTTAGCATTCCTATACTATTACTTATTTATTATCCAGTATATCCTTATAAAGTATTTCTAATTCTTTTCCTTTGGATTTTTATGCATTTTATATATATTATCTATATACGCAATCCATAATAACGTATAGCGCGCTAGGCGCTTTAGGTTAACTCTTAACTTATCTTTATCCTTAAGTTTAAACCTCTATTATGCTAATCTAAACGTTATAACTTTATTCGTAGGTACTAAGATACGTTTCTTACTTCTCTAATCCTCTAAGCGCTCCTTTAGATCCTTTAATATTATAATTAAGGCTCCTTTAATATAAGTTATGGCCTTTTCTATAATCGGGTAGTCCTAGATAACTTTCTTATCTAACTATATATAGAAATCTTCCTACTTATCGTTATGCCTTTGCCTATACCACTTTTAGTATAGCTGCTAGAGTATATATAGCTTGTCCATAAGGAAGTATCTTCTTATTACTATATTGTAATAGCCCTTTATATATCGTTCTTCGAACCTAGTTAAAATCTCTAAATCCTCTTTATCTTCCAGTTTAGTAAGCCACTTAGCTCTTAGTATGCCTACTCTTAGCCTATTAGTAATTCTTTATACTAGCGCTCTATCCTTTATATATCCTAATATGCTAAATCTCTTATCTAGTTTCTATTCTTATTATGCGATAATTCTTTATCTAAACTCTTCTATGGTTTCCTTTGGTTTGCGCCTTACGCTTTAATCCTTAAAGTCTTCTTACTTCTTAATCTTAGTATTAACTTTTTAACCTTTAGTCTAAATAACGTGTTCTATTAGTAAATCTTCTGGGTTTATATATTCGTCTCTTAGTCTAATTGCTGTTTGCGCTGTAAATTCTTTAATCTATAAAGAAGCTTCTTACCTCTTTTCTATAGGTGTCCTAATTTATACTCCGAATTCTTAACCCTTTAGATTCTTTAATCCTAAGCTTGCTTTTAACTTAAGCTTTACTCTAGCCTTAGTCTATTTAGGCTTACTTAGTATTCTTATCTCGTTTTAAGAGTCTTAAATCTTATTTATCTCGTCTTAAGAATCTTATACCTGTGGGAATCTCTGTCCTAAGCTTATTCGTATGTTCTTAAACTAAGCCGCTGCTCTACTCTATTGGTTTTCGTCCGTTATAGGTCCTTAAGCTTGCCTTATCTTATCTTAAGAATCTTAGTTATCTCTTATCTCGCTATAAGAATCTTAAGCCTTTAGCCTTTTGCCTTTATTAAGTGCTAAAGTGGTTTACTGTCCTACTTTTCTTACGTCTTATAAAGTGATAGATATCGTGTCTAGTGGGGTTTCGATCCCTACTAATGTTCCCTATTCTATAGTGGAATTATCCTCTACCTCTAGTATAATATCTCCAATAGCTATGTATTTCTAGTAAACTACTCTTATTACCTTATTGTTACGGAATATTTCGCCTACATTAAATTTATTGTCCTTAATATCCGATCTATAAACTGGTTTATTAGTTTCTCTATATCCTATAAGTGCTGGCTCCTATAGCTAATAGCTTACGCCGTACTTAGCGTCCTTATAAATTTAGTATATGTTATTATAATAAAATGCAAAACTTTTAATTAAATATTCTTTTGTTCCTTATAGTATATTGTCGTCCCTCTATACGTATATATTGTCTACTAGTCTTATGCCTTTTACTACGTAGTAACTCTGCCTACTTCTATAGTCTCTAATATAATAACCCTATTTTCCGCAATTTATGTAAGCTCCTTTTTTAAACTATTTTTCTTGCTATAGAGTCCGCCTAAATATCTTCTGCTATTAAGATCCCTAATTCGGCCTTTGCTTTTTGGACCTTTAATTACTTAATCCTTATCCTTTAGGTTTCTATAGTTATTTACTCTATCTCTTATAGGCTTCTTTAGTACTACTTAGGTCTATTAGCTCTGCGCTATACTATAGTTTTTAACTTAGCTTTTGTCGTTGCGTACTCTGCGCCTTATATAACTGTAGAACTCTATCCTAACCTTTTTTGGCCTATTCCCTTTAGTAGATCTAATTATTAATCTTAATCGCCTAATCTATTAATTCCCTTAGGGTGTCCGTATTTTCTATTAGAATAATTACATTCTAGACTTTAGCCTTAAGTCCCTATTTATACTGTGCTATAAGCGCCCTATTATTCTACTTAACTTATATTATTAACGTCTGGAACTGTATTATATACTTAATTACTAAGGTTTATTACGTGATATCTTAGAGTTTTCTTTCCGCCATAGTTACTGCCTCCGGGTCTCTAAATATTTATATAAGTCGCTTAATAAATCTATTTTAGCTTAAGAATATAAACCGTACCTCTTAGTTTATAGTTGTTATTCCGTTTGCCTGGATTTCTATTAGGTAAGGCTTAAACTATTTAAGTGCTCTTCCTGTTAAGAACAATCCTGTGTATACTATTTGATCTATAGGTATTACCAGCTTTGCTCCTTCCTATACTACCTTAAAGTGCATTTATATTAGGAATCCTTTAAGCTTTAATCTCTCTCTTAAGTACCTTTTAATTGATGGTAACTTAACCTTTACTACACCTATCCCGTTAATCCTATTTTCTAATATTATATTATTTTCTATCAACTAGTTAACTATCTCTTATAACTGTCCAACCGTTATAGGTTGCTATAAGTTAGTGTCTACTATACTAGTGTTATTACCTAACCTTAATATAGTTGCTGCCGTCAATAGCGTTATAGTGGCTGCTTTTAGTGGCATGTTATTTAACTTCTTATATTAATACCGTAACTAGGTAGTGATTATATAATGGAACCTTGTAGTAGGAACTACGGTGGGCTCATTATTAGGCTAGGTGTATAGGAAATGTAAGTATAAAAGTTAACAACGTAATAATAACTGGTGGAGTGGTTGCCTAATAGATTAACTCTAATTATATTCTAAGAATTACTATAAGGAAGGAACTATCTAGGTAGGGACTAAGGGTCCTTAAATACACAACTGTACTCCTATAAAATCCTTCTTATATATAATATACGTCTTATATATAAGGTACGTAAGTTCCTCTCATTCCTCCCGTTTAATACGTAGCATATTATATGACCTCAGCTACTATTCCTCGTTACATGGTTCTACCGGCTCTATCCTGGACCGTGCCTAAATTAACCAACTAGCTTCTTCCGTCTCTTCTCTAAGTAGTTGTAATATTGTACTTAAAGCGTCCGTAATAACGCCTTCCTTCTAAATAGCAACATTAATATCTATTACAATTAGCCTTTTGGCTTTTCGCTTTAAAATAAGGCTTATTTAATAGAGATTTTGTTGTTTATTCGTCTTATAGCCTTAATAATGCTATGCCGTACGGCGTTATATTGTCGTCGCGATAAAACGTCTTACCCCTAGAGGATCGCGAAGTTTCGCGTCGCGTCTTTCTACAGCAGCTGTTGATAAGTAGTCTTTCCTAATAATTTTTCCTATAGGGTTTTTTAATAGGTTTTGAATTGACGCTTTCTAGCTTCCTTCTCCTATCGTCGTCGTTGTTAATAGCCTTTAATATTACCTACCCGAACGGTTATTGATGATACTCTATAGGCGTAAAGAGACGATATATATTCCTACTCCTATATTAGTTATTAGGCGCAGGCCTTATACCGCTAGGCTTGTCGTTAATAGCCTTTAATATTACCTAGGTTCTAGGTTACCTAAATAGTCTTTTAATAATACCCTACGGGCGTAAAAAAAGATAAGATATATTCCTACTTCTATATTAGTTATAGGGTAGGCCTCGTACCGCTAGCTTCTAACGGTACGCGTTGTTTGGGGTAATAAGTATATAATTATCTACTACTGCTTAAGATAGTAGGGAACCTACTATGTAATACAGTAGGCTGAGATAATTACCCTCTCCTTAGGCCTACACCCCCTAATATAATACACTATTTAGAATATATCTCTATCTCTGCGAGTAAGTAAATAGAAAAAAATGTCTATTTAAAGCGAAGTCACGCCTTCCCTCCGAACAGCAATATTAATATCTATTATAATTAGCCTTTCAACTTTTCGCTTTCCCACCCTCTACCCTATAGATAGATTTTGCAGCCTCTTAGGCTTGCGGTAGGCCCGAGGGGGGCAATAAGTGTGTAATTATCTACCACTGCTTAAGATAGTAGGGAACCTACTATGCAATACAGCAGGCTGAGATGATTACCCTCTCCTTAGGCCTACACCTCCTAATATAATACACTATTTAGAATATATCTCTATCTTTGCGAGCAAGTAAATAGATAGGAGGTGTAGGTACTTTTCTATATATCCTTTAGTTAGATTTTCCTTAGTAAGAGACAGATTGCCTTTTTAGGCATTTCTGCTAGTAAAAGCCTAATAAGTCCTTTTTTATAGTAGTTTTTTCTACTTCTAATAGAAAAAGAAATAACTACCCTAGTGTTTTTTAGCTAGTTTTTCTACTACCTATTAGTTTAATCTCCCTAGAAATCCTCTAGTAGGATTAGTAAGAAGAAAAGATATAAAAGGATAGTAAAAATAAGCAAGGCTTTTTGCCTAGTTTTTTACCTCTAAGACTAGGAGATAAGAGACCTAAGGAGGTTATTATCTGCTGTAAAAACTAGGAACCCCCCCCCCCCCTTTATAAGCTATAAGCTACCAAATTTAAAATAATAAAAGTTTCTAAGAAACTAAAAAAAAAGAAAACCCCCTAAAGAAAAGCCTTTAATAGAGATAAGTGATAACAAAAAATTATCTACCCTTTCTCTTCTATCTTCCCCCTACCTACTTAGGAAAGATATAGAAATATAAGAGGTAGATAAACTGTCTCTAGGCTATATAGGAAGGAATGAAAAAAAGAAATCGCCCTTAATCTTTTCCTAAAAAAGAAAGCTAAAAACAAATAAGAAAGATAGTAAGACTTAAGCCTATTACGGATAGCACACCTTTTTTTCCACTTTTACTAGAAGAACACCTAAAAAGGGCTTTAAAAAGCCTAACCCTAGCCTATAAAGGGCTAAAAGAAGAAGAAAGAAAAAAGCAAGTTAAATAGCTAAAAGGCTATACACGAAGTATTCTAGTAGGAGAAAATACCTCTGTAAGAGGAATAGAAAAGTAGGAGAAAGATGTCCTAAAGGGACTAGTAGAAGAAGTAAAAGCCCTCTATAAAGAAATAGCCCCAAAAACCTATGCAGAAAAGCTAAAAAATGGCCTTTCTTCTTCTACTTTCTCCTTTTCCTCTCCTTCTTCTTCTTCTTCCTCTTCTTTTCCCTTTTTTTCTCCTCCCCCTCCTTCCTTCTCCCTATCTCCCCCTACTAGTAAAGTAAATAGTAGTATTACTAGCCCTACTTTTACTAGAGGAAAAAAGAAGCAGCTATAAGAAAGGAGGTTAGTCCTTATTATAGACTAAAAGGACTAGCCTCTAGATACCTTCTCTATCCAAAATAAAGTTAATTAACTATTTATATTAAAATTGCAAATAGAGAAGCTAGTTATAGCTTCTATAACCAGAACGAAAGAAAAGCAGAATATTCTCCTTATAACTATAAAAGAATATAATGCAGACTTCCTAATTAAATATAAAGAAATCTGGTCTAGCTGCTTCTCCTTTAAAAAGGAATAAAAACTAGAGCCCTAGGCCTAAATAGTAGCTTATAGCGTTCTTATCTCTACTTTTCCTAGAGAAGGAGGCTTTAGGCTTTTAAAAGAAGAAATAGAGACCTTTAATCCTATTAGGATAAAAGGACTACCTAGATAGATATTATTAAGGGAAAAGAAATATAATCCACAAACTAGGTTCAGCTCTATAGTATTTATACTAGAAAATAAGAAGAAAAGATAGGAAAATTTTAGATAGAAGGAAATTCTAATTATAGGGGTAGCTACTAAGGTAGTTAAATACCTAGAAGTCTCCTCTACTATATAATATATAAGTTGCCAAAAATTTGGCCATATAGGAGATAGATGCTCTACTAGAGCCTATTGATTTTATATAGCGGTATACCTATCTAAAGACTATACCTATTTTACTTATAATATAATAGGTAGACCTTACAAGAACACTACCCTTCTTTGTATTAATTATAAGGAAAAACACTTTACTAATAGTAAAGACTGCAAGTCTCTTAAAGCAGCTAAACTAGTATATTAATAAATATAAGTTTAGAAGGTTCTATATAGGAAAAAGAAGAAATCTCCCTAGTTTCTAAAGCTAGAGGAGAAATCTCCTTTAATATAACATAATATAGGAAAAAGATAAGAAGTATAGTAAACCCTACTAAAAATAGGATTTAGAAAAAAAATAGACTTTATCTTAGTATAAAAACCTAGTATATAGAAAGACAGACAAAAAGGATACTACTTCTTTATTCTATACCCCGCTTTTAACCTTATCCTCCTTAGTAACTTAGCTATTCGCCCTAGAGTAGCTATCTATATAAGGAAAACTAGCTTTTATACCTAAGTAAATAATAAGCCGATCTTAATAAGCGAATACTCCTAAGAATTCCCTCTTCTACTTATACCTTCTAACCAACTATACTATAAGCCTCCACCTTATATATCTCCGCTAATGCGTTGCCGATTAAAAAGCATATAACGTAAAAATAGCCCTACGGATATAAGGCGTTAAAAACTATATACTTAGGCTAGCCTCTAAACTCTAACTTTCTTCTAATAGTAATATATTACTTTCCTTTATTTCCTTAGTTAAATATAGTGTTAAGTAATAGATATATAGTTTTTATAGTTAGCTTCTAAACTAGAGCAAGTTATTTTTTATTTTTTATCCATTATATTATACTATGTACAATACTGCGCATGCAGCCTCTGGGCTATGGCGCTATAGTTCTATATATATAAATCCTTTCTAGGCATCTTAATATGTACTAGTAGCTATGTCCTAATAGTTTATAAACCCCTAAGGGCTTATAGCTCCTTAGTAATACTAAGTTACTACAACTACTAGGGAATGAGAAAAGGGTAGGAAAAACTATAGGAAATCCTAACACTTATCCCTATCCTTTTACAATTTATTTCTATCCTTTTACTCTCTACTATCTTTTTCCTAAGAGCTTATTAGGAGTTACCTCCTTCTAGGATCCTATTTGTTTTATTTATTCTTCTATAGAATCTTCTACGCTAGTACTATATACTAGTTTAGCTGCTCTAAGAGTCTTGTAGTCTTTACTATTAGCAAAGTATTTTTCCTTACAATTAATGCAAAGAGGGGTAGTGTGCTTGCAAGGCCTACCTGATATTAAATAGGTAGGATAGCAGTGGTCTTTAAATAGATATGCAGCCACATAATATCTACAGGCCCTAGTAGAGCATCTGTCTCTTATATGGCTAAATTTTTAGCAGCTAGTGCACTGCGTAGTAGGAGAGACTTTGAGGTATTTTACTACCTTAGTAGCTATACCTGCAATTAAAATCTCTTTTTGCTTAAGGATTTCTTATCTTTTTTCCTTACTCTCTATAGTAAAAACTATAGAGCCGAACCTAGTTTGTGGATTATGTCTTTTTACACTAGATAAGATCTATTTAGGTAGTCCTTATATCCTTATAGGATTAAAGGTCTCAATTTCTTCCTTTAGAAGCTTAGAGCCTCCCTCTTCTAGAAAAGGTAGGGTAGGAACCCTATAGGCTATAATTTAAACCCAAGGTTCTAGTTTTTATACTCTTTAGAAAGTAAAGCAGTTATACCAGATATCCTTATATTTGACTAGGAAATCTGCATTATACTCTTCTATAGTTATAAAGAGAATATTTTGTTTTCCTTTGGTTTTACCTATAGACCCTAAAACTGGCTTTTCTACTTGCAGTTTTAATATAAATAGTTAATTGACTTTGTTTCGTATAGAGAAGGTATTTAAAGGTTGGTCCTTTTAGTCTATAATAAGGACTAGCTTCCTTTCTTATAGCTGCTTTTTCTTACTTCTAGTAGAGGTAGAAGGGGTAGGAGATAGTAGTGGTAAGGAGGGTAGGGAGGACGAGGAAGGGAGGTTCTTCTTTAGCCTCTCTATGTAGGTTTCCTTAGTAGGAGCTACCTCCTTACGGAGAGCTCTTACTTCTTCTACTAGTCCTTTTAGGACATCGTTTGCCTTTTCTTTTCCTTATATAAAGGGATTTTCTCCTACTAGGATACTCCGTGTATAGTCCTCTAGCTATTTAACTTATTCTTTTTTTTCTTTTTCTTCTTCTTCTAGCCCTTTATAGGCCTGGGTTAGGCTTTCTAGAGCTTTTTATAGGTGTTATTTTGGAGAAAGGGGAGGGAAAGGTATGCTAGGCATACTATCCATAGTAGTTGTCGGTTTTGTTATCTTTTTTACAGGTTTTTGGTTTTGGTTTTAGTTTTCATTTTCAGGAGAAGACTAAGGATGCCCTCTTTTTTCTCCTGCCCTAAATAGGCTAGAAGAAGAAGAAGAGGGGAGAGAAAAGGTAAATATATTAGACTAATGATCACTTATTTCTAAAGGAGGTTTTTTTTTTGCCTACTAGGCTTTGGCTTCGGCATTTTATAGGGGGGTTTCCTACTATCCTTATACCCTTTCTCCTTACTAATCCTACTAGATGATTTCTGGGGAGATTAGGCTAAGAGGTAGTAGAGAAACTAGCCCCTATTTTGTAGTTTTGGTATTAGTGGTAGTGGTAGTAGTTTTAGTGTTCCTGTCCGTGCCTCGCTTATAAGCTAGGGCCACCCTTAGAGAAATTTTTCTATTGGGAAAAGGGGGTAAAACGACAAATAAATCCACCTCTAGCTCGCTAGGCAGTAGGAATTAGGTCTTAAAAGTTAGAAAATCGATTGTTTTTAATGGTAAGATGGGTATGCGTAAGTTTTGGAGTGTGGCGCTACCTTTTGGTAAGGTTGCATGTATAGTAAAGGGTTTGTGCTTACTATTATATACTACGCCCTATAGTTTATATCCCTTAACGTAATCCACAAGCAAGTGGCCAGCACAAGCATGTGGCCACCCCACCACGCTACCGAGGGCAAATAATGCGAATTACTCAACCACGAATAATTGTATTTGGTGTAATAATCTACTAGCTAGTTGACTGCCGTCTAGGGCACGTACGTGTATTGTGTTCTATTGATTTGCACATGCTGTACTTACGTACTGCCCGTTGCGGTCGCTCGGCCGCTGCCTCTACTGCCCCCTCTACTGCCCCCTCCTGGGCAGCTTGTGCACGAGAGGCCCCTTCTGCTACTGATAGAACACCCCCCCTAGCTATATACGTGCGCCGCTTTGCCTTCTTCCTTTTCTGGCGCTGATTTTCTACGCGTAGCTTCTTATTTTCGCTTGCAAGCAGGACAGCGCTTGACATTGCTATTTCGCACCCCTTAATAAGCTGGCTAAGGGCTTGTTCTGTTGGACTTGGTGGGCTATGCGTACGCTGTTTAAGATAGCGCCTTAGTAGGGTCGTCTGCTGTTGTAGTTTAGCGATATTATGTGGTGTTTCGGCTGCCTAAGGTATATTTAATTGCGGATGTTGGGGTGATGGCGTCTGATATTCGGTATGTAGCTGTGCTAGCACGCGATTAGGGCTATATGGAACTAAGCCAGTGGCTGCGAATCCTGCCTGTATATTATTCTGATGTAGTGCTGCCTGCCTAGCCTGTCTATACAGTGGTAGGAATTTGTGTTTGTCAATGTAGTTAACACCGCGGCTTATGATCTGTTCGACGAGGCGTCCGTACGATTGCTTAAGGACGGAGAAGCAGCCTACGTCTAACGGCTGTAGTAGATGCGACGAATGCGCTGGTATACAGAGGACGACTATCTGATGATCCAGGCAGAACCGATCAAATTCAGGCGATATGTGACTATTGTGGCCATCTAGAACTAGCAGCCGATGCGTGCCAACCGTGCGATCCTTTGTATGCTTGTCAAAGACCTCCGTTAGCTAGGTTAGGCCAATCTCATTTGTTGTCCAGCCATTATCGCTAACACTAATTAACTAGTTGTGTGGGATAATATCGTCCTCGTACTAGGTAGCTTGGTGCATTACTGCCTTAAAAATAATAAGTGGCGGAATTGCGACCCCTAGGGCATTGATAGCCTCGATAATAGTAACCCATTCTCAATTACCTGGCTGTATTGTTCTAGGCCGGCCAGTACGGTCGGTTCCAGTAGCAACTTTTGTAGTTGCAATAACACCTATCTGAAAGCCAGTCTTATTAAAATTCTAGGTATCCTTATCAAGAATCCTATATTGTATTTTTGTGTTTTGGACGCGTTTAAACCAGCCCCAAATAAGCACAGGATCCTTACATTTGGCCCGTTAATAGTCGTACTTGCGGTTATACTGCGATTTTAGGTCGTCGTGGCGCTTGATATAATTCTGTACCCAATTCTGGCCGATAGGTTTTGGGATGGTAGATCTAGCGTACTGGGCAACTAGAATATTGGCCATCTGCCGCACGGTCGCAATTCTTGGCGGCATACCGCGTCGGTCTATTAATAGGATCCACTGCTTGAGACTCTCCTCTTCTGCTAGTATAAGACAGCGATTTGGCGCAACAGAACCGCGTTTTGGTGCAGTGCTAGCAGCGCGACGCCTAGCTGTGGTTCGGGGCATATCATACGTTGTTGTGGCAGATTAAAAGCTTGTAAACTGGCCTTGCTTATGGGCTTTAATAGCTAGAACAAGTCTACCTTCTTGAAAAAGAGGATTCTGCTGTTGTGGTGTGGCCATTATAGATAGTAGTTAAGGAACGCGTCGCGATTTGGTCGCGATTTGGTGGGGTGGCCACATGCTTGTGCTGGCCACTTGCTTGTGGATTACGTTATATAAATAAATACGCCCTATAAAAGGCGGCCCGTGCGTACTAATTAATAAGGTATATATATAGGTGGTAAGTCATTTTAGTAATACGGTAGAATGACTTATCGCCTATATATATACCTTATTAATTAGTATATATAGGCCGCCTTTTATAGGGCGTATTTATCCATATAAGGGATAGTGCGTAATATAGCATAACTTATACTCGCTACTATATATCCCGTTTCGCGTTACTATAGAAGGTCTCCCTATATATAGCTGATTATATCTTACCTAGGTTCTATATACCCTATCCTACACTAGTAAATAAGGTTTAGATATCCTAAACTAACTAAACCTACGCTCTTACCACCTTAATAAATAGTACTCCCTTAACTTTATCGCCTCCGCCTATATTGTCTTACTATATCGTCTTGCTATATTGTCCTACTATACTATCCTCCGCCTTACTTACGTCGTCTTACGTCTAAGACTAATTAATTAAAGTTAAGATATAGGGGCATGCTTAATAATAGGTATGCTTAATATATAGAGGTTAGTAAAGCTAGCTTTATATAGAGGCTAGCTTGCCTATATTAATAATTATATAGGCTTAAGGGTGCCCTATTTTTCCTTTAGGTGCACCACTTTTGCTTATTATATTAGGCCCTAGCTATAAGCTAAGTAGAGAAGTATTAGGTAGTTTTTTTTATCCAATTTCCCTTAATTTAATAAATAAGTATCTCTCTATATATGTCTTAAGCTCTATATACGCAAAAGACGTCGCGTTTTGCCGCCGTGTCTCTACCTAGCTCTTTTACTGTCTCCCTATATATTGCAGGCGCCTACGCGTCCGTACGCACACTAGAGATTAAGTGGGCCGTTTATAACGTTCGTTGGTCGTGATCTTAGTTATTAAGGGCGCGTTATACTGCTTCGCTTTACTTAGTGGATTTATTTTTACTTTTTACTTAAGACCTACGCGTTTATACGCGTCCGCTGGCGTATTTAAGCAGTACTAACGCCAGTAATACTACGAGAAGGTGTAAATCTATTATCCTAGTAGTATTCTAGCCTAAATAACTACTGCCTATTATACGGCGGATTATTATAAATATAGTAACTTTATTAAATAGAACCTTTTAATAATAGCTAAAGTGTAAGGTAAGGATGTAGATAGGGAGTCCAATGATAGAATAATAGGTATATTGTATAGACAGAGACAAATCCTTAAGGGAAAAGGAGAAGTCTGTATGCGAGGTAGGAAGGGTTTTCCCTAGGCACGTGTAGAGCACGTGCCTTATAGGCGAGTTACCCCTAGGTTGCCCTAGGGTCGCCTATACCTTACAGCTATATAACTATCTACTTAGGTTTTACCTAATAATGCCCCCCCCCTTTAAAAAGGGTTGTTCCTAATCCTTTATATACTTAAGCCTTAATAAAACCCTATAAAAAACCTTAGTAAGGAAAAAAAATTTAGAGGGGAAAGAGCGTCTTAATTTTGCGTATAGAGAGACAGGTAGTATACATGCGCGGCGCGAAGATATTAAGGAACTTTAACCGCCGGTTGAAGTTATTTAATTAGTTAGATTTGCCTTGCTAAGACTCCCCCGCATTTAACCGAGCTAGTAGCGATTTTATATACTTGGTATAGAAAATCCTAATTAGTCTATTTAATAGGTAGAGCCAGTAGAGCTTAATACTATCGCCTAAATTTAGTAGACTAGAAATATTCCAAAGCTTACTTATATAGGTAGGTTGCTAATACCTTGCGGGTAGGTTATAGGTTATTTATATATAGCCAAACTTATAAACAGTAAGGCTGTATACCTATTAAATCCTCCGCTAACCCTGCTTTGGCCTTACGCTATACCGGCATAGCGCCGTATATACTTTATAGGTAGGTTATAGGTTATTTATATGCAGCTAGATTAGGATAGTAAGGCTATATACCCGTTAGACCCGCTACTAACCTATACTTTAGCCTTATGCGTTATTTGCGTAGTATATACATAGAATAATATATAAGTTATTAGTATAGGTTACTACTGGCGGGTTACTAGTAGGTCGTGGACCCTAGTTAAATGGACCCCGGTTATAAACGGGCCTATTTTCTAATATATAGATAATCTACTTAGCTAGTATAGAGTAACGGACTAGGTTTAGGAAGGGTGCTTTTTAAATTAAGGCTATAGTTCTTACAGCAATCATTACTTATTCTTTAATCCCTTAGGATATCCTTTACTCCGCTTTAATATAGGTTATATTTTAATAGTAGCGCTTACTTTTCACCTGCGCTTTAGCTATAAGGCTAGGGTATTTTGCTTACAGTACTTATCTAATAGTTGTTAACAATTCTTAAGTTCCGTCTTGTATTTCCATTTATTATACTTATTTAACCATCCTAGCTATTTAATAAGGTACTATAGTTGTCTAGCATAATCCTAGTAGGCGATTGTATAATTATAGCACCTGTCGTACTAACCGCGTGCCTACGTGTTTGGTACGCTAGGTACGCGTTTACGCGTTTAGTGCATCAACTACTCGCTTACGCGTCTGGTGCACTTATAAAGCACTAACTAATTAGGGGGAGGTGTATTAGTATATAGACCACGTAGTCTACTTTATATAATTAACAGTTACTATTATCCAAAAGAGCATACAATACTATACGTATTTTGTGCCCCTAGATCTAACTCACTCGTGCTATTAAGTTAGTACGATTACTGATTAGTGAGCGCGCATAGATTAGCAATCACTTAATACCTCCCCCGAGTAATACTCGACAGCAATCACCCGTTTAGACTCCTAGTACAACCTACTAGAAGGTCGGAAGTTGGGGATTACGGACTATTACCAACTCTGTATACTTATTTAAGTCTTAGTATAGTTTACCGAAAGTATAATAGACGCGAATACAGACCTATATGGAACCCCCTACCCTTAAACCTTAAACCCCTATCCCTACTACACCCTCCTTCAATACCTCCGACGTCTTTTCAGACCCCTTATAGAGACCCCCTACCCTTTTGCGAACCGTTACGGACTCGTTAATCACCCTTATAGACTGTTACGGAGACCTACCCCTCTATAAACTACTACGGACCTGCTAAGACCCCTTATAGACACCCTCACCCTTTTATAAACCGCTACGGACATTAACCGCCTTTACGGACCACTACAAGACCTCTTCCACCCACTACGTACTATACTACACTATATAGTATGGCAGACCTAAGGAAGCAAGTTAATAAAGGCCAGGAAAAGTGGAGGTAGGAAGCCGACCTTATGTCTATACCTAACATTAACAACTATATTAAATTTAAAGTTCTTAAATATAAATATTTTAAGCTTATAAACGTCAACCTATGGGAGCAATACTAGGAAGACTTTACGGACTTTATAGAAACTATCTTTAAAGCATACAACCCTACTACTATCTATAACCTACGGACCCTCTTATATAACTAAGGTGTATGGGTTAAAAGGAATAAATAAGTTACTGTTATATAGTCCTTATATAACATAATATATAAAAAGGACCAAACGGAATAGACTAAAGAGGAAATCCTAGACTAGTTCTAAGAAACTAAGAAACTCTTTACTTCTTCCAAACTTAATATAATTACTAGCCTTATACCTAACCCACTTAACTAAATTCGTCCTACAAACCCAAGTAGTTTTAAAATTAATCTTACTGGCTAAAGTATACCTAGTACTTAAGCTATGGACCGTAATACCCCCGCAAACTAAAATATGGACTAAACCCCTTCCGTTATTTAAGTTATAGATCTATAAGCCATATATCCGTAAACTATATATCCGCAAACTATATATCCGCAAGCTATAGATCCGTAAGCTATAGATCCGCAACCTACCTAAGTAAAGACCTATGGTAAGGAGCTAGCCAATTTAGCTAAGCTCTACACCGATAAATCTAAGTATAGCGGTGAAAACGATAACTTTAACTTTAAACTAACTATCTTTACGGACCTCTACCAGAAGGCTAATATTCCCAAATAGGAATTTAGCTAAGCCTACTCTACTATACTGCGCGGCCTAGTACTCGACTACTACTACACTAACCTTAAGAGCAACCCCCTTAGTGTTCCCTTTAATAAGCTATATAAAGCTACCTATAACTACTTTAAAGGACTGGAATATAAGCGTAATATCCTTACCTAATAGAATGCAACCAAGCTACGGACCGTAATTAATAAGAATACTAAAAAATCAACTATAAAGTGCCTGCAAATTCTTATTAAAGACCTCTGGCACCTATAGCACGGCCTTAACGCTAAGCTTTAAACAGACGACTTTCTATATAATAAACTTATTACGGTTTACTAGGAAGTAGAGCCCTATAAGTATGCCTATTATAAGCCTATAGACACTTTAGCTAGCCTTATTAATAATCTACGCTCCTCTATTATAATATATAAAGTCTTAAACCTACTAGGCAGCACTTAAGCCTTTATTGCGGATATTTAATATCCGCAAACAAACTTAGACGTCTACTTTACGGACCGCCGCTACCGCTAGCAGTACCCGCATTAACTAGGCCCTACCCGCAACCCCCGCAATAACTCCTGTATAAAAGTATACCCCTACAGACAAACCAGCCAAAAGTGCTTTATATGCGGTAAGGAAGGATATTGGTCTATAAGGCATACCTAGGAAGAATGTAATAAGTCTAAGAAGAGATTTAATAATTGGATTAACTAGTTTATCTTAAACTATAAAGGAGAGGAAGTAAAGGAGTCTCTTAATAAGTCAATAGAAGCCCTTATAATTAACTTTAACTTAGATACTTAGGAATAGGAGATCTTAGAGACGTTTCTAACCACTTACGGACCTTTTACGGACAACTAAGCCTTTAATATTACGACCGTATTAGCCGACCGTTCCTTTATACACTTAATTACACCCGAAAACCAGCCCGTAAGTATACCCGTTAGACCTATTATGGACATTATAGACCGCGAACAGGACCTATTTGCATATATTACCACAGAACGCTATACCCCTAAAGAATTGTACGGCGTTATAATTAATATAGGTGCCTCTAAGAAGTCTACTATAGGTTACGGACAATACCTTATATATAAGACCACTATAAATAATAATACGGACATTAATATTACGCAAACTGGGGCTATAAACGTCTAATTTGGCATCGGCTCAACCGCATTAATTAAATTAGTTAAAGTTAAGACTCTAATTAGCCTAGTTAATTTCCACGTAGTAAAAGCGGACACCCCCTTCCTACTCTATCTTACAGATATAGATAGGTTATAAGTCTACTACAACAATATTACGGACACCCTAATTGGCCCTATAACTGCCCTAGAAAGCAAGCATATTACCCTACCAATTACACAACAATTTAGACACCCGTTCCTTATATAGGGAGAAACTTTACAGACCTATATTTAGGAATCTTTTAACTATAACCCGTACTACCTTACCAGTACTAAAATCCACCACCTATACTGCTGTTTTAGCCACCTGTTAGCTAAAAAGCTGCATAGAGTCCTTAAACGCTTTGGATATAATAACGTTAATAAGAAGGCAATCGACCACCTAACTAAATACTGCTCCTTTTGCTAGAAATACGGACGTTCTCTAGGCCGATTTAAATTTACCCTTTATAAGGATCTTAACTTTAACCACTTAGTATACATAGATATTATATACATTAACGGCAGCCTAGTACTACATATAATTAATAAGGCAACCCATTATTAAGCCGCCTGTTAGTTATAAAATATATCTATAAAGTATACTTGGGATATTCTACGGACCTACTAGATTGACATGTATATTAAACCCCCTAAGTATATTACCCATAACGCCGGTAGGAACTTTATCAGTAAAGAATTCTAGTAGTATACTATAGCCATAGCTATATTAATAAAAGCTATTCTAGTTAAGGCGTATTAGTCTATTAGGCTTATTAAGTGAGCTTACCTAGCCTTATGGAGAGCTTATTAAGTGAGCTTACCTAGCCTTATGGAGAGCTTATTAAATCATTACGGACGAATATAAGGACATCTAAAAGGAACTAGCTCTATAAATGGCCGTAAAAGCTATTAATAACACTGCTAGCCCTAACGGACTAGTACCTACCCTCTTAGTTTACGGAGCTTACCCAAGAATAAGCAACCTAGGCCCTCCTACCCCGTCTATTATAGAACAAGCAGCTGCAATACGAAAGGTAATAGCCGAAATAGTTAAATTACGGGCCAAACAAACTGTTAATAACGCCCTATACTACCGCAACGGACCTAATACAACCTTAGTATATAACCTCCCGCTTAACTTTAAAGTCCTTATATAGCGTAAAAGCGGCAGCTAGAATAGACCCTATTATCTACTAGCCGTAGAAAACGAGACGTGCTGTGTATAGCTTCCTAGCGGGCCAACTAGCTTCAGAAGCACGTCCGTAAAACCCTACTTTCGGCCCGAAACTACCTATAATGTTAAGCCAGATAAACTAGAAGCAACCACTAAACTAGATAAACTAGAAGCGACTACTAAATTAAATAAACTAGAAGCACCCTTACCTACCCTAAAAGTCCTCTAGAAACCTATTAAACCTACTAAACCTACCATAAAGCGTGGTTAAGGACGCCCCCGAAAGCACCCCGTAACTAAAAACCCCATAATAAAAAATCACCTAACCTCCGTAGGAATATCCGCAAGGCAACCTCTGCCTATAAATATATCAGTTCTAGTATAGGAAACCCCGTTTACGGACTTANNANNTAAAGANATTAACNGACTACTTAAAAAGGGTNTCTTTGNGNTTATAANNGANANAGANNTTCCGNAAGGCGNCNNTATATTTAACTTACGCTTTATTAACAAAATTAAGCACCCTAGTACTAATAAAGCTTTTAAAAAGTCAAGGCTTATTATATAAGCCTATAATAACTAGGGAAAAGACTTAATCCTTACGCAATCGCCTATAATTTAACGGGTTAGCCAACGGATTATACTTATACTTATACCTAGACTACAGCAAACCAGACCTATAACCCTCTACTTATGGGATATCTCGCAAGCCTACGTGCAGTCTAATATCTACCTAAGTAGGGACATCTTTATATAACCACCGCTTAAGCTTAATCTGTAACTAGGAACAATTTTATGGGTTGTAAAACCTCTATATAGAGTACCAGAAGCTAGAAACCATTAGTTTAAGATATACTACTAGCACTATATTAGTAAACTTAAAATAGAATAGTCGACCTATAACCCCTACCTCCTATACAGCCTATTAAACGGCCTTAGTATTGTTGGACTTTAAATAAATAATACCCTATTCCTAGCAGACTAGACCTTTATAGACGCTAAAGAAACTAAACTATAAAAGGCTAAGTTCTTAGCAAAGCCGTAAGAGTAGTTAACTAAGTAGAATCTAATTAAGTTTAATGGAGGCCTAATTATATAAAAGGGCAACCTAATTAAGCTGACTTAGAAACGCCAAGCTTAAAACCTAAAGCCTGTTATAGTAAAGCCTATAGACCTTACTAGCTCCCGCAGAGAGACCCGTAAGACCGTAAATATAAAAGACTAATACGTTGCACAGCGTGCAAGAGGCGCCTATATTGCTATAGTCTGTTAACCTAAATCTACCTACGATTTATCCTTTGCGGCCCAGGCAGTAGATCTATAAGAAGAAAATATTAAGCAGCTTAATAAGCGCATTTAGTAGCAAATTAACAATGCAGTAAGGGGACTTACTTTCGTACTACTAGACCTAAGTTCCCTTAGCTTACTGGCATTTATAGACGCCTCCTTTGCTAATAATAAAGACCTATTATTATAAATCGGCTTTATAATTGTACTTACGGACCGTAATTAGGACGTAAATATACTATACTAGTCCTTAATTAAATGCAAATAAGTAACCCGCAGTGTACTAGCTTCTAAACTATATATACTAGCTTATGGCTTTAATATAGCAGCCGCAATTAAATTAACGGTCCAGAAGATTCTATAACTAGAGCAGTTACCCCTAGTTTTGTGCACCGATTTAAAGTCCCTCTACGACTGCTTAGTTAAACTAGGTACGATATAAGAGAAGAGGCTTATAGTCGACCTAATATGCTTATATTAGGCCTACAAATAACATAAAATTGCGGAGGTTAAATGGATTAGCGGCGGAAACAACTTAGTAGACGCTATAACTAAGGCAAAGCCGTGTTAAGCCCTTAAAACCCTAATTAATATGAATAAGCTTAACCTAAAAGTTATAGAATGGGTAGAACGGGAATAACGGAGTACCTATGGTACGTCTACGGCCCGTTGGAAGGCCGTACGGCTCGTTGTACGGTATAGGTGGAAAATGGTAGAAAGCTACGGTGGAATTTGGTGGACTTACGTAACCTGCCGAATTTTGTAGGGTGGTTAAATTAACCAATTACGATTTTCCATCCCCGGGATGGAAAATCGCCATTAGCTCGCTTAGCACTAGCGCCTTGGCGGCCCTTAAGATCTGACTTACGGTTCGTCTACGGCCCGTTAAAAGGCCGTACGGTTCATTTTACGGACCGTAAGCAGGACTTATGGCCAGCTTAAAGCACCGTTTGGAAGGCAGCCTAGACGGCACCTTGGGGGAGATTTCCTATGAACTTCCTTTGCATCTTATGGTTCTATTTCCTATATACTTTCTTTTATATTTTACGGTTCCATTGGAGCAATTACGGAGGTTATATATAGGTGGTTTCATTTTTCAAGTACCGCCAGTGTATAATTACAGCACCTGTCGTACCAACCGCGTGCCTACGCGTTCGGTACGCCAGGTACGCATTTACGCGTTTAGTGCACCAACCACTCGCTTACGCGTCTGGTGCACTTATAAAGCACTAACTAATTAGGGGGAGGTGTATTAGTATATAGACCACGTAGTCTGCTTTATACAATTAACAGTTACCATTATCTAAAAGAGTATACGATACTATACGTATTTCGTGCCCCTGGATCTGACTCACTCGTGCTATTAAGTTAGTATAAACAGCGATAATTGCTTCTATTTCCCAGCTGCCTTTCTTAAGCTTTTTTACTGCCGGGGGTTAAAACCTAGGGCGTAATCTATAAGGCTCTAGTAGGGAGATATAGAAGACTAGGTAGAGCTGTGCTATAATAGGTAGAAGCTCTAGCTTATATACTTGCTACCCTACGCGCTTTAGGATCTAAAACGGTCCTATAAACTTATAGTTAAGCTTTTTATAGGGACGTTTCGTGTGGATATTTTTGGAGGAAAGTAGAACTTGTTTACTAACGGCGAAGTATTTAGCTAGGTGGTAACGATTATAGTATTTTACCTAAAGCTTTTAGGCGTGCATTATTAACGCCGCCGCTGCCTTATATATAAGGCGTAGGCGTTATAGATGCGTCTCTACGAGTTAGACATTTATTAACTTGGACCCCTTTCTACCTTATTAGGCGTCTTAGACGCTATCTAGGACTCTATTTAGGATGTTTAGTAGCTAGCCATAGGCGAGCTTAATAGGGGAACGCTTTATTATAGTATAGACCTTAAAGTTATAGGTAAAGGCTGCTTCTTTAAGTAGGGAGGCCTAATTAAACTGTTCCTAGTTTGTAAATATATATAGGTATACCTTAAGCTTCTAGTTCTGACGCTCCGTTTAACTATCTATCTATATATAAAATATAGTGCTAAGTTTACGTTAAACGCGGAGATGGTAGTATATAGTGCTCTAGTACTCGCTTATAAATACACTACCCCTATTAGAGATAATATTATCTAGAGGCCCTGTTTACGTAAAGACTCTAAATAAGAGTTCTGCGAGTTGCGTAGCATTAATTATCTTACGCACTAAATAGTAGCGCACTAGCTTTGTAAAATGGTCTATAAGGATAAGGATAGAGTTATACTCTACGCTATTAGGAGTCTTAGACTCTAGGAGATCTATAAAGTTAAGTAAATAATGCCGCTAGGCTTAGATGGGGGCCTAAAGAGGCTGCAGCTTACTATAGGGTTTATAGCGGCGTGATTTAAAGCGTTAGTAGGCATTATAATTATTTAGGTATTTACGGAGGTCCTAGGTAAGGCCGTTCTAAGCATACTTCTACGCGATTACCTTAAAAGTATAGTTAAAACTATAGTGGCCGCCTATAGGATCGTCATAATTCTGCTTAAGGATCTCCTATTATAGTAGTATGCAATTCGGCACCTAGACCTTATTATTTTACCTTAGAAGTCCTTAATTATTAAGGGTATAGTCCTTATTACTAGTAGGAACTTATTTCTAGGTTAACTAATTATATATAAAGCGTGTAAAGGCGTCCCTTTTTTATACTTTATAAATAAAATTAACTAGTGACTTAGGGGGTTATTCTATAAACGCCGTTTCGGCTAAAGTAGCTACTACTACTTCTTGCCGTAGCACGAGACTCTGCGTAAAGTTAGTGCTAGCGAAGTAATATATAATGCGTAGGTAACTTACTAGGTCGTTATAGGGGACCGTAGCCTAGGCTAAGGGGTCTTCCCTAGGGTTAAGCGCTATTAGGTTAGTTAGAGTAGTCTTAAAGAGAATAGTAAGATGCTCTAGTCCGCCGGCGCTAAGTTTATAAGGGTTACTTATATACTACACGTATGCTACTTACTAATTTGGTATAGTAGTACTAAGGCCGCCTATAAGGCCTATAACCCGCAACTTTTACTATAATATAGGTAGTATAGTATTAAGGATTATCCTCTTACTGCTATCTTTAAAGCCTTTAGTATAATCTGGGCGCTAGGATAGTATATTAGTAGGATTTATCTTACCTAGCTTATATTTAATCTCGAAATTAAACTTAGCTAGTTTCTTAGCGTACTAGGCTTAGTAAGCAGATAAGCTCTTAGTAGTTATAAAGTATCTAAGATTATTGTAATTATAGAGCACGTGCGTTATATATGCGGCGTATTTAAGGTAATAGCGCTACATTTTAAAGCATTACACTATAGTAAGTAGTTCTTTATTATATATATTATACTATACTTTTAGGCTAATAAGCTTCTAACTGTAATAAGCGATTAGGTACTAATAGGGTTAATCTTCTTACCCTAAAGGCTGCAGAAGTATACCGCTATAGGCATAATTAGAAGCGTTAGTAATTACTATTAGGGGTAAATTAGGGTCGAAGTAGTAAAGTAAAGGAGCCTATATAAACGCAGCGCGTAGCTTATAAAACGCCTACTATACATTGTTAGGCTAGGACTAGGGTTAATACCATTTAGTAGGCCCTTTTAACTTACGCTTCTTCTTCTTCTCCCTATCTAATATTAGGTCGTAATATGCCTATATAAGATATATATATAGGGGGTATATAGTATCTAAGTAGTTCTAGATAAATCGCCTATAGAAGTTAGTAAAGCTAAGAAAGACCTAGGTATCCCTATAGGACTCGGGCTTAGGCCATTCCTTAATAGCTTTTACGCGGTTAGGGTCTATTATAATACCCCTAGGGGTAATAATAAAGCCTAGGAACTTAACGTTCTTAGTATAAAAGATATATTTTAATAGTTTGGCGTATAGGCCCTAAGCGCGGAGCTATCGCAGTACCTACTTAACGTGCTTAACGTGCTTGTCCTTATTATTTAAGTAGATAAGAATATTATCTAGGTAAACTACGTAGATAGTATCTACTAGGGTTCCTAAAGCTTTATAAATATAGCTCTAAAACGTCATAGGGGCGTTAGTAAGACTAAAGGGCATTACTAGGTACTTAAAGTGACTATAGTATATCTTAAATGCGGTCTTCTATTTATCTCCCTTTTTAATATAAATTCTATAGTACGTATTACGAAGATCTAGCTTTATAAATATCTTTATATAGCTAAGCCTATTAAAGAGTTCGCTAACTAGCGGTAGGGGGTACTAATTTTTAATTATAATCTTGTTTAGGCGTCTATAGTTAACGTATAGCCATATTATACCGTTTACTTTCGGCACGAAGAGGATAGGCGCTTTAGTAGGCGACTTACTAGGCCTAATCTAGCCCTTCTTAAGAGCACTATCTAGGTACTCCTATAAGATCTATAACTCTTTCTATAAGAGGTTATAGAGGGGCATTTATAGTGGCGTTTTACCTTCTTCTAAGTCGATTATATAGTTATACTTAGAGTTCTATAGTAGCATACTTACCAGCTTATTAGAAAAGATATTAATTTCCTCCTTATATATATCTAGTAAGCTAGGGGCTATAGAGGTCGAAGCGACTATTATATAGTAGTGTGCTTCTAGGAGCTAGTAAAGAAAAGGGTGTAGCCGATATATATTTCGTAGGTATACTTATATAAAGAGTGTATATAGCTCTACTATAGTATACTTAATAGTTTTAGGGTTTTAATTACCTCCCCCTTGCATATAGGTAATCTACGCTAGCACCGGAGGGTCTCTACGGGTACTTATTATTAGTAATAGTAGGTATAACAGAACCTTATAGCAGGTACTATAATAGGTTTGTTATTAGGTTAGGTGTATAGGTAAAGTAAGTTAAAGTTAATAATGAAATAATAACTGGTAGAGTGGTTGCCTAATAGATTAACTCTAATTGTATTCTAAGAATTACTATAAGAAAGGAACTATCTAGGTAGGGATTATAGTCCTTTAAATACACGACCATACTTCTATAAAATCCTTCTTATACGTAATATACGTATACTCTATCTACTCTATTACGGATTATATAGATCCTATAGATTATATAGATTACCCTACGTGACCTTAGTTACCATTTCTCGTTATATAGCTCTATTGGCTCCATCCTAGACCGTACCTAAATTAACTAACTAGCTTCTTCTAACTCTTCTCTAAGTAGTCGTAACATTATATTTAAAGCGTCCGTAACACTATCTCCCTCCTCTTTATCTTTATCCTTAAAGATTCTAAATATCTCTAAGTTATTTACTAGAGGTATAATATCCATCTAATTAATTTAGTTAATATTATTACTTATTATACCTAAAGCAATTTCTTTATCTTTAACCGCTTGTTATATTCGCACTATTGCTGCAATTTTATCTCTTAGTAAGATTATACCGTCTCTATATTCTCGCTGTTTAAAAAAGGGGTTAGTTTATATTACGTTGGTAAACCTATCTTTATAATAACCGTCCTCTTATTTAAAGTGTACTAAAGCGAATATTTATTTGTCCTATGACGCTCGCTCCGTCTTTAATGCTAAATATACATAACCTATTACTCTTAATAGTCGTCTAGTTCCCTAATTAATTTATCTTAGGGTCTTATATTTAATCTACTACTATACAGCTAAATAATAAACTGTCTGTTATTTTGGCGGAACTATACTGTTCCTAAGACGCTAAATAGAAGGCTGCCAATACTTAGTAACGGGCCCTTAAGTCTTATCTTATGGCGTCCGCTTAGTTAATCTATCTTAAGAAGGTTTATAAGAAGGTGCGTTCTAAGGAGTAAAAACTTATAGAATAGGGTCTATAGGAACTTAGTAATAAAAAAACGGATTCTCTTCTAATAGAGAAGGAAATAAATCCGAGTAGTTTGGCAACTGCTCTTCTTAGGTCCCCCTTAGGTAACTTATTTTTTAGCAATTTTTTTTTATTAATACTGCCTAACCTAATCTCTTCTAATACTCCTATACCTTTTTAATAACGTTCTTTAAATTCTTTAGTAGCTCCTAGGTAGTTTTATTATAGCCTATTTACTTAACCTTATACTATATTTTATTATTAATGTTCTTATAACTAATAACTCTTAAAACTTACTATTTGTTCTTTTTCTATCCTTTATATATATCTGCTTTATAAACTAGTGGCTTAATATTCTTATATACTAGCTCTAGTATTACGATATACTATATAGGGTAAATCTTTATTTTGGCTAGTAGGTCTAGCTTAAATATAACTAGTAAAATCCTCTATATAATTTTAAAAGGTCTTAATTTAATATAGTCTAACTTCTTGCTTAGTTGTTAACTCTTAAAATTTTTATATAGTAGCCATACTTTATCTCCCTCCTTAAGATCTAGTCCCTTAGATCTCTTAGCATTATANTACNTTTTTATTCTNTNTTNNACNTTNTTNNCTAATNCTATAAGGTCTATATAAAGATTTATTAACGTCTTTATTCTTTCTTTAGCTATACTACTTATTTTCTTTACTTATTATAATAATAATAATATTCTTAGCTTATACCCGTAATTTGCCTTAAATAATAATATACCTATTTCTTCTTAAGGTATTGCGTTATATATAAACTATATAATTAGTAGTAATAATACTTAATTATTCTGCGCATAATTAATATAGTGTCTTAGATACTATTTTAGTGTCTAGTTTAGTCTTTCCGTTTAACTATCTGTCTATAGATAATATATAGTGAAAGTTACTACTCTAACTCCTTATTCTGCTAAGAATACTTCCTAAAATACTACTATAAATCTTAGATCTCTGTCTAATATAATCTTATTTAGTACTCCGTGTCTTATAAACACTTCTTTAATATAAATTCTAGCAATATCTTCTACTAATATTTCTTCTATATATACTATAAAGTATCCCTACTTTATAAGCTTATCTACTATTACTAAAATCGCGTTATAATCCTGTCTGGTAATAGGGTCTCTTAACTTTAGTAACTTAATAATAAAGTCCTATAATATAACCTCCTATAGTCTCTCTAGTATTTTAATAGGTTGTAGCCCTTTATATAGCTTATACCTTATTAGTTTATTTCTTTAGCAATCTAAATATTCCTTTATAACTTTCCGTACTAGTCCCTAAATTCTATTAATAATATACTCCTCTTAAAGTCTTAACACTAAGCCCACGGCTCCGTTATATCCCTAAATTACTTCCTTATAAAAATCTTCTATAAAATACTTTGCTATGCTTTTTAGGATATACTTAGCTTCTTAATTTTTATATATATCCGTCTATAGATCTTCTAGCTATACTTTTAGAATTCTTTATACCTAAAAGTTCTTTAGTGTTTTATAAACTCTTTCTAGTTTCTTGTTTTCCTAAGTTGCTATAATTTTTAGATAATTATACCTAATTAATCTATCTATGTCTTTTCGCAGTAAAGCCCCTAATGGCTTTTTGTTATTTTATAGTTTAGCCTTTTAACTTAGAGTATCTGCTTATATATTATCTGTACCCTTAGTATACCAAATCTTAAAATAGTATTCTATAAGCATTTCTGCCCATTTAACCTATTTTTAGTTAAGTTCCTTTATTAGTAGGAATCCTATTAGGTTCTTATAATCCATTTTAACTATAAATAGTTTCTTTATACCTTATAAGAATGCTCTTTATTTTTTTAGTGCTATAATTATACCTAATAACTCCTTATTATAAATGTTATAGTTTAACTCTAGTAGTATTATCTTCTAACTATAATACGCCACTAGGTGCTATTTATTTTAATATCTCTATATAAAGTATGCCCCTAGTATATAGTCTAATACATTTATTTCTATAACCGTCTCTAGTCTTAGTTAATAGATCTTAAGAACTGGCTCTTAGGTAAATAACTCTTTAACCTTCTTAAACAATTCTTACTGTTCCTCTCCCTATACCTATAGTTCTTCTTTCTTTGTTAATTATATAAATAGTTTAATATTCTTTAACTACTGCGCTATAAACCTTCTGTAGTAATTGCAAAACCCTAAAAAATAATCTTAACTATATAATATTCTCTAGTTCCTACTAATTTACTATAGCCTTAATCTTTTTTAGATCTATATTAAGTTAGCCTAGTTTAATAATAAATCTAACAAAATTGGTCTTCCTAGTAAAGAACTCGCATTTCTTAATTGCTACTAGTATTTGTTCTTCCTATAGTCTCTTTAAAACCTATTTAATGTATTCCCTATATTCTTCCTTAGTTATTAAGTAGATAATGATATTATTAAGGTATACTATAATAAATTCATCTAAGTATTCTCCTAATATATTATTAATACGCTTCTAGAATGTTGCTAGTGCGTTTATAAGCCTAAATTGTATAACTAATAGTTTATATAGTTCTTCCTTTAACCTAAAGGCTGCTTTTTATTTATCGCCTTCCTTAATCCTAATTTAATAGTACGCCTATTTTAAATCTATCTTTATAAAAATTTGCACATTACCTATCCTGTCTTAGATTTTACTAATTAAGGGTAAAGGATACTTATCCTTCCTAGTAATGCTGTTTAACTACCTATAGTTAATATATAGCCTTAGTTTGCTATTCTTCTTTAGTATAAATAGTACTAGATAACCCGCTAATGATTATAATAGTCTAATATATCCCTTTCGTAAGTTTTCTTAAATAAACTCTTTTAGTGCTCTACCTTCTTCTTTAGTAAGCTTATAAATTGGAAAGAACCTTAGACTTATTCCTAGTTTTAATTCTATCTTATAGTTCTATGCTACGTATTCTAATAGCTTTTTATTCTTTAGTAATTATAGTTTCTTGCTATACTTGTGGTATCTCTTTAGTATATAACTTAGTCCTTTCTCTATTTCTTTATAGGTTGCCTTTACTTAGTACTATACTAACTTAGCTTATTGTCGCATTTTGCGCCATTAAGTATTCTTAATATTGACTTAACCTATAACCTAATTAATCCTTAGGTTATATTCCTGTAACTAAGGCATTTTTAGTACTACCTTATTATTTCCTAATAGTAATATATTAAAAGACATCTTAATCTATTTCCCTTTAATGGTTAACTAAATAGGTCCTGTTTTAAGATTAATAATGCCTCCTCTATAGGCTATTGGATCTCCTAAAATTGTTACTAATAGGTAAGGATATTTCTTTTTCCTATGTAGTAATCCTATTTTCTTAACTACTGCTAGTAAGATGTGGTTCCTTATTGCTCTACTATTTATTAATGCTTTAAACTGCTAATCTTACCATTTAACTTGTAAATTTAGGTGTTATTTTTAAATTCCTTTAAGGGTCTAAGGCTCTACTACTAGCTCCCTTTAGTTCTATAGGCCTCTACTTTTTCTAACTATTAGCTACTTAATCCTATTTATACTTAGTCTACCTTTAGCCAATACTTAGTTTGCTTTTTGTCTTTAATATACTATAGATACGTATTCTTTAGGTATTTCTACTACTATTATCTATCTAGGTATTCTTCCGTAAGGAATCTTTTTAGCTAAAGTATTAAGTTACCTAACTCCTAAACTTCTACTAGATGCTAGCTATATATATACTTAGCGTTCCAGTATTTTTATTCCTTAGTTATTTAATATATTCTTATAGGGTATTTCTAATACTTATCCTTTAATGCTTTGTATATATTATACGCATTATCTATATATACGATCTATAATAATATATAATATACTTAGTGTCTTAGGTTAACTCTTAGTTTGTCTTTATCCTTAAGTTTAAACCTCTATTATGTTGATCTAAACGTTATAACTTTATTCGCGGGTACTAAGATACGTCTTTTGCTTCTCTAGTCCTCTAAACACTCCTTTAGATCCTTTAACGTTATAATTAAGGCCCCCTTAATATGACTTATTGCTTTTTCCGTAATTAGGTAGTTTTAGATAACTTTTTTATCCAACTATATATAGAAATCTTCCTACTTATCGTTATGTCTTTGCCTATACCACTTTTAATATAGCTGCTAGAGTGTATACGGCTTATCTATAAGGAAGTATCTCCTTATTACTGCATTATGACAGCCCTTTATATATCGTTCTTTAAACTTAGTTAGAATCCCTAAATCCTCTTCTTATTCTAGTTTAGTAAGCTACTTAACTCTTAATATACCTACCCTAGGCTTATTAGTAATTCTTTATATAGGTGCTTAGTCCCTTATATATCCTAATATACTAGATCTCTTATCTAGTTTCTATTCTTGCTATAAGGTAATTCTTACTCTAAATTCCTCTATGGTTTCTTTCTTTTTGCGTTTTATAAGTAGATCCTTAAAGTCTTCTTACTTCTTAATCTTAGTATTAACTTTTTAATCTTTAGGCCGAACACTATATTCCCCTAGTAAGTCCTCTAGGTCTATATATCTATCTCCTAATCTAGTTACTATTTATGCCGTAGATTCTCTAATCTGGTTAATGGTCCTTATTTATATCTCAGACTCTTAGTCCTATAGGATTCTTAATTTTAAGCTTACTTCTAACTTAATCTTTACTCCTGCCTTAGTTTAACTAGGCTTATTGGGTGTTTTTATCTTATTTTAAGAGTCTTAAATCTTACTTATCTTGTCTTAAGAGTCTTATGCCTATGAAAAACTCTGTCCTTATTACGGACGCTTTAAGTACGATGTTATGACTACTTGGAGAAGAGACGGAAGAAGCTAGTTGGTTGATTTAGGCACGGTCTAGGATGGAGCCGATAGAACCATGTGACGAGGAATGGTAACCGAGGTCATATAATATGATCTGTATAATCTATGTAATCTATATAATCTGTAACAGAGCAGATAAAGCATACATACATTATATATAAGAAGGATTTCATAGGAGTACGGTTGTGTATTTAAGGACCCTTAGTCCCTACCTAGATAGTTCCTTCCTTATAGTAATTCTCAGAATACAATTAGAGTTAATCTGTTAGGCAACCACTTTACCAGTTGTTATTACGTTGTTAACTTTTATACTTGCATTTCCTATATACCTAGCCTAATAACGAGCCCATCGTAGTTCTTGCTACAAGGTTCCGTTACACAATTACTACCTAGTTACGATATCAATATAAGAAGTCGAACAACATGCCACCAAAAGCAGCCACTACGACGCCATCGACGGCAGTAACTACTTTAAGGATAGGAGGTGATACTAGTATAGCAGATACTAACTTATAGCAACCTATGACAGTCGGATAACTACAGAAAATAGTTGACTAGCTAATAGCTAACTATATAGTGTTAGAAGAAAGACTTAACAGAATAGGAGTAGTAAAGATTAAGCTACTATTAATTAAGAGATTTATAGGAGAGAGGTTAAAGCTTAAAGGATTCCTTATGTAAATGCACTTTAAGGTCTTATAAGAGGGAGTAAAGTTACCTATACCTATGGATTGGATAGCCTACGCAGGACTATTCTTATTAGGGAAAGCACTTAAGTAGTTTAAACCTTACCTTATAGAGATATAGGTAAATAGAATGACGACCACTAACCAAGACGTGCGATTTATGTTCTTAAGTTAGGAAGGATTTACAGAACAACTTACGCAGATATTTAGAGATCCGGAAGAAACAACTATAGCGGAAAGAAAACTCCAGAACCTTATATAACGAACTTTAGTAATTAAGTATATAATATAGTTCTAAACACTAGCAATATAAGTAGAGTGGAATAATAAGGCGCTTATAGCATAGTATAAATAAGGACTTAAGGCTAAAGTCTAGGACGTAATTATTCTAATAGAAGATATAGATACCCTAAGGGAATTAATAGATTAAGCAATTAAAATCAATAATAGGATCTTCTAAAGGGAATAGGCTAAGAAAGGCTAGGATAGAGTTCTATAGTTATATAAGGCGCAGAGTACGCAATAATAAAAGCTAAGTTAGAAACTATAGTACGGTGCAGAACTAATAGACCTAAGTGGTACTAAAAAAGCCTATAAGAGAGGGAGTAAACTATAGAAACCTAAAGGATAAGGATTAAGTAATTAAAGGTCTAAGGAGCAAAGGCTAAATTAGGGATCTTAATAGCAGAAGATATTTAGGCGGACTCTATAGTAAGAAAAATGGTTTAAAGAGGGAGCTTATATAAATTACGGAAAATAGGGTTATTATATTAGAGACTATAAAAGTAGGTAAAGTTATTATGTAGTAAAAGGTATAAAACTAGCAGACGATATATATATACAAAGGGACGATAATATACTGCGAGGAACAAAAGAATATTTAATTAGAAGTTTTGCGTTTTATTATAATAACGTATGCCAAATTTATAAGGATGCTAAGTACGGCGTAAGCTATTAGCTATAAGAGCTAGCACCTATAGAATGCAGAGGAACTAACGAACTAGTTCGTAGATCGGATATTAAGGATGATAAATTTGATATAGGCGAAATATTTTATAATAATAAGGTAATAAGGGCCGCTTACTAGGAGTGAGTAGACCTTAGAGATGTTATACTAGAGGTAGAGGATAATTCTACTATAGAATAGGGAATATTAGTAGAGATTGAGACCCTACTAGATATAATGTCTATTGCTTCGCGAGACGCAAGAGAAGTAGGATAGTAAACCACTTCGGCACTTAATAAAGGCAAAAGGCTAAAGGCTTAAAATTCTTAAGATAAGATAAAAGATAACTAAGATTCTTAAGACAAGATAAGGTATACCTAAGGACCTATAATGGATGAAAACCGATAGAGTAGGGCAGTAGCTTAGTTTAGAAACATACGAATAAGCTTAGGATAAGAGTTTCCCACGGTATAAGATTCTTAAGACAAGATAAGTAAGATTTAAGACTCTTAAGATAAGATGAGAATATTACGGACGCCTAGTTAGACTAAGGCGGGAGCTAAGCTTAAGTTAAAAGTAAGCTTAGAATTAAAGAATTTAAGGGACTAGGATTTTAGAGTATAAATAAGGATACCTATAGATAAGAGGTAAGGAGCTTCTTTATAGATTAGAGAATCTATAATATAAATAGTAGTTAGACTAGGAGATAGATATATAAACCTGGAAGACTTACTAAGGGAACGTAGTATTTAGCCTAAAGATTAAAAGTTTGATACTAGGATTAAGAAGTAGAACGACTTTAAGAATTAAAGCGTAAGATGTAAACCAAAAGAAACTATAGAAGAGTTTAGGTAAAGAATTATTGTATGGTAAGAATAGAAACTAGATAAGAGATCTAGTATATTAGGACGTATAAAGGACAGAGCACTAGTACGAAGAATTACTAATAGGCCGAGAGTAGGTATACTAAGAGCTAAGTGGCTTACCGAACTGGAAAGTAAAGAGGATTTAGGGATTCTAACTAGGTTTGAAGAACGGTATATAAAAGGCTGTTATAATGCAGTAATAAGAAGATACTTCCTTACGGATAAACTGTATACACTTTAGCAGCTGTACTAAAAGTGGTATAGACAAAGGTATAATAATAAGTAGGAAGATTTCTATATATAGCTGGATAAGAAAGTTATCTAGGACTACCTAATTATAAAAAAGGCCATAACGTATATTAAAGGAGCCTTAATTATAACGTTAAAGGATCTAGAGGAACGTTTAGAGGACTAGAAAAGCGAGAGACGTATCTTAATACCTATGAATAAAGTTATAACGTTTAGATTAGTACGATAAAGGTTTAAACTTAGGAATAAAGATAAGTTAAAAGTTAACCTAAAGCACCTGGCATACTATATGCTATTATAGATTGCATGCGTGGACGATATATACGAAATATATAAGAATCTAAAGGAAAAGAATTGGAAATACCCTGTAAGGATATACTAGATAGCGGACGAATAATAGTATAGAAATGCTAAATATATATATAGATAGCATCTAGCAGAGGTCTAAGAGAAAGGAAGTTTAGTACTTTAACTAGGAAGATTCCTTATAGAAGAATGCTTAGACGGATAATAGTGGTGGGAATGCCTAGAAAATATATGTTTATAGTATATCGAAGATAAAAAGCGAACTAGGTATTAGCTAAAGAGTAAGCTAAGTGCATTAGGATTAAGTAGCTAATAGTTAGGAAAAGTAGAGGCCTATAGGACTAGGGGGAGCTAGTAATAGAGCTTTAGACCCTTAAAGGAATTTAAGGACAACACCTAAATTTATAAATTAAGTGGTAAGATTAGCAGTTTAAAGCGCTAATAGATAGTAGAGTAACGCGAAACTATATTTTATTAGTAGCAGTTAAGAGAATAGGATTACCTTATAGATAAAAGGAGTAACCTTACCTATTAGTTACAATTTTAGGAGATCTAATAACCTATAGAGGAGGGATTATTAATCTTAAAACAGGACCTATTTGGATAACTATTAAAGGAAGATAAATTAAGATGTCTTTTAATATCCTACTATTAGGACGGGATGAGGTAGTACTAGGTATGCCTTAGTTATAGGAATATAATCTAAGGATTGATTAAATTATAGGTTAAGTCAATATAAGAGATACTTAACGCCGTAAGATGTGATAATAAGCTAAGATGGTATAGTACTAAGTAGGAGCAACCTACAAAGAAATAGAAAAAGGACTAAGTTATATACTAAAGAGATACTATAAGTATGGCAAAAAACTATAGTTACCGGAAAGTAAAAAGCTATTAGAGTATGTAATATAGGACTATAAGATAGAGTTAAAACCAGAAACAAGTCTAAAGTTCTTTCTAATCTATAAGCTTACTAAAGAAGAAGGTAGAGCGTTAAAAGAGTTTATCTAGGAGAATTTATAAAAGGGATATATTAGACCATTATAGTTATCAGCGGGTTATCCAGTACTATTCGTACTAAAGAAAAATAGTAAACTAAGACTGTATATTAACTATAAACAGTTAAATAGCATTACTAGAAAGGATAGGTATTTCTTACCCTTAATTAGCGAAATCTAAGACAGGATAGGTAATGCGTAAATCTTTATAAAGATAAATCTAAGATGGGNGTACCATTAGATTAGGATTAAGGAAGGTAATAAATAGAAGGCAGCCTTTAGGTTAAAGAAAGGACTATATAAACTATTAGTTATATAATTCGGGCTTATAAACGTACTAGTAACGTTCTAGAAGCGTATTAATAATATATTAGAGGAATACTTAGATGAATTTATTATAGTATATCTTAATAATATTATTATCTACTTAATAATAGAGGAAGAATATAAGGAATATGTTAAATGGGTTTTAAGGAGACTATAAGAGGAACAGATGCTAGTAGTAATTAAGAAATGCGAGTTCTTTACCAGGAAGACCGATTTTGTTAGATTTATTATTAAACTAGGCTAACTTAGTATAGATCTAAAAAAGATTAAGGCTATAGTAAATTAGTAGGAACTAGAGAACGTTATATAGTTAAGATTGTTCCTAGGGTTTTATAATTACTATAGAAGGTTTATAGCGCAGTGGTTAAAGGATATTAAGCTATTTACGCAGTTAATAAAGAAAGAAGAACTATAGGTATAGGGAGAGGAGTAAAAAGAACTCTTTAAGAAAGTTAAAGAGTTATTTACCTAAGAGCTAGTTCTTAAGATCTATTAACTAGGACTAGAGACGGTTATAGAAATAAATATATTAGACTATATACTAGGGGCGTACTTTATATAAAGGCATTAAAATAGATGGCACCTAGTGGTATACTATAGTTGGAAGATAATACTACTAGAGTTAAACTATAACATCTATAATAAGGAGTTATTAGGTATAGTTATAGCATTAAAGGAATAAAGAGCATTCTTATAAGGTATAGAAGAACTATTTATAGTTAAGATGGATTATAAGAACCTAATAGGATTCCTAATAATAAAGGAACTTAACTAAAGATAGGTTAGATGGGTAGAGATGCTTGCGGAATACTATTTTAAAATTTAGTATACTAAAGGTATAGATAATATATGGGCAGATGCTTTAAGCCGTAAAGCTAAACTATAAAATAAGGAAAAACCATTAGGGGCTTTATTGCGAAAAGATATAGATAAATTAATTAGGTATAACTATCCAAAAATTATAGCAACTTAGAAAAATAATAAACTAGAGAAAGTCTATAAGACACCGGAAAGCTTTTGGGTATAAAGAATTCTAAAAGTATAGCTAGAAGATCTATAGGCGGATATATATAAAAATTGGGAAGTAAAGTATATCCTAAGAAGTATAGTAGAATAGTTTATAGAGGACTTCTATAAGGGACTAACTTAAGGATATAATAGAGCTACGAGCTTAGTGTTAAGACTCTAGGAGGAGTATATTATTGACGGAATCTGGAGGATAGCTAGAAAAGTTATAAAGGAATATTTAGATTGCTAAAGGAATAAACTAATAAGGTATAAGCTATATAGAGGGCTATAACCTATTAAAATACTAGAGAGACTATAGGAAGTTATATTATGGGACTTTATTATTAAGTTACTAAAATTAAAAGATTCTATTACTAAATAGGATTATAACGCGATCTTAGTAATAGTAGATAAGCTTATAAAGTAGGGATACTTTATAGTATATATAGAAGAAATCTTAGCGAAAGATATTGCTAGAATTTATATAAAAGAAGTGTTTATAAGATATAGAGTACTAAGTAAGATTATATTAGATAGAGATCTAAAATTTATAGCAGTATTTTAGGAAGTATTCTTAGTGGAGTAAGGAGTTTAAGCAGTAACTTCTACTGTATATTATCCATAGATAAATAGCCAAACGGAAAAATTAAATTAGACGCTAGAGTAGTATCTAAGGCATTATATTAATTATATATAGAATAATTAGGTATTACTATTACTAGTTATATAATTTATATATAATATAATACCTTAAGAAGGAATAGGTATATTACTATTTAAGGCAAATTATGGATATAAGCTAAGAACATTATTATTACTATAGCAAGTGAAGAAAATAAGTAGTAGAGCTAAAGAAAGAATAAAGGATTTAATAAATCTTTATATAGACCTTATAGAATTAGTAAAGAAAGTATAAGAAAGAATAAAAAAGTACTATAATACTAGGAGATCTAAGGGACTAGATCTTAAGGAGGGAGATAAAGTATAGCTACTATATAAAAATTTTAAGAGTTAACGACTAAGCAAGAAGTTAAACTACGTTAGACTAGGACCTTTTAAAATTACGTAAAGGATTTTACTAGTTATATTTAAGTTAAAACTACTAGCCAAAATAAAGATCTACCCTATATAGTATATCGTAATGCTAGAGCTAGTATATAGGAATATTAAGCCACTGGTTTATAAAGCAGACATATATAGAGGATAAGAAGAAGATAAATGGTAAGTTTTAAAGGTTGTTAATTATAAGGATATTAATAACGAAACATAGTACGAAGTTAAGTGGATAGGCTATACTAAGACTACCTAGGAGCTACTAGAAAATTTAAAGAACGCTATAGGAAAGGTATAGGAGTATTAGAAGAGATTAGGTCAGGTAGTATTAATAAAGAAGGATTACTAAAGAATAAGTTACCTAAGGGGGACCTAAGAAGAGTAGTTACCGAACTACTTAGATCTGTTTCCTTCTCTATTAAAGGAGAATCCGTTCTTTTATTACCTAGTTCCTATAAACCTTATTCTATAAGTTTCCACTCTTTAAAACGGACCTTCTTATATACCTTCTTAAGACGGATTAGCTAAGCGGACGCCGCTAAACGAGACTTAAGAGCCCATTGCTAAGCATCGGCAGCCTCCTATTTAGCGTCCTAGAATTGGCGTAATTTAGCAAGAGTAATAGATAGTTTATTATCTAGCCACGCAGTAATAGATTAAATATAAGACCCTAAGATAAATTAATAAGAGAACTAGATAACTATTAAGAGTAATAGGCCGCGTATATTTAGTATCTAAAGTGGAGCGAACGTTATAGGATAAATGAACATTCGCTTTAGTACACTCTAAGTAAGAGGACGGTTGTCGCGAAGATAGATTTGCTAACGTAATATAAACCAACCCCTCTTTTAAACAGCGAGAATATAGAGACGGCATAATCTTACTAAGAGACAGTACTGTAGCAATAGTACGAGCACGACAAGCAGTCGAGGAAGAAGAAATTGCTTTAGGTATAATAAGTAATAATATTAACCAAATTAATTAAACAGATATTACACCTCTAGTGAATAACTTAGAGATGTTTTAAATCTTTAAGGACAAAGATAAAGAGGAGGGAGATAGTGTTACGGACGCTTTAAGTACGATATTATAACTACTTAGAGAAGAGACGGAAGAAGCTAGTTAGTTAATTTAGGCACGGTTTAGGATGGAGCCGATAGAACTATATAATAAGAAATAGTAACTAAGGTTATATAATATAATCTATATAATCTGTGTAATCTATATAATCTATAATAAAGTAGATAGAGCATATATATATTACATATAAGAAGGATTTTATAGAAGTACGGTTGTATATTTAAGGACCCTTAGTCCCTACCTAGATAGTTCCTTCCTTGTAGTAATTCTTAGAATATAATTAGAGTTAATCTGTTGGGTAACCACTCCACTAGTTGTTATTACGTTGTTGACTTTTGTACTTATATTTCCTACACACCTAGCCTAATAACGAGCCTATCGTAGTTCTTGCTATAAGGTTCCGTTACAGTCCTAAGCTTATTTATATATCTTTAAACTAAGCTACTGCCTTACTTTATTAGTTTCTGTCTGTTATAGGTCCTTAGGTCTGCCTTATCTTATCTTAAAAATCTTAAGCCTTTGTGTAAGCTTTGCAGTGCGAAGAATTAAATAAACGACTTGATTGTGAATGTAGCTCTAGAGGCTCTATATATATACGAAGAAGGTAGAAGTGATGGGGTAATAGATAGCTGAAATGGGAACGGTAATCTGCCACCAATATTGATCTGCAACCACTATATTGGGTGGCGTTAACGCTATCTTAGAGCCTTTTAAGCGGTGATCTTGTGTCTCAACGCAGTGTCGGTAGTCGGTTACACACCCCCCTAGATTTAATAGTGTAGTTAAAGCTGTAGAATATAAAATGAGGGCAGAAGCTATACTAAAATAGGAAATTTAGATATAATTTAAGAGTAGCAAATAGATAGGGTAAGAATAGCATATTGCGAATATTATAAATATTGCGGATATTGTAAATGGAATCAATTGATCTAATGTTGAATATCCACCAAATTTAATTGCTTTATTTATGCCTCGTGCTTTTAACGGGGTAAGATCTTAGTAAGGCCGTTGGCAGGCATCTTATCTATAGGGACCTATTAGACGTTAATCTTTTTGTCTTGGACTTCCTATCTTAGCTAGTGCTAGTGGACGTCGATATATTGAAGCTTAGTGTTAAGCTTTGGTATATCCTGTCTTAAGAGTTATACGGTTTGCATATTATCGCAGAGTATAGTAAATTCGCGTTCTAAATTGAAGCTAATTGCCTTAAAGAATCGTTGCCACCAGATAATTTCAACGGCAGCAGTAGATAGGGAGAGAAGCTCTGCTTTAGTAGTTAAGCGAGTAATAGATTACTGTAGGGTTGCTTTCCAATTAATTAGTCCTCTAAATAGGATAAATAGATATCCTTAAGAGCTCCGTCTAGTTTTAGTATGGTCCGCAAATGCTACATTAGATGCTCTATAAAAGGTGACGTCTTCTCCTTTAGGGTTTCTAAAGTAGACGTGGGCTCTAAATACTTCGCCAGAGTATTCAATAGCTGTAGATTTTGTTCTAAGACAGTAAGCAATAGCTTAATTTGCTGCGTTAAGGTGTTGTTAATTTAGATTAGTAAGAAATTCGGCCAGCTTAGAATGCGTCTTAGTAATATTAGGTCTTTTAAATACGGCAAGGTGTGCAAGTAACCCTACTTATTGCTAGTAGGCTAGGGTTCTTTAAGGGTTCGTCTACTAGTTGGACGGAATTAGTTCTTCGGTAGGAAGTAGTAACTTAGGAAATCTTTCTGGTGGTTAAATATTGAATTAATTGGCTATCTTTTCGATATAGAAGTCTTGGCAAAGCCAGAGCTTTCTACTTACTCGATCTCGACTGATTCAAATACCTAGGAACCACTGTAGGTCTCCTAGTGCACGGATTTCGTATCGGTGCAGCAATTTTGCTTCAAATTCTTCAAGTCTTAAAAGGTCCTTCTTGGCAAATAGGACGGCTATATTGTCTACATAGAAGAAGACAATAAGTCGTCCATCGGTAAATAGGCAGTTAGTGCCTGGTACTGGTTCTAATCCGAATTTAGCCAGTGTATTAGTAAGCTCTTTATACCAAAGTAGTGGTGAGATTTTCAATCTATATAGCGCCATAAGTAGCTTTAGGACATATCCGTTTTAATTAAAACCTTATGGGCAGTAGCAGTAGATTGGTTTACTAAGCTTAGCATTTATAAATGCGTTTACAGCATTATACTATCGAATTTCTAGGTCGAATGCGGCTGCTATAGCTATAAGAGCACGGAATATTCGAGCAGCTAGGGTTGCTGCATAGGTCTCTTCCTCTATAATCTGCAGGTCTCCGCGGACGCATAGTCTAGCTTTAAGCTTCTATAGGTAGCCGTCACTATCGAGCTTATATTTGAAGACCCATTTTAGTAAAAGGATCTGCTCGTTGCCTGCTTTTGCTTTTGGTATAGTCTTAAATGTCCCTTGGCGTTTTAGGTTGTTGTATTCTTTTTTCATAGCCTTTTAAAAGCCAGTAGTTAAAGGATACTTTCTTAGATCTTTGAGATTCTTTGGTTTAGGAGGAAGGTTGTCCTAATATAGAGATAAGGATCTAGTTCGGTTAATATCCTTTACTAGTCCTGTAATAAATTTAGCGTAGTAACCAAATAGGGTAGATAGATTGGTTAGTGCTGCTACATACGCTTAACGTTAAATTCGTTTTGATCCTTCTAGTAGGATAAGGTCAGCAGAAGGTTTAGCCAAGACTTCGTTAGCTTATAAAGCTGTATTGATTGCTCTATTAGATGGTTCTGGAGAGCTTGGCTAGGTTAAAATTGTTTTAATTGTATCTAGGATGTTGTCTTGAAGTCCTTATAGTGAGGTATTCGATTCTAGTAAATCTGGAGATACCGTTCTGCTAGGTGTCGGTAACTGCTTAGTATCCTTCGTACGAAGCTTTGCTAAATCATTTGATTTAGATATAGTTGTTTGATCTACACCTAAGGTAGATCTTTAAGGGTCCAGATTGACTGTATATAGGATTAATTTGTCCTTAGATTCGTCCTTATATAGAGGTTCTGGTAGACTAATCGTCTAAAGGGTGTCTTCTAATACTTCCCTTAGCAGGTAGTCGATGTCTTGACCCTTAGGGTTATAGAACGAGGTCTCGTTAAATATAACATCTTTAGTTTAAATGACTTTGCGGAGACTCGGAATCCAGATTCAATAGATATTAGTTAAATCGTAGCTGACTAGGTGTCTAATTGATGTACAAGGAGCTAGTTTATCTCCCCTTTTAATTTATTTATCTAGTGTATAGGTTTTGCAGCCGTATATATGCATATAGGTAAGTGATGGCGGCTTGCTGTAGGCGATCTTATACGGAGTTTTCCATCCTAGTTGCTTATTTAGGGTTTAATTAAGTGCGTATCCTACAGTAAGGAACGCCTCTGGTCCTAAAGACGGGGGTAAGGATACTTCTAGCTGCATAGCCCTTAATCAATCTATAAGGGTTTATCTAGATTGTTTAGCTCCGCCATTTTATTCTTCTGTATACGGGGCTCGGTATTTAAAAGTAATGCCTTTGTCTACGCACTATGTATGCAAGGTGTCTCCTATTTATCTAAAAGCTTATTCGTTATCGCTTTAGAAGAAGATCACGTCTTAATAGAATCGTATTTTAATTAAACGGTGGGTCTTGCGGATGGTAGGTAGGATGGTAGCTTTATCCTTATTCTTGGTAGTAAATATAAAATTAAATTTGGAATACGTGCAATAGAAGTGTATTACGTATCTATTGCCGTTGTACCCTAGTTCTCCAAGGGTAATAATATTGAATGCTACCCGCTCGAATGGTTAAGTGGCTGGAAATTCATATTCTCGTCTTTAAGAGATCTGCTATGTGTGCTTTAATATTAAGCAGACTTCGCATTTAATTTTAAGCGGTGCTTATTCGTCAATTAGCTCTTCAAGCTCTGCGCCATTGACGTGCTTAGGAAGCTGTTTAATAGCGTCAGGTCCTGTATGGCTAAGTATTTTGTGCTATTTTATAGCTGTAGCTCCGATTGATTTGCGGGCTATTCTACTTAGTTAATGTCTTCTTATTAAAAAGGTCGATTAAGTTGTTGAATTTAGGGTAGGCTCTCTATGTATTAGTGCCTAGTGGCCCCCTAGTCGTTTCGCATAGTATACTATTTCGCCAGTTGCTAGATGGTATAGCAAGTTTCGTCCTAAGTTAAAATGGATATCGTTATCTGTAGCCCTTAATAGTGCTATAATATTTGTGAATATAGTAAGTACTAATGCTATATAGAATAGCTTTATTTTTGAGCTCCCAGTAGGTGTATTAATAGTAATCGTTACTGTTCTATAAGTCTATATCTTTTTACAATTTCCACCAGTAATTAGGTAGTCGTCTTCTGTAGCTAGGTAGGAAAAGGTAAAGTCTTTTTAGTTGTTATAGACGTGGGTATTTACACTAGGGTTAAGTATCCAGGTATTCTGGAGTTTAAATAGAGTTTGACTAGTACTAAACACAGCAGCATAGCTAGTTGGGGTTTTGGAAGGTAGGGTTTTGGAATTAAAATTAATTGTAGATTTTGTGTTCTTCTTTGCTTCCTATTCTTTTTTTAAGATGAGGTTAATAATGCGTTTAATTTAAGGCGTAGATGAGATTGCTTTTTCTACTTTCTTTTAGATGTCTAGGTTTGGTTTCTATCCTTAAGGGCGCTTCTGCTCAACGATGTAGTAGTAGCTGCTAAATTAATATTTGAAGCCGTATATGCATTCCTTATTCCATTTTAAATCTGAATTAGAATTATTATTGGAATCTAAATTAGAATTGCCTAGGGTTATAAAAGCAGAGTTATTGGCAGGGGTAGCCGAGGATGCTACTTACTGCATGCGGTAGTGCTCCTTGAATTCCTTAATTAGATTGATGATAGATGGGGCCTCTTTATCCTTCTGTTTTTTCTAATAAGGTCTACTTCTAGTGCTCCTATAAAACTAGAAGAGATAGATTTAATAGCTTAAATAATGTTATAGTGTGGCCTAAATCCTTGTATATCTGGTAGCTTTAATTGCTCTACAAGCTTATAGATATTCCGCCAGTTGTTTAACCATTTATTAATGCTCTGCTTTTTATTATAGACTTTTAAAGCCGTGTACTGATTTAGGACGTCTTGTTTTTGACCTAAGGTAGTAGGGGCTAGTGCAGTCTTAAGTGCTTAAAGCCGTTCGTGTACCGTATTAAGGTCGTTAATGAGTGGAAGGTAGGCTACCGATATAGTGCGAACGATATAGTTACTGATATCGTTTATAGCCCGTTTTTGCTTCTTATATGTGCGAAGATCGTCTTTATATTCAGCATAGAGCTAGTTATAGGTGGTGAGCTAACTTAGGTCTAGCTTTGCTATCGATATAGCCGTGGGTAGTATATCCCTTAGTATGGGACGACTTGGTTATGCTAGCTTTAGACGCTTGCCTTTTTTAGATAGGTTAATATGCTCCTATACCTTGTTAGTTTTGGCAGTGTTTTGGATAATAAAGAACTACTATATCCAATTAGAAGGCTAGTTAAGGATTAGGTTGACTTTTAATTCGCTTATAGTTATTATTTTTAGGATTTAATAGGTTAGGCAGGGTCCAATTAGCGTCTTAGCAAAAACCTTATTTTAACGTTTTGAACTTTTGATTTAATTTATTAGTTCATTCGTCGGTCGGGTACGTACATTAACTGGGGTTAATCGTCCGTTTGTTTGATAGATAAAGAAGCTCAAAACACTACAAAGGTAGTAGAAGTAGTGACTTCTTAAATAAGGTAGTAGATTGATTAGTTAGCAGGTGGTGCGATCCGGGCTTATAACTATAAGCTTTACAGTGCGAAGAATTGAATGAACGACTTGATTGTAAATGTAGCTCTAGAGGCTCTATATATATACGAAGAAGGTAGAAGTGATGGGGTAATAGATAGCTGAAATGGGAACGGTAATCTGCCACCAATATTGATCTGCAACCACTATATTGGGTGGCGTTAACGCTATCTTGGAGCCTTCCAAGCGGTGATCTTGTGTCTCAACGCAGTGTCGGTAGTCGGTTACACTTTGGCTTCTTGCCTTTATTAAGTGCCGAAGTAGTTTATTATCCTACTTCTTTTGCGTCTTATAAAGTGTTGGGAATAAAGGCAAATAGTCACTATATAAGGTATATTGCCGTCACGTATAGCAAGTTGCCGTTACGTGTAGCAAGTTGCCATTACGTGCCGCCGCGGCACTAGCGTAGTGAGGAACCTTAAGTTCCTTACTCCTTTCTTTAAGAAGAATATAGAATTATTATTATACTATCTACGAACCGTAGCTACGTAATATTACCTTGTGTAACCAACACTAATTAGTAGTTAACTTTACTATTATACTATAGAGTAGCTAGGTATTCCACTAAGAAGAGATAAGCTACTATACTAGTACTACTTATGCTAAAGGGAGCTGTCTTTTAAGGTTAGAACTGGTCCTAAACCTTAAATAGAACTCTTCTATAAATCTAAGGATTTAAAGGCCAGAACTGGTCCTAAGCCTTTTTAAGATTATAGATTCTTACGTCTATTATACAGAATAACACGCTTTATAAGTCTTTATAATTTAAGGCTAGAACTAGTCCTAAGCCCTATAACCGCAAATATATATTACGAACGCGTACTAAATAATAAACGCGTACTAAATAATAAACGCGTACTAAATAATAAACGCGTACTAAATAATAAACGCGTACTAAATAATACGCGTACTAAATAATAAACGCGTACTAAATAATAAACGCGTACTAAATAATAAACGCGTACTAAATAATAAACGCGTACTAAATAATAAATATACATTACGAACGCGTACCAAACAACAATCCCTATACTAATAACACTTCCCTCCCTCTGAAAACATGGCTACGCCTACTTTAAATAACTAGAAAGACTCCTTACTACTAGGGGTAGCTAAGTACGCGAAACTTATTAATAAAGATTAGAACGAATTTGCCTTTAATATAATAACTTATACTATAAAACAAGTTAATAGCTTTCTCCTATACTATATTATATTCTACTAAAATAGATACTATACCAATTTACAACTATGGGAGTATTTTAGGGAGGATTTTATAAGATGGACTGCCGATACCTAGGTACTTAGCAACGGTAATATCGTTTAGAATTTTTAAGACTTCCTTTATAGGAATAGGGTATATATTACTAAAAATAGTAACCTAATTACTAGCAATATTTAGGCCATTATTACTAGTATGGAAGAACCAATATAGACGAAAGCTAAGATTATCTATTAACTATAGAAACCTAAAAACAACCCATATTCTTTAGAAGGCAACTTTAATTTATATTAAAATCTCTAAAACGCTAACCTCCTACCTAGAGCTACTCTCCTACCTAGAGATGCTCTCCTACTTAGAGTTGCTTCGCCTTTACCTCCTCTACTCTAGCTAACCGGTAAGCCTTTACTATAAGAAGTTACGAATCTAATAAAGGTATATTTAGACGAAGAGAAGAAGTTTAAAGGAGAACTATATAATATACTTAGAGTAAAACTATAGGTCTTTTATAACTGTTATAATAAGATTAAAATTTAACGCTACTAGTACTATTACGCTTTCTCTATTATGTTAAAGGGATAGGCGGCAATATTTTATTACGACTATATTACAGGTAAAAACTATAACTTTAATATAATACTTTAGCTTACTAGAGCCCACTTTAAAACTAATAAGAATTGCTAACTTTATATATCTAAATAACGGGAGACTATATTCTAGAGAGTTATTACTTTTAACCTAATAAAGACTTGTTTAGAGTGCCTTTAACTACTCTTTAATAAACTCTAGAAAATCTAACATGGTTTTACTAAAACTTACTAAAATAAGAATAGCCTAAGGGACTAGGTTATCTTAGCATGCTATAGCATTCCTAAGTGTAACTTAGCGCTATATAAACCTATAGATACATTTAAAGGAGTATATACTAAGCTACGCTCCGCTATAGGTACTATAATATAAATATAGGAATCTTAATAGTTCTATACCAAAAACCCTACCTAACTAAGTATTCCTAACTAATACGATTATAACTAGACTAATTAAATATATGGCGGCCGTAGTAGGGAATATAAAAGAGGGTATAATTAACATTAACTATAAGGTAATTATAGAGGTCCTTATGGAGGTTTATTTTAAAGTAATTACTAAAAAAGTACTACGTTTGTAAGAAGCTAAATTACTAGTTAACTAGACACTCCCTTAATAAGTAAAAAGAGGTATATAATAAGTTCCGTTAGAGTATAAGAAATATTAAAAATTATAAGGTTACTATAGCCTACTTCTAAAGCTTTCTGGTTTAATATAAAGGCGTAGAAAACCTTAAGGGTAAGGTTAATAAGACTAAACAGCTTCTTATAGATATAGAAATTAAGGATTACTTACCTAACTAATACTTTACTAAGTATAGTAAGGTAAATGGGATATAAACCGTTACTATTTTTAATAACTAATTTACGCTCCACTCTATTATAAAGTTAGATATCTTTAATAAGCTAAAGGAGAGTTTTACGTTCTCCTTTAATAATAGATACTTGGTAAACGTCTTCTATAGTATTATACCAGACACTAGAGCTGTAGAAGTATCTATAATAAGAGAACCTTAAGTTCAAGCCCTTTAGTAGCTTAATAGCTCTATTTAGATTAACTATTTAATAGTAAGCTAATACACAATTCGTTTTAGTAAGGGTACTATAATCTCTCTTAGCACAATTAGGGTTTAAACCCCCTTAGGGTATATTACTTTCCATATTATTCCCACAAATACCCCGTTTCTATTCTATATTAGAGATATAAATAAATTAGGCGTTAAGCTTAATAACCTTAAGAATATACTTATTTAAAGAGATAATTGGGTACCTATTATACGCAAATAGGGTTACCCCTAGTTACTCCTTTATTAACTAGAAAAGAGTATTACTTAAAGCTACTTAACTAAGTCAGAATTACGCCAACTATACCGTTATTTTAGCCACCTATCCATTTATTAATTACTTAGGGTCCTTTAGCAAGCAGGCTATAAAGTTAAGGTTAAGGCAATTAAATATCTTATAAAGTACTACTATTACTACCAAATAAACCAGAAGTCCCCTAGCCGATTTAAGTTTACCCTTAAGGATAACTATAACTTTAACTTCTATATTATTATTAACGTTATATATCTTAGCGGTAAGCTAATGCTCTAAGTTATTAATTTCTTAACCTCCTTCTAAGCCACGCGTTTTTTAAAAGATATATTAGCTAGAAACGCATAGGATACCCTTTAGTTATACTAGATTAATGTCTATTTAGGACCCCCTAATTAAATTATCTATAATATAGAAAAGAATTTCTTATCTATAGAGTTCTAATAATAGATAAAGGCAATAGCAATTAAGGTTAAGGAAGTCCCCGTTAAGGTATATAATAGTATTAAAAAAGTAAAATAATATTACGCGCCATTACGCCGCGTATATAAGATTATCTCTTTAGAATTAAAGGACGCTAGCGAAGAACTTACCTTATAAATAGCTATTAATAATTCTACTGGCCTAGATAAACTTATACCTATATTACTAGTCTTTAGCGCCTACCCTTAAATAACTAACAATTCTTTACTATCTCCCTCTATTATATAATAAGCTAAGGCTATTCGCAAGGCAATAAAGGAGGTATAACGTCTCTACGCTATATACTAGGTTAATAATACACTAGGAATAAGAAATAGCCTAAACACCTTAACTACGCTTAATCTACTACTCTAGTCTAAGGTACGCGTATAGCGTAAAAAGGGAGGACAATTAGGCCTACATTAACTTATTATAATAAATAGTTAAATTTATACTATTTAGATACCTTACGGACCCACTTAATTCTATTTAACTATTATTAAGCTTTATTATAAAAATAATAATTCCGAGCCTTTATAGGATGCCTTAAAAGATACCCTAAAAGAAAACTATAATTAATATACTCTAGAAGGCGACTACAATCCTAATATAATTGTAGTAGATGCGCCACAACTATAACGCGGTAGAGGTCGCCTAAAGGATTATAAAATTGCCAACATCTTATTAATTTTAAAGAATAATTTATTGCCGCTATTAAGAATAAAGTTGAGTTATTAATGGCCTTTATAACAGCTAAAGAGAAGGCTAACTTTAAGCTTGCAAAATAGCTCTAAAAGGAAGATTATATTATAACCCTAGGAGCTCCTTTCTAAGTATCTAATAAGAAGGAGATCAACGGTCTTATTATAAGAAGGAGATCAACGGTCTTATTATAAGAGGAGTCTTTAAATTTAAGAAGTATAACCCTATTAAGTTTAATAAAGTTCGCAGCTTTAAGTTAAGGATAGTTAATAAGATTAAGGGCAAGGCTATTAACGCCTTAAGGCTTATTATCTAAGGTTATAATAATAATAGTAAAGAGATAATTCTTATATAATCTTCTATAATTTAACGAGCTAGTTAGCAAGTTATTATTATATTAGCTCCCTCCTTAATAAAGAATAGAATAGCGGTTTATTTACGAGATATTACTTAAGCCTATACCCAATTAGAGATGTACCTTTAGCGCTTAATATTAGCATACCTTCCGGAGTAAATTCGCTACTAGTATCCTAAAGATACAATTATGGTTATGCTTAAGCTATTATATAGAATCGTAGAGGTAGGAACTTACTAGTAGGCTACCTATAGCAAGCACTATAAAGAGAAGCTTTTAATAACTACTTNTATATTTAATCCCTNCTTCCTTATTATAACNANAGNAACCCTATTNNGAATTGTTNNTATATAAACTAATAATANAATNATCTTAGNAGACGACTAATTCTTAGCTCTTAAAGAGGATAAGCTAGTAAAGGTAAATCTTATAGTAAAGCTAAAGGAAAAGCTTAACTTAATAATACTATTACTCTTTAATAAATGTATCCTCTCCCTAAATAAGGATTCCATTGCTTTACGCCAGAAGGGTTAAGGTAAGAAGATTAATGTTATTAATATTAATTCTCTAAAGTAAGGATATATAGAGCAACGTGCTTATAAAGCTTATATTGCTTCTATCTATTAACCTAAGGCTTTATTTAATCTCTTTATTATAGCTTAATACTAGGAACTAACTAAGGATGATATTCTTACCCTAAATAAGCGTCTTTTCTAGCAAATAAACCATCTTAATTGGGGACTACTCTATGTGCCTATTAACCTTCCTACCGCTAAGCTCTTTATATTTATTAATAAATTGTTTATAAATAATAAAGATTTTAGCTCCTAGCTAGGATATAAAATTATTATCGCAAATAAATCTACTAGAAAGAATAACTTTACAATCTATAGTAATCTTATTTATTAGAGCTTAACTAAGAGTAAGCGCGTTACTTAAAGCGTTCTAGTGTTAGAGATATATAAAATAGTTAGTGGAGTTAATATAGTAATTGTAATTGGAACTACCCTAAAGATAATTATAGATCGACTCGAACTTCTTATTATCCCTATAATTATATACACCAACTTATATTCCCTCTATAAGTGTTTAGTTAAGCTTAGTACTATAAAAAAGAAGCGCCTTATAATTAATATTATGGCACTTTAGCAATCCTATAAGCGTTAAGAACTCTTTAAGATTTAATAGATTAATAGCTAAGATAACCTAGTAGATATAATAATAAAGGCGAACCTAAATAAGGCACTAGAGACGTTTATTAATACAAATACTCTACGTATATAAGTTAAAGGTTAGGTTAAAAGGGAGTCCCTAGAAATTTCTTAGTTACGTAAGGTCTTAAGATATCTAGGAACTTTAACTAGTAGTTAAAGTTATCTAATTGGTTAGATTCTCTTGCTAAGACTTTTTTAGAGGGGGGGGTATAATATTCTATAGACCCTAACTTAAACCAGCTAATTAGGATTTTCCATCCCTAGGATAGAAAATCGCTATTGGCTCGCTTACCGCTAGCGCCTTAGCGGCCCTACTAACAAGATACCTACCTATAACTTATAAGCAAGAAAGTACCACGTGCTAAGAGGCAAATTTTAGGACAGTAAGACTTATATTACAATAGTAATAGTAAGTAAAGAGGATTAATTTTTGTTCCGCTAGTTAAGCGGTATATATATATAGATGGCAACCATAAAAAAAGAGTTGCTAGTATTAGGAATAAAGGCAAATAGTTACTATATAAGGTATATTGCCGTTATATATAGCAAGTTGCCGTTACATGCGGCAAGTTACCATCACGTGCCGCCGCGGCACTAGCGTGGTGAGGAACCTTAAGTTTCTTACCCCTTTCTTTAAGAAGAATATAGAATTATTATTATACTATCTACAAACCGTAGCTACGTGATATTACCTTGTGTAACCAATATAAAGCGATAGATATCGTATCTAGTAGGGTCTTAATCCCTACTAATGTTCCCTATTCTGTAGTAGAATTATCCTCTACCTCTATTATAATATTTTTGAGGTCTGTATACTTCTAATAAGCTATCTTTATTACCTTATTGTTATAAAATGTTTCGCCTATATTAAAGTTATTGTTTTTAATATCCGATCTACAAACTAGTTTATTAGTTCCTCTATACTTTATAGATTTTAGCTCTTATAGCTAATAGCTTACGCTATACTTAGCGTCTTTATAAATTTGGTATATATTATTATAATAGAACGCAAAACTTCTAATTAAATATTCTTTTGTTCCTTATAGTACACTATTATCCCTCTATATATATATATCTTCTACTAATTAGGTTCCCTTTATTATATAATAACTCTAACTATCTTTACAATCCCTTATAAAATAACCCTATTTTCCACAATTTATATAAGCTCCGTTTTTAAACTATTAACTTTGCTATAGAGTCCGCCTAAACGTCTTCTGCTGCTAAGATCCCTAGTTTAGCCTCTACTTCTTAGTCCTATAATTACTAGATCCTTAACCTTTAAATTTCTATAGTTTCTTACTCTATCTCTTATAGGCTTCTCTAGTACTACTTAGGTCTATTAGCTTTATACTATACTATAGTTTCTAACTTAGCTTTAGTTATTGCGTACTCTGCGTCTTATATAACTATAGAACTCTATCCTAACCTCTTTTAGCCTATTCCCTTTAGTAGATCTAATTATTAATCTTAATTGCTTAATCTATTAAATCCTATAGGGTATCTGTATCTTCTATTAGGATAATCACGTCTTAGACTTTAGCCTTAAGTCCTTATTTATACTGTGCCATAAGCGCCTTATTATTCTACTCTACTTATATTGCTAGCGTCTGGAACTACGTAGTATACTTAATCGCTAATATTTGTTGCGTAATATCTTAGAGTTTTCTTTCCGCTATAGTTACTGCCTCTAGATCTCCAAATATTTGTATAAGTCGCTCTATAAACCCTTCTTAGCTTAAGAATATAAATTGCACCTCTTAATTAGTGGTCGTTATTCTATTTACCTATATTTCCGTAAGGTAAGGCTTAAACTATTTAAGTGCTCTTCCTAATAGGAATAGTCCTGTATAGGCTATTCGATCTATAGGTATTAGTAGCTTTACCCCTTTCTACGTGACTTTAAAGTATATTTGCGTAAGGAATCCTTTAAGCTTTAATCTTTCTCCTAAGAATCTCTTAATCGATAATAGCTTAACCCTTACTACTCCTATCCCATTAACCCTTTCTTCTAGCGCCACATTATTTGTTATTAACTAATTAATTACCTTTTATAATTGTCTAACTGTTATAGGTTATTATAAGTTAGTATCTGCCATACTGGTGTTACCTAACCTTAAAGTAGTTGCCGCCGTCAATAGCGTTATAGTGGCTACTTTTAGTGGCATGTTGTTTGACTTTCTACACTTATTACTATAACTAGGTAGTAATTGTATAACGGAACCTTATAGTAGGTACTACAATAGGTTCGTTATTAGGCTAGGTATATAGGTAAAGTAAGTTAAAGTTAATAACGAAATAATAACTGGTGGAGTAGTTGCCTAATAGATTAACTCTAATTATATTCTGAGAATCACTATAAGGAAGGAACTATCTAGGTAGGGATTATAGTCCTTTAAATACACGACTGTACTCCTATAAAATCCTTTTTATACGTAATATACGTATACTCTATCTACTCTATTACGGATTATATAGATCCTATAGATTATATAGATCACCCTATATAACCTTAGTTACTATTCCTCGTTATATAGCTCTATCGGCTCTATCCTAGACCGTGCCTAAATTAACTAACTAGCTTCTTCCGACTCTTCTCTAAGTAGTTATAACATTGTACTTAAATTGTCCGTAATAGCAGGTCCTCTACTATATTTATAACCAGTATCTTTATATCTAGAGGGTCTATATAGGTACTCGCTGCTAGTAATAATAGGTCCTCTATTATATTTACGACTAGCGTAAAGAAGGAGTCTTCTAGCTATAGCGAATAAACTATTTCGCTAGCTTTAATATCTACTAGGAGAGCGTTAAGGGTAACTATTTAGAGGCGTCTAGGGTCTGAAGTACCTTAAATAAACTATCTAGAACGGAAGCTAATTAATAGATCTGTTTTCGCGAGCCAATCCTATCTAAGAACTATATTATAACTATTAAATAAGCCGCCCTAAAAGGTCTGCGGGCCGATAATATAAGAGGTACTCTAGGAGTCGCTAGTGGTAACCGTTAGATTATAAGTATCCCAGATTATTATCTGGTTACTATTAAGGAAATATATAATAGGTTTACGTAAATATAGCGCGTAGCGTATAGGCAGGTTAAACCTATAGACAATATCTTAATTAATAAGGTTAATTTAGTACCTATTATTATCAGATCTAATCTGATCGTAGCGAGGGTCTGTGCTCGAACCTCTTAGCGCCTATAAAAGCTATCTCCATGGGTCTGGGAAGCCTAACGTTAAGGGACCAATCCCGTTAAATTAAGCAATTGAATACCCTTATGGCTATAACAGAACAACTGGAATACGGGAGTAAAACGGGGATAAAACTCTACGTGCAAAACCCCACATTCACAAAAGTGGATGAAGCGTTCCTCTAAAGACTAGACATTACAATTCTGCGCACGCCATCCGCTTTTACCCTCGGCGAAGCCGGCAGATTCATCGATAAGCAGACAATGGTGTATAGCCCGTTCCTCATGATATAAGCGTATTAAAGCCTTTTGGAGTCTTGCAATATGGGCTTGTTGGTTAGCAATAATTTTAACGCGCTTAGATTGAAGTGGCCGAAGTTTACGGCGGAGAATAAGGATGTGGAGAGGATGTTAAAGCGGGAGTTGGTTAAGTATTAGAGGCGGTCTATTGCGCAGGGGCCGAAGGATGAGGCAGCTTTTTAGGAAGAGGAGCATCGGACGTTTCCGATAGCGCTTTATTGGAGGTTGCAGGATCATGGTCGGAGTAGGAGGGGGGGGGGGGGTTTGAGCATTCGCAGCCTTTGGAGGATAGTTTTATTCGTCTTGAGATGACTATTTCGGCGAGGTTGTAGGGAATTAGAAGGAGAGCGCAAGTTTAGAGGCAGCGTAGACCTTTAGGTGGCGCTTTGCATATGTAATCAATATTATAACAATATGTCTTCTTATTTAAGTCGTGGTCTAGTTATATATTCTTCCACATAATGCTGACTCCTTTTTCTCTTTTCTCCTTATTTTTTTTGGGGTGTCGTAGGGTAGGGAATATATAAATTTTTTACCTGTTGTTCCGGATTTGATAAGGATGGTTTGGCTTATACGCTGCATAATTGTCTTGCCGGAAAATAACCCCTATCCCGCAGCCGAATTGGGAAAAGCATCAACCAAGGTCAGGTTTGATTGAAAGTTCTATTAAGAGCTAAAAAAAGACCGATAGTTACTGACCACAAGTACACTATACTCCGTGATTAATATCTTTCGACGCCATAAGAAAAGCGAAAGACCAATTCACTATTAAAGAAACACCCCAGAAAATCCCAAAACTTATTTCGCTCCTACCAATCATTATTATTATTATTATTATCGTAATCGTAATCGTTATAAGCATTATAAGCATTATACTCATGATTATAAATCATAATTATTGTCAAATTCACCATTATTATTACTATTCCACCTTTCTACACCCTAAGGAAAGTCGTACGCATAATACTGATGATCGTGCACACTAATAGCTATTTTCCGTTCGGGTGAACCGGAGTAGAACTTAGCATACACCGAAGGGGTTTGCCCATACTTGTTTTCGGCATCGAAGTTTGCCTTAAACGTGCTCTTTAGCGCGTCTATAAGTTTAAAGCGACCATATCCAGCAGCTATATGGAGTGCAGTGCGGCCATATTTGTCTGATGCATTAATATCGGCGGGTTGTACGATATGCAAGAGATAAAGCGTCTCTTCCTTATTAAGGTATTGCGCAGCAAGGCATAGCGCTCGCCTTTTAGTCGATATACATCAAAGCGACCACTATAGGACACTGCTGGTCCGGGTAAGGTAATTCTTCTCGAAGTTGAGCAATGTTTTGGCAATGCGGACGTTATTGTCCTGGAGAGCTATATAGAACGGATAGTTAAAGATAAAGCTGGGCGCCCTAAGCTGCGATAGTATCTTTACGAGCCTAGTTTTACCGTATAGATGGTAAGTGGCCTAGAGGAATATTTGCACCGCAGCGTGATTCCTAGCGTAACATGCGAGATGCAAAGCTGTTGCTTTAACCTTAAGGCCATATCGTTTCCCCAATCCCCCTACGCAAGCGGTGTGCTTAAAAAGGGTATACTAACGCACTTCCTCGTGGGTTTAACTTAATACATCCGTTTGACGGCCTGAGAGCTGTAACCAACACACGTTATCCTCATTAATGATGTTTAGGAAGGCTAACGCGTGGGAATAAAGTAACTTAAGATGCCCTTCGTTTTCCCCTAGTGCACACTACAGTATTTCTGCAGGTAAAGTTATAGGAGGATGTCGGCTCGGAAATAGATGGCGAGTAACAATTATAAACGCAAAAGCCAAAGTAGGAGGAAGAATAACATTATTAAGGACTTTGGCCCATAAAGGATTAAACATAGACTGCTTCTTAGCCGCCCGGGAACAATATTCCAACCCATTTTCTAACAGGTATAAATCGATTAAATCTATGTTTTGTACCATCATATAGGGGTCTGCCCACATTAAGGGTTCTAGGAAGGTATGTTACCAATAAGGATAAGCCGAACTCTTTATAAGATCGATATAAAGTTCCGCAATATATAGGTAATTAATCTTCTCCGTAAATTGCTTCGACTTATTAGTCTCAGATCCAAGTACGTCTTTAACAGTTATATTTGAAACAAACGTTCTCGCCAAGTTGTGATTAAATTAAAGGTTCCCCTATACGTCCTTATAGAGGAAATTTATATAGAGTCGCTTTACTTGCTTAGTCTTTACGTCTATTTTATACAAACTACCCTAAATCCGGAGTACTTCTTGCAGTTTCTCTAGTAAAAGAGGCTTAAGTGCTCTAAGCATAAGATAAAAGAGTTGAATCCGCAATTTAGTAAACCCTTTTAAGCTGTTTAAGTCCTAGAGTCGTTAATAGGGAAATTAAAGTCGCTTATATGCTTTATCTTCCTTATTAACACCTTCTTATTTATTAGTATTAGGAACATCGGCTTATAATTTAGCCAATAGCGATTTGGCGTCGTCCTTAAGAAGTATAGTTTTAGATAGATTGTTAAGGGGAAAGAGTATTTTAAGCTAAACTTTAACTTATTAGAACCTTTATATATAAGTAAAGAGACAATTAAGTTAGGATATAATAGCTTATATTCCCCATACGTTTTTAGTTAATAATTGTTTAACATTATAGAGTAAACGTTATTATTTAGGGTTATCTATAAATATAAAAGTTAGCGTTGTAGCCCTTTAAAGAAGTAAAAAGCAATAGGAACTATGTATAGAAAATGCTATCTAAATACTCTACTCTCCTAGCTTCCAACTCTTTAGTTATAAAAATCTTTATACTCTTAGCCGTCGCTACTTTGGTTATCTCTATATCTAGTACGTAATATATTTATAGAATTCTCTTTAAGATCTCTCTTACTTAGACCTTTTAATGCGAAGAGTATAGAAAGCGGACGTTAGGATAATCCTTTACAATCTTTATTATAAAAATTAGAAAGTGCTCTACCTTGACTAAATTGCATTTGTTAAGTGTATTAACGATAATAATTTGCGATTGGGTTAGACTGTTTTTTATAAAATCCTTAAAAAGTTTCTCCTAGTCCTTAATTATATAATCTTTCTCCTAACTATAGCTGCTCTCTGTAACGGTATAGCTAGTTTTAGCCGCCTTTACTAGCGTATGGTCTAGTAGTAAAGCTAGGCGGCTAGCTAAAGTATAAATAATTATTTTAAGGCCGAGTCCCTTTACTTTAAGTTTTGGGTTGCCCTTGTTATAGAAATACTAAGATACCCGCAGAAGTCCTCTCTGGGTAGAGTATTTAGGCTTATCTTTTAGCGCTAAGACTACGTAATATCTGTTGGCGGTAAGCGTTACGCTCTTATCGTAGATTTACAACCTCTATGCCGCTAAAAAAGATGCCGCCGATATGGGTTAATAGAATTTTAAGTAGTTTAAATTAAGTCGCTACTACTTAACCTAAATTGGTATACTTAACGTTCCTAGAGTACTCTGTAGAAGAGATATAAAAGTACTAGTAGGAACCTTAGGTATATTAAGTAAGTTTTATAGTACTAATTAAGTTTAAAGTATTACAAAATCCTTTACCTTAAATTGGCTATCTTTTTTTAACGCTATAAGTATAATATATAAGATGTTAGTTTTACTAATACCTAGTCTACCTCTAACCTATAATAACCGATTTAACGGATAAGTCTTCTCTATAGATATATCTTTTAATACTAGATCTTCTAAAGGTAGACACTAGCTTAGAAATTCGTCGCCAGTTAGAAACTATTACGCGGAAGTTTTATATCTATACCCTAGTATAAGCCGCTTCTTAAGAGTATTAAGCTTCGGCTTAAGATCGTCCTTATATTTTATCTATACGCTGACTTTCTAGGTTAAAGTATCTGATTTAAATTCTATATTAATTAACTTTTTTTCACTTAACCAATTAGCCATAACCCTATTAATCTCCTTTATTTAGGCTTCTTAGTAAAGGAACTTTTTAGATAATTTAGTTTACGCCGTTATGCCTTTTATAACAGATTTATTAGTATAGGGATTCCTTTTAATAATAGGGAAAATTCTATATAATAGATAAAAGTAGTTAATTTAGCTAACTAGAATTTAAACTCTTTAGCTTTAATTTAAATTATCTAAAATCCTAGCTAAGATTGGCCTACTTTTTCGGCGTTAAAGAAGTAAAGAAACAGATCTACTTACCTTTATCTCTTACCCATTTCTGCACTTTCCCTAGGGTACTACAGTCCTCACTATCTTTAATCTCGTTATTATTATAAAAGTATTTAATATTAGAAGTAAGTAATAGGCAAAGTAAGTATTAGTTAAATAACGCTTTATTTAACTTAGGGATACACTCCTTACCCGCATTATAATTTTCTTAATAGAAGGTGATTTCGAATAGTATACTATTATTAATAGCTTAACTATACCTAAGAAGAACGTCTAAAATCTTATCTCTTTCCTCTAGAGATATAATACTGAAAAGAGCCTACCTAACTTTAGTTAGAGTATAATAGACATTAAAATAATACTAACTTTTATACTAAAGAAGATCGATATACAGATTATTAGTGTAACTTTATAGGGATTAAGAGCCGTAATAGGCATTATAATGCCTCTAACAGAAGTAAAGACAGAAATCTACTACTTTAATTTAGCCTTTACTTACGCTAAAGTATTTTTAACGGGTTAAAACAGGGTTAAATAGTTTATATTACGTTTATTACCTATCTCTCTTAGCTCTATATACTTTTTTAGGTTAGTTTTCTTTTAGTTATTAATAGCAGAGGTCTATATTAGCGTTTTATCCATCTATAATTAAGCTTTTAATAGTATTAGCTTAGAATCGCTACTATTAATAGGTTGATTTCTAGTAGGGTAATTCTCATTCTGCGCGCTAGAACGGTAAGGTAGTATTTATAATATATTAGTCTCGGCGGAAGTTATAGAGGGAACTCTATTAGCTTAGGCTATAGCTATCCCTATTAGCAATATAGCTAGACTTAAAGGAGACCTAGGCTCTACTCTAGCAATTCTAAAAGAGTGTAGTATTAGAGATTTAGTTAGTTTAGTAGGGCAAATAATAAACCTAGGAGTATTTTTATCGATATTAGTATAGATAGGTTAAGGTTATCTAGATACTATAGTAGCCTTATTAGTAGTAGGTGACAATAAAAGATAATCTAGTACCACTATTTTCTTATCTCTTTTTAACAATTAATATAGGCTCTTTACGGCTTATATATAATGCCGCTTACTATCTAACTTATAATTTAGCTCTTTATTAGGCTAGGCTATACTAATATTAGAGCTAGGGATAGATTAAGCTTAGATAAGAGCCTAAACTAAATTATAATTGGCTTTAGAGGTAACTAATAATAGATATATCTAGAGAGTTATAAGTTTATAAAATTTGCTCTAGTGGTGTTATAGATAGCTATAAAGTAGGGTATTAGTCTTTATAAAACGCTATATAGGACTAAGCTAGGCAGCTCCCTTTATATTTATTAAAAGGGCTAGGAATTAATCTAAATACTTTATATTAGGTAAAACCTAAGTAGATAGTTATATAGCCGTAAGGTATAGGCGACCCTAGGGTAACCTAGGGGTGACTCGTCTATAAGGCATGTGCTCTGCACGTACCTAGGGAAAACCCTTCCTACCTCGCACATAGACTCCTCCTTTTCCCTTAAGGATTTGTCTCTATCTATACAATATACCTATTATTCTATTATTAGACTCCCTATCCATATCCTTACCTTATATTTAAATCCTTACTAATCCCCTTAGGAGGATAGCTGGTTTAATTTTTCTATAATGCCTCCGAAAAGAAAACCGACGCCTATACCTAACAGTAATATGCTAGCGATGCGACCGCAAAACGCCTTAAGATTTAGTATAGATGAAACCGCTAGAAGCACACTAGTAGCATCTAAGCTATTTTCTAAATCTTAAAACGATTAGATATCTATAAACGCTAGAGACTAGTTTAACTTATATACCTAGGCTTAATAGGAGCTTAATAAGGTTACTAGCGTCCTACCTAATACCGCTAATATAAAGGAGCTAGATAAGCTAGCTAAGAAAATAGCTAACTTATAGAGTATTATTAATTTAATAAAGCCCTCCTATTACCTCTTTAGTAAAGAGTATAAGTTATATAGCGAACGCATACGCCAAATAAATCTTAACGCCCTAGTTAAGAAGTCACCACCTAATATTGGCGGTACTACTTAACAGCATTTTAACTGGTAGATCGCCGTAGTTAAGAACCAATTTAAGGTTAATAACGCTAACTATAACTATAAGCGACGCACGCGCTAGGCTATTAAAGGTCTTATAAAAGAGAAGACAATCACCTAACTAGTTTATTGCCGGTTAGGCACTAAGGATAAGGGTCCTTTACTATAGGACGAATTTAAGACTATAGTCTAAGACTAAATTAGGAACCCCATAGTAAGACGCTTTAATAATGCTATAATATATTATACGGCTGTTATAAAGGAGAATTAGAGGTTTAATGTCTTCCTAGCCTATATATATAGCTTAAAGGACCTCTTCTTATATACCCCTTTTGTTAATCCTAAATAATAGGTAGACTTTTAGTTCTTATATCTCCCAGCCCACCTATAAGTAGAGCTCTTCCGCTAGAACTTCGCCTAATAGGTAAGAACCGCTAAAGACCTCTTTAACGAAATCCGCTGTGTAGAGCAATTGCTTAATACTATAAAGTTCGTAAAAGATTGCGTAAGTAGCAGCGGCAAATTATTGCGTACGAAGCGCGGTCGCAGCATAGGCTCTATAGAGTTAAGCTTAGGGAACAGAACCTAAAAAGGGCAACGCTTTTTTAAGTAAACTCCCGGGGAGACTACCTAAAAGCTAGATAGCTTAGGAGACCCCCTAGACGCCAGTGCTACGTAGGCGAATTAAAGGACCGTAGGCGGCCACTGTAAGGAACACTAGAAGTAGGCTAAAGAGAAGTTAGCTTAGGCTTCGGAAAACCTAAAGCCCTAGTAGCGTATCTCTCTTAACTGCAACTAGGGCCTAATATAGAGGGAGAGAAAAAACGTATTGTAGTATATATCGTAATAGATACGCCCTAGGGCGAAGTCCGCCTATATACTTTATGGGAGACAATTATGTAGCAGAGCAGCATTATTACAACAATTAAAGAGGAACAGCAACACCTTAAGAGCCGGAACGCCGAACTCCAAGAAGTGGCTAGATCTCTTCGAGCGCAGCACGGCACGCTCTCGGTGTCTCCCCCGTCCACGCAAACATAGGCGTCGGTAGTTGGAGCTCTGAACTAGGAGCATAAGTGTGATGATATTTTAAACTAACTATGGCAGCAGGCACAGCTATTTATAGCTGTGGCTGCTGTCTCCCTACTGCCTAATTAGGCAGTTATCTCAGTGGCACGTGATTTGGGATCCAACTTCGGTCGCAGCCAGCGGTGGCCCACGCGCATGACGAGCAGCGGAAAGACAGATAGCAGGAATAATCGGCAGCTGGTGATTGATGTTAGCCACGTAGAACAGCAGAGAAGGTGGCGGACACTGAGGCGGCCAGAAGGACCATCCAGCAGGGCATAAGTGGGGTCGAGAGACTTACCAGGGGGCAATCAAGGCGTGTGGGGAAAGGACGACGGCGTAAGCGTCATCAAATTCTCAGTCGAGAAGGACAAAGAAGCCGCATCCAGGCAGATGACGGCGGAATGCATGCTGTCCGCTAGGCCGTGGTTGACCAAAGCCATCGCATCGTACACACCTCCACCCCGTACACACCTCCACCCGTTTTCCGTCCCAAAGCGCTGAGGACGACTTTGTTCTGGAATGAGGTGATATTCCGGAAATACTTAGTGATCCGGATGGCAGAACATTTCTTGGCCATTCGCTAGTGCTGCACAGCTCGATGCGGGGAACCCTGCAGCTGCAGCTTTAGTCTTGATCCTGTCTGAAGCCAGGAAAGCCTAAGTGGATGGATCCTTCCGCCAATTGACTGGATTTCTTCAGATTCTTCGCATAAGACAAGAGAGCACCGGGCTGTCTCTTCCCTCTCAATTGTGATATCCGCTAGTTGCTCTCTCATCTGTCTTAAAACGCCATGCCGGCCCAAACATACGACGTTATCGTGGTCGGTAGTGGTAATGCTGGCTTCTGCGCCGCCGTCTCAGCGAAAGAATACGGTGCTTCTAAAGTATTGCTTCTTGAGAAGAGTCCAGAGTCATGGGCTGGCGGAAACACAACCTTCACAGCGGGGGCATACCGTACCGTTTTCCATAGCCTTCATGATATCCTTCCGCTTGTCCAAAACGTTCCGCCTGATATGGCAGACAAGATAGATATAGAGCCTTACACCCAGCAGGATTTTATGGCTGATATCCTAAGAGTCACAAATAATCGAAGCAATCCTCAGCTAGCTTCTGTACTGGTGAAGGAGTCAAATGCTACAACTAAGTGGTTAGCAAAAAATGGGATCAAGTTTCAGCTCTCTTTCAATCGCCAAGCATATAAGATTGGTGGCCGCCAGAAGTTTTGGGGAGGTATGGTATTATCCGTCATCGATGGAGGCAAAGGTTTAACGCAGCAACACCAATCGAACGCGCAAAGAAAAGGAGTTGAAGTTCGCTACGACAGTCCCGTCGTGCGAATCTTAAGCAATCCTGCAGGCGAAGCCATTGGCGTAACAGTACGACAAAAGGACGGTACAACATATGATGTCTTGGGTCGTGGCGGCGTTATCTTATGCGCTGGAGGATTCGAGGCGAATCCAAGTATGCGTGCTCAGTATCTCGGCCCTGGCTGGGATCTCGCGTACGTCCGGGGTACTCCGTACAACACAGGAGATTGTCTGAAAATGGTCATCAATGACCTCAAAGCCGAATCTGCAGGAAATTGGTCAGGCTGCCACTCCACCTGCTGGGATGCGAACGCGCCAACTGATGCTGGAGACCAGAAGCTTACCAACCAGTTCACAAAGTCGGGATACCCGCTGGGTCTCATGTTTAACGTAGATGGTGTTCGCTTTGTAGATGAGGGCATTGACATGCGCAATTATACATATGCCAAATTTGGCAGAGAAATCCTCCGCCAGCCGGAAGGTATCGCTTTCCAGGTCTGGGATGCTGACGGCACGAGCTGGCTCCGATCGGAAGAGTACGCGGATGATGTAGTTGAGCAGATAAAGGCCGATACCCTTGAAAGCCTTGCTGAAAAGCTCAGCAAAAAGGGCCTGAAGAATACCACGGCTTTTGTTGCGTCCCTACGAGAATACAATAGCGCTGTTGAAGCACATAGGAAAGAACATCCGAATGCTGTCTTCGATCCATCAAAAAAGGACGGGCTCTCCACGAGATCCTCCTCGGGAGGCCTTCAGCCGGACAAGACCAACTGGGCCGTCCCCATCGTCAAACCTCCTTTCATGGCGGTCAAGGTCACTTGCGGTGTTACTTTTACTTTTGGTGGCCTGAAGATAGATTCAGAGACTTCAGCAGTCATCTCTGAATTAACACAAAAGGAAATACCTGGGCTTTTCGCTGCCGGCGAGATGGTCGGTGGCCTCTTTTATGGCAACTACCCTGGAGGAAGCGGCCTGACTTCAGGAGCTGTTTTTGGGCGGAAAGCCGGGAAATCAGCAGCAGAGCGCTCGATAGCGTTCAATGGACCAGTCGCCAGAGCAGCGTTATAACGTTCATGCAATAATATAGAAGCAATGATAAAGTTCAATTCACCTGCATTCGCGCAGGTAGCAAGTACATCATTGGTAGTTTGAGAGGACAGACGTAGACCGCTGAGACTTGGCAGACTTGGCGCAGAGCAAACAGAGAGCCTTGATATAAACATCGGAATCCAACTTATGCGGCAAAACCTATGCTGTCTGGATTCCTTGAATCGATCTCTCCTCACAATGTAACGTAATGTATGAGCGACATTCAAAACACCAGGAACCGAAAGGAGAATCAGACTGCAGTGTAAAAATTTCTCTAAATTATATTTTACAACCCCCGGTCTCTTGGATGGTACCCAGAAACCACCTAATCTCACATCTCCCCTCGCGTCCTATTATGCCATAAGCAAATCATATCCCGTCTTTCCTGCCATGCCAATGAGCACAAAATGCGCCACAAGCCATATGATGCCATAGTATCTCCCCTTCCCTCCGCCCTGTGCGCCCTTCTCCTCTGCCTTCGTATAGCCAATCGCGTAAATCGCCCGGTTAACAGCCCAGATCGCGCCGGTGATGGCTGCAGCCTTCGGATACCTAAGCCCAGCAATCAGCAGCGCCGCGAGCGCTGTTGGGTGATTCTCGTTATAGTTCTGGTGCGCGCGCTGTGCGCAGTTGAAGAGGTACATTGCCTTCTGCTTGTCGGGGGATGCGGTTTGGACTTGCTCGTACGAGGCGTATTCGTAGGGGTAGGGGACCTTGGCGGCCTTGCGGAAACTGCTGACGCGGATGCCGTGCCAGTTTGCTAGGATAAAGGTGGAGACGGCTGTGAGGATGACATAGCTGTGGGTTGAGGTAAGTTAGGATACCCGGAATGATGGCGTGGTGGGTGCAATCGAGTCGAGGGGTTTGTAGAACGGCGAGAAGATTTGGGGTGGGAATGAATGAATAGTACAGTGTAGAGAGTAATGAAAGACTTAATAAAGATAACCTACCCGTATTCACTCGGGATCTCTGCAGTTACCATCTTGTCAAAGTTTGATGTTGTAGCCAGGGGCTGAGAATCTCGAGGTTGATGAAAGAGAATAAGGCTTTGAATTGACGGCCACAGCTATGGTCTGGGGCCGAAAATTCAATTCTTGGACGGAAAAGGCTGATATTTGAATGGAAAATTCTAAAGAAGTTTCTAGAGAAGTTTCTAGAGACGTTGCGGTAATTTCTCGGACGAGATCTGGCGGAGATGCGAAACGGGAGCGGACGATCATGATTACCGTCGGCGGAATTTGGCCCTAGCCTACGCCGTACAACTTGCCAATGGCAGGGGAACAGCACACCACATATTGCTTTCTTCGCTCAACAATCCTAGCAGCTGGGCTATGTGTAGTCATCCTGTCGAGGAATAAGCTCCAGGGGCTGAGTGAAGGGGCTTTGGAAGTACACAAGATTGTCTTCGGCCCTAATAGAATTTAAAGGTTCACGAGCTCCAAGAGTCTGAAAAGTATAGGAATGTAACAGCTTGAAAAAGGTTGGGATGCTGCGGGGGTTAAATATATATAACCTTAGTGATCCCATGTCAGCACGCAATAAGCCCCACTACCCCGGTCATCACGTCAATCGATAAGCACCAGTAATTACGTTTATTTGGACTTCAATCCCCCTACTACTAAGTATATACGGTTGTATATATTGAAAAGAGTGGCAAACAATAGAATATACAGGGCTGCTGTTAAAGGTCGTATTCTAAACCTGTTCCGTCGTTCTGCTGATATTCGGATTTTTGTGCAAGCCCCATCTTTGCTTTTTTTTATTCTCGTATCCCTTAACACGCTTGCGTCCTAAGATCAAGTGGTCCGTGCGGAGCACCGAATCAAAACAACGCGTATAGCCTTATTTAATTAATCTGATTGGGTAGTTCTTATCGATAATGGTAGGACGCAAACCAGCGTGTTAAGGGATAGCGAATATTGTATCCGTGCCTTGTAAACCTGGCAGAGGACATTATCAACATATTCTTGGCGAATTAAACCCCAATGTCTACACCCCGCCAATACTTCCTCCGCACCTGCCCTCTATCCTCTAAACCTAACTATCCATCTCTCTATCTCCGCCTGCATGGATCAGGCCATTCCCCGGTAGTTCTGACGCCTTCGCAACCAATATATCTTCGCGCATACTTGTCCGAAGATCGCCAGCTTTTTACATCCACTAAACATCCTGGTCGCTCATGGGGTCTCGTAATTGGATCTGCGCATCCACACGTTGCATGAGAGGACGTTAGAATTGAGGAAGACGAGACAGACGGAGGCTTTAAATTCCTTCCTTTGGAAGGGGATAGAGACATTGACGTGGGTAAGAAGAGCGAGCCTGAGGAGAGGAAGGAAATGCTTGTGTGGGATAGCCGCGCCAAAAATGTGGCTCCATCTGAGGCCGAGAAAGGAAAAGAAGAAAATGATTGGAAAGGGTGGATGGTTTGCGAATGGGTGCACGGCCATCCACAACTCTTCCGGTTGAGTGCGAAGACAGATGCCGCATTGCCATCGTTCTGCGATCGTGTGGCTATTATCAGAGAGTATTTGCAGGAAGCTATTCCACGTAACGAAAATCATTACACAACTTAACGGTTGTATTTAGTGGATCGTCTGCTCTGGTAAACATCTCACATGCACTAAGAAAGCGTTTGAGCAAACCGTTCCGAAAATCTCATGAAATAGTCACTCTATTCATTAATTCTTCTTAACAGCTCAAGGTGAATACGAGTTAACATGTAGGAAACGAGCTAGGAGTTGTTCAGTTACAACTTCATATTCAATATGGAGGCTCTATATTTAACCGATATGGAGCTCAAATATGATTATGAGGCGATCGTTCGGTTAAATTCCTCAGAATCAGAACGTAGCCGTAGAATTTTTGATCTTCCTTTTACTTAAAGAATCCACTATATTAAAAAGATATATTATAACTTATATATTTAAGTTGTAATATGTAGGGGAAGATAAAAATGGGGAAAATCTAATTTTTAAAATAATAAGTTACCACCTATAAGCTCTTAGACTCTCGGTGGAGAATTCGTTGGTTAATAAGGAGCAGTATGCCCGCCCCGTGCGCGTAGTGCACGTACCAACGGGTCTGATTTATTAGATAAAACGCCCGGCCCTTGACCTTTTTCAGACCGTTAGGGAACGCGCGAATTCGACAGAGAGTCACTGTGCAGTTATTGGAAATGGATGCATGTTGCCTGCCAGGCAGACTAGTAAAACCGCGAGACTAGTAGAAGTTTAACTAAGTTAGACCAGTAAATAATCAAACGGCAGGTCGACCCCCGTTTTTAGAGGATTACCATCTTAGGTAATCGCCCCTCGCTCTCATCGGCCCAGTCGTCCTGCCAATTATCTCAGTAAGCGACTTAGACGGCAAGGGCAGAACTTAAGGCGCACTCACTAATACTAAAATGTCACTAGTCTCCGCCTAAGAAAACGCCACTTTTTTTTAACCAATCAGCTATCTACCGACCTTAAGTTTACCCTGCCGTCTAAGGGCCTTTAGTGCGGAACTCTATAGCGCTCAACTTTAAATTTCGCAATTTTATATAAGAGACACTTTTACCTATATATTTAACTCCCTAATAACACCTATTTAACCTAATAAGCTAATAAGTCGAGTTAGACCAGTCTCCTCTACAATTAATTACTTTTTTATAATAGGAATACCACTTCCTTATAAGTTACGCGCTTCTAGTATTTAGGTAGACACCAACGCGTCCTTATCCTCCCTACTCTCTAATATTAACTCCCTTTCCCCCTTAATACCATCCTCTATATCTTAGTCGTCTTAAAGGCAAGTAACTATATCCCTTACTAGTTACTAAAGGCAAATTAGATAATAGCGGAGCCCTCTTTCTTAGCGCTAAAAGCTACGGGCGATATAAATACTATAGTAGCGGAATAACTTTAATATTAGGAAATTCCTTAAGGCATAGGTTACAGAGGATATTAATAGTAGATTAGGTGGCCTCTATATTAATTAGTAGATCTTACTATTATATTCTGCTTTAGAATAAGCGGAGGTTTATACAGCCCTTTAATTGACTAGTTACATATCGGTAGGGGATATTTCCTTAATAGAACTTATCTAAGAACTTAATATACTACTTAGGCAGCCATATTTTAACAAGTTTAACCACTCTACCTCTATAGAGAAGGTTAATGTTACGGACGCTTTAAGTACGATGTTATGACTACTAGGAGAGGAGTCGGAAGAAGCTAGTTGGTTAATTTAGGCACGGTCTAGGATAGAACCGGTAGAGCTATATAACGAGGAATGGTAACTAAGGTCACGTGGGGTGATCTATATGATCTATATAATCTATAGGATCTATAATAGAGCAGATAGAGTACACGTATATTACGTATAAGAAGGATTTTATAGGAGTACGGTTGTGTATTTAAGGACCCTCAGTCCCTACCTAGATAGTTCCTTTCTTATAGTAATTCTTAGAATATAATTGGAGTTAATCTATTAGGCAACCACTCCACCAGTTATTATTACATTATTAACTTTTATACTTGCATTTCCTATATACCTAGCCCAATAACGAGCCCACCGTAGTTCCTGCTATAAGGTTCCATTATATAATTACTACCTAGTTATAGTATTAGTATAGAAAGTTAAATAATATGCCACTAAAAGCAGCCACTATAACGCCATTAACGGCAGCAACTACTTCAAGATTAGGTAACGACACTAGTATAGCAAACACTAACTTATAGCAACCTATAACGGTTAAATAACTATAAGAAATAGTTAACTAGCTAACAGAAAATAATACAATATTAGAAAATAAGATTAATGGGATAGGCGTAGTAAAGGTTAAGTTACTATTGATTAAAAGGTACTTAGGAGAGAGATTAAAGCTTAAAGGATTCCTTATATAAATGCACTTTAAGGTAGTACAGAAAGGAGCAAAGCTGGCAATACCTATAGATTAAATAGCCTATACAGGACTATTCTTAATAGGAAGAGCACTTAAATAGTTTAAGTTTTACCTTATAGAGATATAAGCGAATGGCATAATAACCACTAACTAAGAGGTACGGTTTATATTCTTAAGCTAGAATGGATTTATAGAACGACTTATATAAATATTTAGAGACCTAGAGGCAGTAACTACGGCGGAAAGAAAACTCTAAGACATTATATAATAAACCTTAGCAATTAAGTATATAACGCAGTTCTAGACGTTAGCAATATAAGTAGAGTGGAATAATAGGGCGCTTATAGCATAGTATAAATAGGGACTTAAGGCTAAAGTCTAGGACGCGATCATCTTAATAAAAGATGCGGATACCCTAAGGGAACTAATAGATTAGGCGATTAAGATTAATAATTAGATCTACTAAAGGGAACAGGCTAAGAAAAGCTAGGATAGAGTTCTATAGTTATATAAGGCGCAGAGTACGTAACGACTAAAGCTAAGTTAGAAACTATAGTATAGCGCAGAGCTAATAGACCTAAGTGGTACTAAAGAAGCCTATAAAAAATAGAGTAAGTAACCGTAAAAACCTAGAGGACAGGGATTAAGTAATTAAAGGTCTAAGGAGCAGAGGCCAAATTAGGGATCTTAGTAGTAGAAGACGTTTAGGCAGACTCTATAATAAGAAAAATGGTTTAAAGAAAGAGCTTATATAAATTACGGAAAATAGGGTTATTATATTAGAGACTATAGAAGTAGGCAGAGTTACTATATAGTAAAATGCATAAGACTAGTAGACGATATATACGTATAGAGGGATAATAATATACTGCGAGGAACAAAGAAATGTTTAATTAAAAGTTTTGCGTTTTATTATAATAACGCATACTAAATTTATAAAGACGCTAAGTATAGCGTAAGCTATTAGCTATAGGAGCTAGTATCTACAGGATATAGAGGAACTAATAAACCAGTTCGTAGATTAGACATTAAGGACGATAAATTTAACGTAGGTAAAACATTTTGTAATAATAAGGTAATAAGAGCGGTTTACTAGGAACACGTAGCTATTAAAGATATTATACTAGAGGTAGAGGATAATTCCACTATAGAACAGGGAATATTAGTAGGGATTAAGACCCCGCTAGATATAATGTCTATTACTTTACAAGACGTAAGAGAAGTAGGACAGCAAACTACTTCGGCACTTAATAAAGGCAAAAGGCTATAGACTTAAGATTCTTATAGTAAGATATAAGACGACTAAGATTCTTAAGATAAAATAAGGCAAGCTTAAGGACCTATAACGGACGATAACCAATAAAGCAGAGTAATGGCTTAGTTTAGTAATATACGAATAAGCTTAGGACGAAGTTTCCTACAGATATAAGACTCTTAAGACGAGATAAGAACACTAAGTAAGCCTAGTTAAACTAAGGCTGGAGCTAAGCTTAAGTTAGAAGTAAGCTTAGGATTAAAGAATTTAAGGGACTAAGAATTTAGAGTATAAATTAGAACACCTATAAGTAAGAAGTAAGGAGCTTCCTTATAGATTAGAGAATCTACGGCATAAACAGCAATTAGACTGGGAGACAAATATATAAACCCAAAAGACTTACTAGTAGAATATAGTGTTTGGACTAAAGATCGAAAAGTTAATACTAAGATTAAAAAGTAAAAGAACTTTAAGGATTTAAGCGCGAGACGCAAACCAAAAGAAACTATAGAAGAATTTAGGATAAGAATTATCATATAGCAAGAACAGAAACTAGATAAGAGATCTAGTATATTGGGACATATAAAGGACAGAGTGCTAGTATAAAGAATTACTAATAGGCCTAGGGCAGGCACACTAAGAGCTAAGTAGCTTACCAAACTAGAAGATAAAGAGGACTTAGGAATTCCTACTAGGTTTAAAAAACGACATATAAAGGGCTATTACAACGCAGTAATAAGAAGATACTTCTTTACGGACAAGCCGTATATACTCTAGTAGCTGTACTAAAGGTGGTATAGGCAAAGGCACAATAATAAGTAGGAAGATTTCTATATATGGTTAGATAAAAAAGTTATCCAAAACCACCCAATTATAAAAAAAGGCTATAACGCATATTAAAGGAGCCTTAATTATAACGTTAAAGGATCTAAAGAAATAATTAGAGGACTAGAGAAGCAAGAGACGCATCTTAGTACCTATAAATAAAGTTATAACGTTTAGATTAGTATAATAGAGGTTTAAACTTAAAGACGAAGATAAGTTAAGAGTTAACCTAAAGCACCTAGCATATTATACGTTATTATAGATTGCGTATATAGATAATATATACGAGATGTATAAGAATCCAAAGGAAAAGAACCGGAAATACCCTATAAGGATATACTGGATAATAGATAAGTAATAGTATAGAAATACCAAATATATATATAGATGGCATCTAGCAGAAGTCTAAGAGGAAGGAAGTTTAGTACTTTAACTAGGAAGATTCCTTATAGAAGAATACTTAAACGGATAATAGTAGTAGGAATACCTAGAAAACACGTGTCTATAGTATATTAAAGATAAAAAGCGAACTAGGTATTAGCTAAAAAGTAAGCTAAATATATAAGGATTAAGCAGCTAATAGTTAGGAAAAGTAGAGGCCTATAGGACTAGAGGGAGCCAGTAATAGAGCCTTAAACCCTTAAAGGAATTTAAGAACAACACCTAAATTTACAAGTTAAATAGTAAGATTAGTAGTTTAAAGCGCTAATAGATAATAGAGCAATAAGAAACTATATCTTACTAGTAGCAGTTAAAAGAATAGGACTACCTTATAGATAGAAGGAGCAATTTTACCTATTAGTTACAATTTTAGGAGATCTAATAGCCTACGGAGGAGGGATTATTAATCTTAAAACAGGACCTATTTAGATAACTATTAAAGGGAGATAAATTAAGATGTTTTTTAATATCCTACTATTAGGACGGGATGAGGCAGTATTAGGTATGCCTTAGTTATAAGAATATAATCTAAGGATCGATTAGATTACAGGTTAGGTCAATATTAAAGATACTTAACGCTATAAGATGCAATAATAAGCTAAGTTAGTATGGTACTAAGTAGGGGCAACCTATAAAGAAATAAAGAAAGGCTTAAGTTATATACTAAAGAGATACCATAAGTATAGTAAGAAACTATAGTTACTAGAGAGTAAAAAGCTATTAGAGTATATAGTATAGAACTATAAAATAGAGTTAGAACTAGGAATAAGTCTAAAGTTCTTTTTAATCTATAAGCTTACTAAAGAAGAAGGTAGAGCACTAAAAGAGTTTATCTAGGAAAACTTATAAAAAGGATATATTAGACCATTATAGTCATTAGCAGGATATCCAGTACTATTTATACTAAAGAAGAATAGTAAACTAAGGCTATATATCGACTATAGACAGTTAAACAGCATCACTAGAAAGGATAGGTATCCTTTACCCTTAATTAGTAAAATCTAAGATAGAATAGGTAATGCGTAAATCTTTATAAAGATAGATCTAAGATAGGCGTACCATTAGATTAGAATTAAGGAAGGCAATAAATAGAAGGCAGCCTTTAGGTTAAAGGAAGGACTATATAAACCATTAGTTATGCAATTTAGGCTTATAAACGCACCAGCAACGTTCTAGAAGCGTATTAATAATATATTAGGAGAATACTTAAATGAATTTGTTATAGTATACCTCAACAACATTATTATCTACTTAATAACTAAGGAAGAATACGGGGAATATATTAAATAGGTCTTAAAGAGACTATAAAAAGAACAAATGCTAGTAACAATTAAGAAATGCGAGTTCTTTACTAAGAAGACTAATTTTGTTAGATTTATTATAGAACCAGGCCAACTTAGTATAAATCTAAAGAAGATTAAGGCCATAGTAAATTGGCAAGAACTAGAGAACGTCACGCAGTTAAAATTATTTCTAGGGTTTTACAATTACTACAGAAGGTTTATAGCGTAATAGTTAAAGGATATTAAGCTATTTACGCGGTTAATAAAGAAAGAAGAACTATAGGCATAGAGAGGGGAATAAAGAGAACTCTTTAGGAAAGTTAAAGAGTTATTTACCTAAAAGCTAGTTCTTAAGATCTATTAACCAGGATTAGAGACGGTTATAGAAACGGATGCATTAGACTATATACTAGGGGCATACTTTATGTAGAAATATTAAGATAGATAGCACCCAATAGCATACTATAGTCGAAAGATAATACTACTAAAGTTAAACTATAACATCTATAACAAGGAGTTATTAGGTATAGTTGCAGTATTAAAGAAATAAAGAGCATTCTTATAAAGCATAGAGAAACCATTTATAGTTAAAACGGATTATAAGAACCTAATAGGATTCCTAATAATAAAGGAACTTAACTAAAAATAGGTTAGATAGACAGAGATGCTTATAGAATACCATTTCAAAATTTAGTATACTAAGGGTACAGATAATATATAAGCAGATACTCTAAGTCGTAAGGCTAAACTATAGAACGATAAAAAGCTATTAGGGGCTTTACTATAAAAAGATATAGACGGATTAATTAGGTATAATTATCTAAAAATTATAGCAACTTAAGAAGAACTAAATAAGGTTTACAAGATACCAGAAAGCTTTTAGGCATAAAAAATTTTAAAAGCATAATTAAAAGATCTATAGACAAATATATATAAAAACCAAGAAGTAAAGTACATCCTAAGAAGCATAATAGAACAGTTTATAGAAGATTTCTATAAGGGACTAACTTAAGGATATAATGGAGCTATAGGCTTAGTGTCGAGACTCTAAAAAGAGTATATTATTAATAGAATCTAAAGAATAGCTAGAAGGGTTACTAAAGAATATTTAGATTGCTAGAGAAATAAACTAATAAGGTATAACCTATATAGAGGGCTATAACCTATTAAAACACTAGAAAGACTATAGGAGGTTATATTATAGGACTTTATTATTAAGTTACTAAAATTAAGAGATCCTATTACCGGACAAGATTATAACGCAATCTTAGTAATAATAGATAAGCTTATAAAGTGGGGATACTTTATAGCATATATAGAAGAAATATTAGTAGAAGATATCGCTAGAATCTATATTAAAGAAGTGTTCGTAAAATATAGAGTATTAAGCAAGATTATATTAGATAGAGATCTAAGATTTATAGCAGTATTTTAGAAGGTATTCTTAGCGGAGTAAGGAGTTAAAGTAGCAACTTCTACCGTATATTATCCGCAGACAGATAGTTAAACGGAAGGATTAAATTAAACGCTAGAATAGTATCTAAGGCATTATATTAATTATACACAGAATAATTAGGTATCGCTATTACTAGTTATATAGTTTATATATAATGCAACACCTTAAAAAGGAATAGGCATATTACTATTTAAGGCAAATTACGAGTATAAGCTAAGAATATTATTATTACTACGGCAAGTAAAGAAGATAAGTAATACAGCTAAAGAAAGAATAAAGACGTTAATAAATCTTTATATAGACCTTATGGAATTAGTAAAGAAAGTATAAAAGAGAATAAAAAAGTACTATAATATTAGGAGATCTAAGGGACTAGATCTTAAGGAGGGAGATAAAGTGTAGCTACTATATAAAAATTTTAAGAGTTAACGACTAAGCAAAAAGTTAGACTATATTAGACTAGGACCTTTTAAAATTATATAGAAGATTTTACTAGTTATATTTAAGTTAAACCTACTAGCCAAAATAAAGATCTACCCTATACAGTATATTATAATGCTAGAGCTAGTATATAGGAATGTTAAGCTACTAGTTTATAAAGTAGACACATATAGAGGATAGAAAGAAGATAAATAGTAAGTTTTAAAGATTGTTAGTTATAAGGACGTTGACGATAAAATATAGTATAAGGTTAAGTAGATAGGCTATAATAAGACTACCTAGGAGCCACTAGAGAATTTAAAGAATGCTATAGGAAAGGTATAGGAGTATTAAAAGAGATTAGGTTAGGTAGCATTAAAAAAAAGGATTATTAAAGAATAAGTCACCTAAGGGGGACCTAGGAAGAGCAGTTGCCAAACTACTTAGATTTATTTCCTTCTCTATTAGAAGAGAATCCGTTCTTTTATTACTAAGTTCCTATAAACCTTATTCTATAAGTTTCTACTCCTTAAAACAGACCTTCTTATAAACCTTTTTAAGACGGATTAGTTAAGTAGACGCCGCTAGACGAGACTTAAGGGCCCTTTACTAAGCATTAGTAGCCTCCTATTTAGCGTCCTAAGAACAACGCAGCTTTGCAAGAGTAATAGATAGTTTATTATCTAGCTGCGCAGTAGCAGATTAAATATAAAACCCTAAGATAAATTAATTAGAGAACTAGACGACTATTAAAAGTAATAGGTTATATATATTTAGCATTAGAGACAGAGCGAACGTTATAGGACGAATAAATATTTGCTTTAGTGCACTCTAAGTAAAAAGACGGTTATTGCGAAGATAGGTTCGCTAACATAATATAAACTAACCCCTTTTTCGAATAGCAAGAACATAGAGACGGCATAATCTCACTAAGAGATAATATTACAGCAATAGTGCGAGCACGACGAGCAGTTAAGGAAGAAGAAATTGCTTTAGGTATAATGAGTAATAATATTAACTAAATTAATTAGACGGATATTATACCTCTAGTAAATAACTTAGAGATGTTTTAAATCTTTAAGGACGAAGATAAAGAGGAGGGAGATAGTATTATAGACGCTTTAAGTACAATATTATAACTACTAGGAGAGGAGTTAGAAGAAGCTAGTTAGTTAATTAAGGTATAGTCTAGGATAAAACCGGTAGAGCTATATAACGAGGAATAGTAACTAAGGTCACGTGGGGTAATCTATATAATCTATACAATTTATAGGATCTATAATAGAGCAGATAGAGTATATATACATTACGTATAAGAAGGATTTTATAGGAGTACGGTTGTGTATTTAAGGACCCTTAATCCCTACCTAGATAGTTCCTTCCTTATAGTAATTCTTAGAATATAATTAGAGTTAATCTATTAGGCAACTACTCCACTAGTTATTATTACATTATTAACTTTTATACTTGCATTTCCTATATACCTAGCCCAATAACGAGCCTACCGTAGTTCCTGCTACAAGGTTCCGTTATAGTTAACTTCTTTTAAATATTAGAAAAAATTAAATCGACTACTCCTATATAGACTACTCTGCTTAAAAAGCTTATAAGTAATTAATACTAGGGCTAGAGTAGTTATAAAGGGTTAGGTAATTCTAAGATAGTCCAGCAATAGTTATATTTAATTACTTCTATTATCTATAGGAGTTATATACAGCATACTACCAATTTCTTTACAAAAATATTAGGAATTTACCTACTTAGAAGTAGTGTTAAGCGTTAAGTTATTAAGGTATTAGCTAGGCTAGGTCTCTATAATAGTTATAAATATATTAATTAATACCTTATAGATATTACTAATAATATAAAGGAAGGTTTGACCCCCTAGTCTATATTTTATATAGCTAACTAATAAAAAAAATAAGCTACTAAGCCTTATAGTTAATCCTTAAGCGCTACTAGTCTACAATAACTTTAATTTTAAGGACGATATTAGAGATTAAGTGCTTAGGTCTTCCGGAATAAGAATATATAATATAACCACTACGCTTCTTATCCTTTACCCTAATATTCTAACTACTAGCCTTAAATAGTTAATATTTAACCCGTTACAACCACTTCTTTTTAATAATATTATCTTATCTCTAGGTCTTTAACGGGACTATATCTTATAGCAGTTATTAATATACTTTATTACAACTGCTATCCATAAGCTTTATTTATAGGTAGTTAAATATATTTTTAGTAGTAAACTAAGTCTTTTTCCTACAGTACCAAAGCTTAACCTACTATCTCCTTAAAAGACTACTCTATAACAGCTAGGTGCGATCTTTTATAATAAGGGTATAATTAAAGGTATATATAGTGTCTATTAGGATATCTAGATCCATAAACTTAGCCTTAAAGAGGATAATAAGTCGGGCCATTTTACCTAGTACCTTTAACTCGCCTAGGGTAATTAGAAAACTGTTTAATATATTAGGAGCGTTAAAACCAAGCAGTCTCTTACTAGTTAAGCTTTTAACCATTAGGACTAGTTACTTAGGCCACCTATATTCTTTTATATCCTTTAAAATTTCCTCTACCTTATAGTTCGCACTCACTAAGAGAGTCCTCTTAGCACTTACTTAAAGGCTATACTCCTTTATAATATTGGCTACTAGGACCGATATAGAATCTTATAAAAGAATACTAAATTCTATCTTATTGAGCTATTAATTACATAAGGCTAGACGGCTTAAGTAGTTGCACTTTAGTATAATATACTTAGCACTAAGGGGTAGTTCTAAGGGGTTAATAGTAAGGAAAATAATAGGAAAGAGTCCTATAACAATGCTATTATACAGCTAACTCTATCTTAATTTCTTAAGTTAATTAAGTATATATAACAATAAGCATTTACCTACTCCGCTTAAACTAGTTAAGGGCATAACAATAAGGAGTTTCTTAGTATATATTGGTATCTTTAATAGGTTAAAGCTTTTATAGTTCTACGGCATACTATCCGTTATAGCAATATTAGTCTAATCCGCTAACTTATTAATCTACTCTCTATCTAGTTNTATAGGGCTAANNAGTTANNNTANNGGTATAAGATNCTTTATCTTTAATNGCTTCTTATNGATTANATNNNAACTACTAAGCTTTAATAATTAATTCTTATATTAAGTTTAGTAAATCTAGTAGGTTGACTAAATACCTTTAAAGCAATTAATTTTACCCTAGAGCATATTAACTGCTACTATACCATTAACATAAAACTATATAAGAACTCCATTTATAATATTAAAAAGATATTTAAACAGGTTACGCTTTCTAGTTTATATATTTCTTAACTACGTACTATACTAGAGACTTTATTTAGTTAAAGAGCCAATTCCAAATATAGTAAAAAGTTAGCACTCGCTAATATATTTAGTCTTACACACTATTTCTAAGCTAAGGGTTATACACATATCTAAGCAGTTAATAGTAATTATAATGGTTAATTTAAGTCTACTAATATTCTTACTAATAGTACAAAGCTTCTTAAAGAAAAGATTCACTCCTTTAATCTTTAAAATATTACTATACCTAATAAGATTATTTCTATTTCGTCTAAAGATAAGGAGCAATCTACTACTACTACTAAGCTATTAGCACTTAGAGATTATATAGGGGCAATTAATAATATATTTTATACTAAAGATAGAGATTATTAACTGCTTCACTTTAACTTCACTTAACTTAACTACTGCACTTTACCCCTTAACCCCTCAACCACCTATTCAGCTTATTACTTACCACCCCCCCCCCCAACTACTTATTTAGCTTATTATTAACCACTTCTTTTACAACTACTAGTTAAAGACTACCCTTATTTCTACTCTCTTTGCCTTATTTATTATAGTTAATAACTACTTACTAACTGCTTACTCCTTACAGTCTACCCCTTTAAGTTACTGCACGGTTTATACCTAACGTCTTTTATATTATTATCTTAAGAAAACCGTCTTACTAACTGCTTATAGTAGATCACTTATTATAGTTAGCATTTATAATCCTAATAGCTTCGCTAGCCGTCCTAACTCCTCTCTCCTTAACGTTAACTTTTTTAATATCCTTTATCTTAACCCGTTTAAGACATACACTATTAGGTTCCTAAAGTCACGGATTTAACAGCTATCGCTTTACCTTTACCCTAATAGGCTTCGCGACTAGACTCTACCTAAGGGCATAAACATAGTAACTCTAAATAATATTAAGGACTGGTTAATAGGCACCTCTAATACTATCGCCATAGATAGATGGGCAGCAGTTGCTTACAGGGGTTAAGTAGGCTAGCAGTTAACCTAGGATATAAACCATAACCTAGTTAACCGCTGCCAGCCTTTCTAGTTATATACTATCCGCTTTAGCCTCTTAAGTAGGCCAACTTAAATCAGCAGTAATAAGAGTGGTAAGGATACTAGTGAATTAATTATAATTAGCAGTAATAAGGATAAGGGTAATGCCAGCTAAGAGCAGTCTTAGTAGTCGCGGCAGTTATAGCAGTTAGATAATAAGCAGTCCCCGCTTTTTAGAAAGAGATAATAATATCCGTATACCTTATAGAAGTTACAGCAGTTTAACCCTATTAAGCTGTCGGATAATAAGGAGCCTACGCCTCTTAGGGAGAGGTAATAATAGCTATATACCTTCTCTATAGGTTATATATTAACTAGTAAGAGTACTCTAACACCAACTAGTTGTGGTTATGGTGCTCTAGCATATTATAGCGTAGCCTTAAGCACGTCTACCTAACTACTACCAGTCTATCTAATAGAGGAACGTTAGACCAATCTTCTTAATATAGCGAGTTATTAAGGTGCTATTGTAATTAGCATTATATACGGGTTAACTACTTCGGCGTTCCTTCCACCTTAATATATAGTAATAGCGAGTCTTAACACTTACAATTAGCTAAACTATTAAGTATAACTACTTAATCTATTCTCTAATAAGTTACCGCTATATAGTAATATAATACGCACATTATTAATTTCCTTCTATAATATCTTAAGTCTTAGTTAACTAGTTAGCTAGTTTACTAGCAACTCTAAAAAATAGGTAGCTTAGTTTTTAGACTGGATAAAGTGGTATAATAGTATACCTCCGCTAGTAGATCAACTAGCTCCTCCCAACTCCTTAATCTAGCCGCTCTCGCGCATATCCATAAATCCTCGCTTAACTCCTTAGACTCCCTCCTAACGCTCTACTCCTTTAGCTTTAACCCCTTAAACTCCTTCTACTTTAACTCACCAGCCTCTCTCCCAGCGGTTTACTCCTTATAATTAGGCTACTTAAGATCCTCTATTATTAACTACTTAGGCTCCTCCCCAATTAACCTATTAGCCTAAGCCTATATTTATAAACGTATATAATAATAAGGAGCATATTTTATAAGCTACTTAGGAATTGTATATATAACTAGTAGATTATAGTTTAGTAGATAGTTTAATAGATAGGTTTATAGTTCTCTTTTTAGGATAAATAAGTGGTAACTTATAGCCGTTTAGAATAGTTAAATAAATAGGCCAATTAATTCCTTAACTGCTTTTTAGTTTAATTTAATATAAAAGTTTACTTAGAGATTAACTACTTATACCCTTCTAGCACGTAATAAAGCTAAACTATCTAAAAATACTAAGCCCGTCTTATTTACACCTCCTACATTCCTAAACATATAGCTTTTAGTATTAACAACCGCTTACGCTTATCCCGCCCATTATTTCTTATCTCTTTACGATAGTTTTTTAATACTAGGCCGCTAATATTCTCACTAATAGGTACTAATATTAACTACCTATATAAGATAGAAGCTATACCCTCTAAACCCCGCTATATCTTATTAGTAGTAAAATCTATAGTCCTTACCCTTCTTTTTCTACCTCTACGGGTTCTACTACTAGGAGCTATAGGTAGTTCTAGGCTAGGCTCTATACTATTAGTTAGCGAAGTAGTCTGTAAGTCTACTAGTTAAGTCTTTAGCACTACGCTCTTACTACTCTATAATTCTAGTTCCTATAACTACTCGCATTTAATTTCTCACTGCTATAACTAGTATAAACCACTATAACCTTATCCTAGCGACTAGTTATACTATAGTAGAGGGGATAACATACTATACTAGTTAAGGGGAGATAGAGTAACTCCTCTAGCTAAAGATAGCACCGCTATTAAAAAAGGGGATTTTAATACTAAGCCAAATAAGCGTATATAGTTCTCTATAAGCTTCTTCTACTATAATATAGCTAGTAAAGCAGTCTTATTATTAATCTTAGTTTATCTTTCTATAACCTATACCCTTTATTTATTGGCTATAAGCTTACTATTACTAGCGCTACTAGCTATAGGTAACGAGTTACTAGTACTAGATACTAGTTTCTTAGGTTTTCTAGACTCTAACTACTTAGCTAGTATACTATCTACATTCTAGCAAAGGAACTAAACTAGCTACTCCCCCTAAGCTATAGTATGTTTCTACTTATCTAATAGGAAATACTTATAGAGATCTTCTATAGTTTATATTAGAAACTCAGCAGCTAAAGTAACCTTATTAAAGGCGCGTATAATTACCTACTAGTAGTAACTAGGCAAGAAATATAAAGAAAGTATTAAAGCAAATCTCTCTTCTATTAGGACTAACTTATCTACTTATACTTAACACCACTTAACTAGCTATTAGAGAGTAATACCTTACTTTAAGCCTAAGGTTAGCTTTTAAAGGGAGACAGAAGCAGCCGGCGCAGCGGTTATAATAAGAAAATTAGGGTTATAACCTATACCGTTGCAACAACTCTCCTATAGTGCCTTTAGAGTTTATATCTTAGGATCGCATTTATCCTCCTAAAGAAACTTAAGTAGGTATTTATAGTAGTAGTTACTATTTAGCATAGCCCTCCAATAGTCACTTATAGAGTCCCTACTTTTAATCTTCTACTTTATCTAGGAACGAACTTTATTCTTATTAGTTAACTAGTTAGTAGTTATACCGTTAAGTTCCTAGTTTAAATAAGGGTACTAGTCTAATAAGTTGCCATTATAATCTAAATCGGACTCACAACTACTCCCCTAAGAAAATAATTGCTATAACTAACTCGCCTAGCAATTACGTAAGAGCATATTATATCTACGTTTTGGCTTAGATATTATTTAACTAGTAACTTCTTCTTATATTAACTCCTTCTAATATCCTAACTAATTAAACGCCTAATACGGCATAAAGAATACAGCTACTCCGGTTTTATTATAACCCCTTACTATATAATTAAACCTCTGCTATAAATCTCTAATATTATCTATAATTAGGAAATTCTATTAGACAACTATATAAACATCTAGGATATCTATACCTATTTTAAGAGCAGTTATAGCTACCATAATTTAAATAACCGACTACTTACTGCGGAAAATATTATATATCCTATCCTAATTATGCTTCACCATATAAGATATATATATCCCAACTATCTAGTTTATAAAACGCGCTAAGTAGCCCTTCTAGATAAGAGACTTCTTAAGGTACTAAGAGACTGCTATAATACGTCTTCTACCGTCAAGAAATATAATTATTTTTGGTATTTTCTAAGGGGTTAAGCCACCGCCTAAAAAATTAACTGCTTGGTTAAGTAAAAAGTATAACTGCTTATAGCAGTTTATCTTTCCTTTTAGTATTAGAAACGCATAAATTAAGATATCCAGTTAGTTAATAAACGTATAGATAATCTCTAACATACCTAGTTTAGTTCCCTCCAGCTAAAACCCACCACTTTTTTTTACTACTTACTCTATCTTAATGTCTATAGTTATAGAGCAGCTAAAAAAAACAACACTTAATAGGAGAGACTGGCGTAGCTTATAAATTAAAACAAAGTTGCTCTAAAACTCCTTCTACTAGTAGAGTATATAACACTTATTAATAGCCACCAGTCCAACTTAACACTAAAAAAAAAAATCCTATAGGATCTTCCGGAACTTAGGAGATATAGCTTACTCTAGCCTAAGTAGTATATAGGTATATACACCATTCTTAATATCCTTAAGCAGTTAAGGGTTCTGGAATTTTATATCCGCTAATATTAAATATAGGTTTATACCAGGGTATTAACAAATTAACTTAATCTATTTCCCCCCTAGCTTACTTAACGGGATAAGCTATATTATAATCTAGCTAGTTAAGACTAAGAAAGCATAAAATACAATACTTTTACCAAAGCCAGTTTTTATAATAAGTATAGTGTCCCCTATTCTATAAACTAGTTGGCGAAGCGCCCTAACCTATTAAGTATAGGGATTCTTTCCCCTAAGGAGTCGGTATATAGTATAAGTAAGCATTTCTGTCTAATGCTTTATATTTTAGGGTTTAGAACCATTTAATATAAGCCTCCGGAGCTATAGGATAGTTAAGGTTAGTATATATTTTATTTAGGCAGTATATAATTAGGCCTTAGAAGGAGTTAAAGAGGCTAAAGAAATTAAATAGCGCAAGTCGCTATATTACTATTAGTAATACCGCTTGCTTTAAGGCATCTAAAAAGAATTTATAAGTAGACCTAATAAGACTTATAAAAAAATTTTAACCTATAATTTTAGAACTTTATATTAGCTAAAATGTATAAATAAGTATATAAATAAATAAAGTAACCCTTAAAATATAATCGATTACCTTTTAAAGTAGTTAACTGGTTAACTAGTGGAGATATATCGCTCTTTAGCAGTGTCGCGTTTAATTAATAAGTAGACCTTTATACATTTTCGCACTAAAGGCCCTTAAATAGCAAATAAGATAGCGCTTATAATTACAGGGGTTATATAACGCTAGTAGGGGTTTAATAAAGCTAGTAGGGGTTTTATATAAAGCTATACTAATTAAGTACTAGTGAGATTTACTGTCTTGTTTGCCGTCTAAGTCGCTTACTAAGATAACCTGCCAATGGTTTTTCCTTGTCTCGTTCCCAGACCTTCTTGCCAAGGCTTACCTTGCCAAGCCGCTAGCCGCTTTTGGCAAGACCTTCGTTAGAAGGTCTGGTACACGGTTCGGATTTTTGTTAGTCCCGCGCGGGGTATTTAGGCCTATATACACCTACTTTAAGCCAAATTGTCTTAACTTCTATAGCTCCCTAAGCTATTCCTAATGGCTAGAATTACCAAATTAAACCTAGCGAAGAAGACTACGTTGCCCGATTTGCCCGATTCCAATTCGTTATCTCGTCGTCGCGCCCGACGCCCCCGAGGTTAGCAGCCGCACCTTTCCCACAACCTCTTCCTACCGCAGCCAGAGTACCCAAACGACGAGCTAGCTTTAAATAATAACTAAGGACTACTAGTAGGTATAGATTTGCTTTATAGAAGGGGGTAAGCTTTAGTAGAGCCTCGCGCAGAGCTTTAATAAAGCCTTATGTAGAGCTTTAGTAGAGGCTTACGCAGAGCCCTACGCAGAGCTCCGCGTAGAGCTTCGTGCAGAGCTTCTGCAGAGCTTCGTGCAGAGCTTCGTGCAGAGCTTCGTGCAGAGCTTCGTGCAGAGCTTCGTGCAGAGCTTCGTGCAGAGCCTCCGTACGCAGAGCTTCGTGCAGAGCTTTCGTGCAGAGCCTCCGTACGCAGAGCTTCGTGCAGAGCTTCGTGCAGAGCCTCCGTACGCAGAGCTTCGTGCAGAGCTTCGTGCAGAGCTTCGTGCAGAGCTTCGTGCAGAGCTTCGTGCAGAGCTTCGTGCAGAGCCTCGTGCAGAGCTTCGTGCAGAGCCTCGTGCAGAGCTTCGTGCAGAGCCTCGTGCAGAGCTTCGTGCAGAGCCTCGTGCAGAGCTTCGTGCAGAGCCTCGTGCAGAGCTTCGTGCAGAGCCTCGTGCAGAGCTTCGTGCAGAGCCTCGTGCAGAGCTTCGAGCAGAGCCTTGTGCAGAGCTTTGAGGAGCTTTAAGCAGAGCTTTAAGCAGAGCTTCGAGTAGAGCTTTAAGTAGAGCTTCGAGTAGAGCTTTAAGTAGAGCTTCGAGCGGAGCTTTGTGTAGAGCCTTATATAGAGCTTTATATAAATATATAGGCGTATAAATATATTATTTTATACTAGTAATTAATTATAGATTATAGAAATAATTATATAGAAATTATATAGATATTTATTAATTATTTATAGTAAGGCTAATAATACTATACGGCTCCTAGATCTAGGGCCTAGGGACTAGGGTAGAAGGTATTAATAAAAGCTCCTTAGCGCTATTAGCTAAAGCTATAAAAACTAGTACCTATATAGAACTTATAGGGGTTCTAAGGAAATATTACGCGCTATACTAGAATATAAAGTAGTAGTTCTTACTAGTAGGACTTATATATTAATTAATTATCGGCTAATAGAGGAATAGTTGATAGTAAAAGTTGCTTACTTAGTAAAAGATACTTAATATTTATATACTAAAACGTAGGTATAAGGATTAAGGCCCCTTAAAAAGTTTGTTAATACGCCTAAGTATACTGGAGCAAGCCTCTTGGTTGGGTATTATTCTTTTCATAAGTAGTAAAGAAAGAAAAAAAATATAGAACTATTAAGCTTACTAGTGGAACCTAGCGCTGTCTTTAGTAGAGTACTACTATAGTATAGAGAATAGAGGCTATTAGTATAGAGATCTACTATACTTATTACAAAATAAGTAGACCTTAAATAGAAGCGATAATAGAAGGAGGTAGTAAAAATATAAGACGTAGCTATATAGAATACCCTATAGTTAATACTAATACTCCTCCTATATAAAGGACTAATAAAGGTAAAATCTATATCCGCCTTCCTACTATAAATAGAGATTTTAAGCCTAAATATATAGCTANTAAGTATCTATATTCTAAATACTATACCTTAATACNCTTATAGATAGCCTATTTAGTTAGTATACTATATACTACTTTTCTATAGCTACTACTTAGTAAGGTACTAGCTATTTACTAATATAGGTATAAATAATATTACTTATACTCTCTATAAGTAGGGGCCTATAAGTAGTATTAATATAGCTTATAGGCTAAGGGGTTTTTTAGTAGTTCTAAATAGTATATAAGATCTAATAGGAGGACACTAAAGGATATACCCCTTTTAGCCCCTTAGAGACTAAATACCGCTGCCTAGCTGTAGATAGTACGTTAATAAATTACTAGATACTCCTACTACCCACCCTAGATCTTCTAATATACCTAAAAAGTATAGTATATAAGGTAGACCTAAAGATATAAAGATATATTAGTTTAGTAAAGGTAGAATATATAAAACTAACTAAAAGGAAATACTTAGGATTTTCCCTTTATAGGGCCTTTTCCTATAAAGGGAAAACCCTAAGTATTTCCTTTTAGCTAGTTTTATATATTCTACCTTTACCAAACTAATATATCTTTATATCTTTAGGTCTACCTTATATACTATATTTTTTAGGTATATTAGAAGATTTAGGGGGGGTAGTAGAAGTATCTAGTAATTCGCTAGCGTACTACCTACAGCTAGGTAGGGATATTTAGTCTTTAAGGGGCTAGAAAAGGGAGTACCCTTTAGTATCCTCCTATTAGATCTTATATACTATTTAGAACTATTAAAGAACCCCCCAGCCTATAAGCTATCTTATTACTACCTATAGGCCTCTACTTATAGAGAGTATTTAGGTAATATTGTTTATACCTATACTAGTAAGTAGCTAGTCCCTTACTAAGCGATAACTGTAGAATAGTAATATATAGCGTATTAACTAAATAGGCCACCCGTATATATATTAAGGTAAGGTATTTAAAATATAGATACTTACTAGCTATATTTAGGCCTAAAACCTCTATCTATAGTAGAAAGGCGACTATAGATTTTACCTTTATTAGTCCTTTATATAGGAGGAGTATTAGTATTAACTATAGGGTGTTCTTTATAGCTGCGTTTTATATTTTCGCTACCTCCTTTTATTATCGCTTCTATTTAAGATCTGCCTATCTTATAATTAGTATAGTAGATTTTTATCTATATTAGTAACCTTTTATCCTCTTTTACTATTATAGCGCTTTACTAGTATAGTATTAGGTCTCCGCCTAGTAAGCTAATAGTTTCTATATTTCCTTTTCTCTCTTTATTACTTATAGATAGTATAACGGAACCTTGTAGCAAGAACTACAATGGGCTCGTTATTGGGCTAGGTATGTAGGAAATACAAGTACAAAAGTCAATAACGTAATAATAACTAGTGGAGTGGTTGCCTAATAGATTAACTCTAATTATATTCTAAGAATTACTACAAGGAAGGAACTATCTAGGTAGGGACTAAGGGTCCTTAAATACACAACTGTATTCCTATAAAATCCTTCTTATACGTAATATACGTATACTCTATCTACTCTATTACAGATTATATAGATTATATAGATTATACAGATTATATTATATAACCTTAGTTACTATTCCTTGTTATATAGTTCTATCGGCTCTATCCTAAACCGTGCCTAAATTAACCAACTAGCTTCTTCCGTCTCTTCTCCAAGTAGTTGTAACATTGTACTTAAAGCGTCCGTAACACCATCTCCTTCCTTTTTATCTTTGTCCTTAAAGATTTAAAATATCTCTAAGTTATTTACTAGAGGTATAATATCCGTTTAATTAATTTAGTTAATATCATTACTTATTATACCTAAAGCAATTTCTTCTTCCTCGACTGCTTGTTGTGCTCGCACTATTACTATAGTACTATCTCTTAGTGAGATTATACCGTCTCCGTGTTCTTAAAAAAGGGGTTAGTTTATATTGCGTTGGCAAATCTATCTTCGCAATAACTGTCCTCTTGCTTAGAGTATACTAAAGCGAATATTCGTTTATCCTATAACGTTCGCTCTACTTTAGATGCTAAATATACGCGGCCTATTACTCTTAATAGTTGTCTGGTTCTCTTATTAATTTATCTTAGGGTCTTATATTTAATCTGCTACTACGCGGCTAGATAATAAACTGTCTATTACTCTTACTAAATTATGCTAATCCTAGGACGCTAAATAGGAGGCTGCCGATGCTTAGCAACGGGCTCTTAAGTCTCGTTTGGCGGCGTCCGCTTAGCTAATTCGTCTTAAGAAGGTGCGTAAGAAGGTCCGTTTTAAGAAGTAGAAACTTATAAAATAAGGTTTACAGAAACTAGGTAATAAAAAAATAGATTCTCCTCTAATAGAAAAGGAAATAAATCTAAGTAGTTTAGCAACTGCTCTTTTTAGGTCCCCCTTAGGTAACTTATTCTTTAGTAATCCTTTTTTATTAATACTACCTAACCTAATCTCTTCTAATACTCCTATACCTTTCCTATAGCGTTCTTTAGATTTTCTAGTAGCTCCTAGGTAGTCTTAGTATAGCCTATCTACTTAACTTCGTACTATATTTTGTTGTTAATATCCTTATAATTAACGACCTTTAAAACTTACCATTTATCTTCTTCTTATTCTCTATATGTGTCTACTTTATAAACTAGTGGCTTAATATTCCTATATACTAGCTCTAGCATTATAATATGCTATATAGGGTAGATTTTTATTTTAGCTAGTAGTTTTAACTTAAATATAACTGGTAAAATTCTCTATGTAATTTTAAAAGGTCCTAGTCTAATATAGTCTAACTTCTTACTTAGTCGTCGACTCTTAAAATTTTTGTGTAGTAGCTATACTTTATCTCCCTCCTTAAGATCTGGTCCCTTAGATCTCCTAGCATTATAGTACTTTTTTATTCTTTCTTATACTTTCTTTACTAATTCTATAAGGTCTGCATAAAGATTTATTAAATTCTTTATTCTTTCTTTAGCTCTATTACTCGTTTTCTTTACTTGCCGTAGTAATAATAATGTTCTTAACTTATATCCATAATTTGCCTTAAATAGTAATATGCCTATTTCTTCTTAAGGTGTTATATTATATGTAAATTATATAACTAGTAATAGTAATACCTAATTATTCTGTGCATAATTAATATAATGCCTTAGATACTGCTCTAGCGTCTAATTTAATCTTTCCGTTTAGCTATCTGTCTATAAATAATATATAGTAGAAGTTGCTACTTAAACTCCTTGCTCTACTAAGAATACTTCCTAAAATACTACTATAAATCTTAGATCTCTATCTAATATAATCTTACTTAGTGCTCTATATTTTATAAATACTTCTTTTATGTAGATTCTAGCAATATCTTCTGCTGAGATTTCTTCTGTATATGCTATAAAGTATCCCCACTTTATAAGCTTATCTACTATTACTAAGATCGCGTTATAATCCTATTTGGTAATAGGATTTTTTAATTTTAGTAACTTAATAATAAAGTCCTATAATATAACCTCCTATAGTCTCTCTAGTATTTTAATAGGTTATAGCCCTCTATATAGCTTATGCCTTATTAGTTTATTCCTTTAGCAATTTAGATATTCCTTTATAACTTTTTTAGCTATCCTCTAGATTCTGTTAATGATATACTCCTCCTAAAGTCTTAATACTAAGCTTATAGCTCTATTATATCCTTAAGTTAGTCCCTTATAGAAGTCCTCTATAAACTATTCTGCTATGCTTCTTAGGATATATTTTACTTCCTAATTTTTATATATATCCGCCTATAGATCTTCTAGCTATGCTTCTAAAATTCTTTATACCTAAAAGCTTTCCGGTATCTTATAGACTTTCTCTAGTTTATTATTTTTCTAAATTGCTGCGATTTTTAGATAGTTGTACCTAATTAATCCGTTTGTATCTTTTTGCAATAAAGCCCCTAATGGTTTTTCCTTATTTTATAGTTTAGCTTTACGGCTTAGAGCATCTACCCGCGTATTATTTGTACCTTTAGTATACTAAATCTTAAAATAGTATTTTATAAGCATCTCTGCCCATCTAACCTATCTTTAGTTAAGTTCCTTTATTATTAGGAATCCTATTAGGTTCTTATAATCTATCTTAACTATAAATAGTTCTTTTATACCTTATAAGAATACTCTCTATTTCTTTAATGCTATAACTATACCTAATAACTCCTTATTATAGATATTATAGTTTAACTCTAGTAGTGTTATCTTCCGACTGTAGTATACTACTAAGTGCTATCTATCTTAATGCCTTTATATAAAGCACGCCCCTAGTATATAATCTAATACATCTATTTCTATAACCGTCTTTAGTCCTAGTTAATAGATCTTAAGAACTGGCTCCTAGGTAAACAACTTTTTAACTTTCTTAAAGAGTTCTTTTTACTCCTCTCCCTATACCTATAGTTCTTCTTTCTTTATTAACCGCGTAAATAGCTTAATATCCTTTAACTACTATACTATAAACCTTCTACAGTAATTGCAAAACCCTAGAAACGATTTTAACTATATAATATTCTCTAGTTCTTGCTAATTTACTATAGCCTTAATCTTTTTTAGATCTATACTAAGTTGGCCTAGTTTAATAATAAATCTAATAAAATCGGTCTTTCTAGTAAAGAACTTGCATTTCTTAATTGCTACTGGCATCTATTCCTCTTATAGTCTCCTTAAGACCCATTTAACGTATTCCTTATATTCTTCCTCTGTTATTAAGTAGATAATAATATCGTTAAGATATACTATAATAAATTCATCTAAGTATTCCCTTAATATATTATTAATACGCTTCTAGAACGTTGCTAGTATGTTTATAAGCCTAAATTATATAACTAATGGTTTATATAGTCCTTTCTTTAACCTAAAGGCTGCCTTTTATTTATTGCCTTCCTTAATNCTAATCTAATGGTACGCNTATCTCAGATTTATCTTTATAAAGATTTGCGCATTACCTATCCTATCTTAGATTTCGCTAATTAAGGGTAAGGGATACCTATCCTTTCTAGTAATGCTATTTAACTGTTTATAGTTAATATACAGTTTTAGTTTACTATTTTTCTTTGGTATGAATAGTACTAAATAACCTGCTAATAACTATAATGGTCTAATATATCCCTTTTATAAATTCTTCTGGATAAACTCTTTTAACGCTCTACCTTCTTCTTTGGTAAGCTTATAGATTAAAAAGAACTTTAGACTTATTCCTAGTTCTAACTCTATTTTATAGTCCTATGCTATATACTCTAACAGCTTTTTACTTTCTAGTAACTATAGTTTTTTGCCGTACTTGTAGTATCTCTTTAGTATATAACTTAGTCCTTTTTCTATTTCTTTATAGGTTGCTTTTACTTAGTACTATACCATCTTGGCTTATTGTCGCGTCTTATGGCGTTAAGTATTTCTTATATTAACTTAACCTATAATCCAATTGATCCTTAGATTATATTTCTATAACTAAGGCATGCCTAGTACTACCTTATCCCGTCTTAATAGTAGGATATTAAAAGATATCTTAATTTATCTTCCTTTAATAGTTATCTAAATAGGTCCTATTTTAAGATTAATAATCTCTCCTCTATAGGTTATTAGATCTCCTAAAATTATAACTAATAGGTAAGGTTGCTCCTTTTATTTATAAGGTAATCCTATTCTCTTAACTGCTATTAGTAAGATATAATTTCGCGTTACTCTACTATCTATTAGCGCTTTAAACTGCTAATCTTACTACTTAATTCGTAAATTTAGGTGTTGTCCTTAAATTCCTTTAAGGGTCTAAGGCTCTACTACTAGCTCCCCCTAGTCCCGTGGGCCTCTACTTTTTCTAACTATTAGCTGCTTAATTCTAATATACTTGGCTTATTCTTTAGCTAATACCTAGTTCGCTTTTTATCTTTAATATACTATAGACACGTATTTTTTAGGTATTTCTACTACTATTGTCCGTCTAAGTATTTTTCTGTAAGAAATCTTCCTGGTTAAAGTACTAAACTTCCTTCCTCTTAGACCTCTGCTGGATGCCATCTATATATATATTTAGCATTCCTATACTATTATTTGTCTGCTATCTAGTATATCCTTATAGGGTATTTCCAATTCTTTTCCTTTGGATTCTTATATATTTCGTATATATTGTCCACGTATGCAATTTATAATAGCGTATAGTATACTGGGTGCTTTAGGTTAACTCTTAGCTTGTCTTTATTCCTAAGTTTAAATCTTTATTATACTAATCTAAACGTTATAACTTTATTTATAGGTACTAAGATATATCTCTTGCTTCTCTAGTCCTCTAAATGTTTCTCTAGATCCTTTAATATTATAATTAAGGCTCCTTTAATATACGTTATAGCCTTTTCTATAATTAGGTGGTCCTAAATAACTTTCTTATCTAGCTATATGTAGAAATCTTCCCACTTATTATTATACCTTTGTCTATACTACTTTTGGTATAGTTACTAGAGTATATACGGTTTATCCGTAAGGAAGTATCTTTTTATTACTATATTATAATAGCCTTTTATATACCGTTCTTTAAACCTAGTTAGAATCCCTAAATCCTCTTTACTTTCTAGTTTGGTAAGCTACTTGGCTCTTAGTGTGCCTGCTCTTGGCCTATTGGTGATTCTTTATACTAGTGCTTTGTCCTTTATACGTCCTAATATACTAAATCTTTTATCTAGTTTCTATTCTTACTATATAATGATTCTTTACCTAAACTCTTCTATAGTTTCTTTTAGTTTATGTCTTACGCTCTAATCCTTAAAGTTGTCCTACTTTTTAATCCTAGTATTAAACTTTTAATCTTTAGGCTAAATACTACGTTCCCCTAGTAAGTCTTCCGGGTTTATATATCTATCTCCTAGTCTAACTACTATTTATATTGTAGATTCTCTAATTTATAAAAAAGCTCCTTGCCTCTTACCTATAGGTGTTCTTATTTGTACTCTAAAATCCTAGTCCCTTAAATTCTTTAATCCTAAGCTTACTTCTAACTTAAGCTTAGCTCCCGCCTTAGTTTAACTAGGCATCCGTAGTATTTTTATCTTATCTTAAGAGTTTTAAATCTTACTTATCTTATCTTAAGAATCTTATGCTATAGGAAACTCTTATCCTAAGCTTATTTGTATGTTTCTAAACTAAGCTACTACCCTACTTTATTAGTTTTTATCCGTTATAGGTCCTTAGGTATGCCTTATTTTATCTTAAGAATCTTAGTCGTCTCTTATCTTGTCTTAAGAATCTTAAGCCTTTGGCCTTTTACCTTTATTAAGTGCTAAAGTAGTTCGCTATCCTACTTCTTTTGCGTCTTATAAAGCGATAGATATTGTATTTAGTGGGGTCTTAATCCCTACTAATGTTCCCTATTCTGTAGTGGAATTATCCTCTGCCTCTAGTATAACATCTCTAAGGTCTGCTCGCTCCCAGTAAGCGGCCCTTATTGCCTTATTGTTATGAAATATTTCGCCTATATTGAATTTATTGTCCTTAATATCCAATCTGCGAACTAGTTCGTTAGTTCCTCTATATTCTGCAGGTGCTGGCTCTTATAGCTAATAGCTTACGCTATACTTAGCGTCCTTATAAATTCGGTATGCGTTATTATAATAGAACGCAAAACTTCTAATTAAACATTCTTTTGTTCCTTGTAGTATATTATTGTCCCTTTATATATATATATTGTTTACTAGTCTTATGCCTTTTACTATATAGTAACTTTGCCTACTTCTATAGTCTCTAATATAATGACCCTGTTTTCCGTAATTTATATAAGCTCCCTTTTTAAACTATTTTTCTTACTATAGAGTTCGCCTGAATGTCTTCTACTATTAAGATCCCTGATTTGGCCTTTACTCCTTAAACCTTTAATTACTTAATCCTTATCCTTTAGGTTTTTATAGTTTGCTCCCTCTCTTATAGGCTTCTTTAGTACTACTTAGGTCCATTAGTTCTGTACTATACTATAGTTTCTAACTTGGCTTTTGTTGTTGTGTATTTTGCGCCTTATATAACTATAGAACTCTATCCTAGCCTCTCTTAGCCTGTTCCCTTTGGAAGATCCTATTATTGATCTTAATTACTTAATTTATTAATTCCCTTAGGGTATCCGCATCTTCTATTAAAATAATTATATCCTAGACTTTAGCCTTAAGTCCTTATTTATACTATACTATAAGCGCCTTATTATTCCACTCTACTTATATTACTAGTATTTGGAACTATATTATATACTTAATTACTAAAGTTTGTTGTATGAGGTTCTAGAGTTTTCTTTTTACTATAGTTGTTTCTTCTAGATCTTTAAATATCTGCGTAAGTCGTTCTATAAATTCTTCCTAACTTAAGAATATAAATCGCACGTCTTAGTTAGTGGTTGTTATTTTATTTACCTATATCTTTATAAGGTAAGGTTTAAACCACTTAAGTGCTTTCCCTAATAAGAATAGTCCTATATAGGCTATCCGATCCACGGGTATAGGTAACTTTACTCCCTCTTATAAGACCTTAAAGTGCATTTATATAAGAAATCCTTTAAGCTTTAACCTCTCTTTTATAAATCTCTTAATTAATAGTAGCTTAATCTTTGCTACTCCTATCCTGTTAAGTCTTTCTTCTAATACTATACAGTTAGCTATTAGCTGGTTAACTATTTCCTATAGTTATCCGACCGTCATAGGTTGCTATAAGTTAGTATCTGCTATATTGGTATCACCTCCTATCCTTAAAGTAGTTACTGCCGTTAATAGCGTTATGGTGGCTGCTTTTGGTGGCATGTTGTTTAACTTCTTATATTAATACTATAACTAGGTAGTAATTATATAACGGAACCTTATAGCAAGAACTACGATGGGCTCGTTATTAGGCTAGGTGTGTAGGAAATGCAAGTATAAAAGTTAACAACGTAATAATAACTGGTGGAGTGGTTGCCTAACAGATTAACTCTAATTGTATTCTAAGAATTACTATAAGGAAGAAACTATCTAGGTAGGGACTAAGGGTCCTTAAATACATAACTATACTCCTATAAAATCCTTCTTGTACGTAATATACGTATGCTCTATTTACTCTGTTATAGATTATATAGATTATACAGATTATATAGATTATATTATATAACCTTAGTTACCATTCCTCATTACATGGTTCTATTAGCTCTATCCTAGACTATGCCTAAATTAACCAACTAGCTTCTTCTGTCTCTTCTTTAAGTAGTTATAACATCGTACTTAAAGCGTCTGTAATAGATAGTAGGCTTCCTAGCTAGTATATTTAGGCGTATTACCTCTTTAAGGGGCTATCGCTTTTTATATATATACCTCGTTCCTTATATATATATTCTTTTATTAGGTAGCCTTATACTATAACTACTCTCTATATAGTAGTTAAGTTACTATATAAGTCTAGTAGTAGAACTACTACTTCGCGTTCTAGTATAGCGCGTAGCATTCTTTTATAAGCCCCTATAGTTCTATATAGGTACTAGTTTTATAGCTTAGTTAATAGCGCTAGGGAGCTTTTTACTAGTACCTTACCGCCTAGTCCTAAGCCCTAGATTTAGAAGCCGTATAGCATTATTAGCCTTACTACTACTATATATAGTAGGCGTATATATTTAAAAGAGGGTCATTATATTAAAGTAGTAATTTATAATACTACTAAAAATACTATAACTTCTTTATAAGTCGCCTATATAATATACTTGTTTTAGTTTAACTTAGAGTCTATTTAAACCCCTAGGACCTTAAGGGTAGCTTCTAGTTTTACTTCGCAGCTCTAGATATTTACTATTAAGGCTAGGTCGCTACTTACCCTTTTTTCCCTTATAAAGTAAATAAACTAGTAATTATCTAGTACGAATTTAGCGCTATATTGTTTTGNCTATATAATGTACCTATTATATGCCTAGTTTAGCCTAGTATAGTTTTCTACTACTATATTTCCCTATATAATTAGGTTTATATTATCTATAAATTCTAGGACTATTATATCCTAGCTATTATTATTATTTTTATTTATTATATTTATTGCCTAATTTAGTCCCTTTACTAGGTCTATATAGGCTTCTACCTTCTATTTATAGGAAAAATCCCTAATAAGGGAAAAACCTAGGTGTATCCTTTTAGTTAGTCTTACGTACTCCACCTACGCTTAGCCTATTTACCTTTATAATATATTTACCTTTTATACTATACTTCTAAGGTATCTTAGAAGGTCTAGGGGGTAGTNNNAGGGTATANTAAGTCGCCTATAAGCCGCCTTTAGCTTAGTAGGGTTGTTTAGTCCCTAAGGGGCTAAAAAGGGGCGTATCTCCCTATGTCCTCCTATTAGATCTTATACACTATCTAAAACTACTANAGGACTTCTTAACCTATAAACTATTATACTNTTTTATATAGGCCCCTACTTATAAATAGTATTTAGGTAATATTATTTATNCCCGCNATAGNNAATAGCTAGTCTTTTACTATATAGTAGTTATAGAANAGTATTATATAGCGTACTAACTATATAGGCTATTTATACGTATAGTATAGTATAGTATTTAGGATATAGATNCTTACTAGATATACGTTTAGTTCTAAGACCTCTATCTATAGTAGAAAGGCGGCTTTAAATTCTGCCTTTATCTATCCTTTATATAGGGAGAAAGTTAATATTATTTATAGNGTGCTCNANNTAGTTCCTCTCTACGCTTTTACCGCCTTCTTTTAGNATCGTTTCTACTTAATATCTACCTATCTTGCGATGTATATAGTAGATCTCCACTTATACTAGTAGCCCTATATCCTATATTATTATTATAGTGCTCTACTAGCGTAGCGCTAAGTGTTATAGTAGCTCTTATATTTCCTATTCTCTCTCTACTACCTATAGATAGAGGGCTTTTTAACTTATAAGCTTAGGCATAATGCCTCTTTATAGGGCCCTTGCTCCTTATATACGCTCTATTATTTAGCGTATCTCCTTCTCTACTAGGTGGCCTTATACTATAAATGCCCTCTATATAGCAGTTGCTTCTATATATACGTCTAGTAGTAGTAGTACTACTACTTTACGTTCTATTACGGCATGTAGTGTCCTTTTATAGGCCCCTATAATTCTATATAGCTATTATTATATATCTCTAGTAGTTTANATATAAAGAAAAGAATTAGAATTAGAAATAAGGGTAATCCTTATATAATACTTATAGGTATTAGTATTAATTCGCTTTTATAGCCCTTAATTATAATTTTTATAGTACACCCTATTAGAAAGGCTTAGATAAACTTAATTATCTAGTTTAATAGGCCTTTATTTCTTAGGATTTATAGAAGTCTCTTATATAATATATNATTAAATATTCCGCTTAGGTCTAGGCTTAGTATAGATATAATATATTCTAGGTAAGCTTACTATACCGCTTAGATACTANAGGTAATTAGGAAGAGGGCTAAAAGGGTTAATCTTTTCTTTCTTAAGCCTATTTATATCTACGGTAGTAGCTTTATACTTCTGCCGCTTCTTATATACGTTTTATAACTATCTTTTTTAAGAGCCTTTTTAGGGTTAGTAGCTTTCTAAAATAGAGTAGTCTTTTTTTATACCTTTTATAAGACGACTATAGTTATTACTTTAAAGTATTTAGGTAGTTTGCCTCTCTAAAGGTAGGTAGTTACGACGTTAGCGAATAGTATTACTACCGCTTTTACTATAGCTTTAATTGCCTTATTTAGCCTTAACGCTTTACTAGTAGGGAGCTTTTATATAGCGTCCTTTATTTCTTTTACTAATATTATATAACTTATATTAATAGGTAAGGGGTAAAATCAGCTACTAATATTCTATAGGTCTGTTTAGCCCGCGCCTAAAAAAAACCTCTACTAATATTTTAATATTTTCCTTATTATTATTTATATACTAGTTCTATTCTATCTAGTAAAGTATAAATAGGTAAAAGTCCCCTAGCGTCTCTTTAGCAGCTCGCCTACTTTACTTTAATATATACTAGAGTCCCTTATTATATAGTTTAATAGGGTTTAAGGTAATTTCTTTTAGAAATTAGCGCTAGCTATTTCTACCCTCCTTTTATATTATCTTCTTAGGCCTATNCTTTAGGGCCTTATNGCTCTATTAGTAGTAGGCTTTATTTATTACGCTATACTATTACCTTNCCCTTTTTNCGCCTATAAGTAGTTANGCCGTTTCTANTNNCTATTTACGGTAGGCGTATTTTCTAGGCTAGGCCTTTAGGTAGTATTCTTTTAAGTAGTTACTTATAATCCTTTAGATATTCTCTAGTAATACCTAAGGTATAGCTACTAGCCTATTAGTAACTTCCTAGGTATACTTTTTTAAGTTAAATTTCTTAGTAATATATCTTTAGCAGGTTTGTTACGCTAATATAGCAATATTAAGCGTTATCTGTACAGGTATATAGTCTAAGATAATTACTAGCTTATCTACTTTATAAGGAAAAGAAGGGTAAGTAGTAACCTAGCCTTAATAGTAAATATCTAGGGCTGTGAAGTAAAACTAGAAGCTACCCTTAGGTCCTAGGGGTTTAGGTAGACTTTAGGTTAAACTTAGAATAAAGTATATTATATAGGCTACTTATAAGGAGAGTAGTAGTATTTTTAGCGTAGTATTATAAATTACTACCTTAATATAAGGGACCCTCTTTTAAATATTATACGCCTACTATATATAGTAGTAGTAAGGCTAATAATTGCTATACGGCTCCTTAAATCTAGGGGCTTAGGACTAGGCGGTTAGGTACTAGTAAAAAGCTTACTAGCGCTATTAGACTAAGCGTATAAAAACTAGTGCCTATATAGAACTATAGGGCTTATAGAAAGAATGCTAAACGCCGCTTATACTAGAACGTGACAGTAGTAGTTCTACTACTAGACTTATATAGTTAACTTAACTACTATATAGAGAGTAGTTATAGTATAAGGCTGACCAGTGAATAAAATAATACTAAATACTAAAACGTAATATAAGGAGAGACGAGGTATATATATGAAGACGATAGGCCCCTTAAGAGGTTAATATGCCTAAATATTACTAGCTAGGAAGCCTACTATCTGAATTACAGACGCTTTAGTACGATTGTTATAACTACTTAAAGAAGAGTCAGGAAAGCTAGTTTGTTAATTTAGGTATAGTCCTAGCGTTATGAGCTAGTAGAGTACCATAAGGTAATGAGGAAGGAGTTACTAATATAGATAGAGTTTACTATGCAATTATAAGATAGGTAGATCTTAAATCAAAGTAATATATAGAGGTAGTAGTAAATATAAGACGTAGCCGTATATAGAATAACCTATCTAAATAAGTTCGTATAAGAATTATGTGGACGCAATTAACGTGAGCTAAGTAGCTTAGGAAACCCTTAAATTCCTTCTATTTATATATAATTAAAAGAGAAAGGTCATTACCCTCTAAAGGGTATACGATACTATACGTATTTCGTGCCCCTGGATATAACTTACTTATATTATTAAGTTAATAACAAATAAATACCCTATAGTTTAATACTAACTCTTTTCTTATATAAAAGGACTAACGAGGGAGTAATAATCTATAGCCGTTTTTTACTATATATTAAGGTCCCTAGGTCAAATATATCTAATATCTATATTTTAAATATCTTACCTTAAATATATAATATTATGTTATTTATCACTTAATGTCTAATTTAGATCCCTATTAGGCCTATATAAACTACTTTTTAGTTACCTTTAATAATATCTACCGGTGGCCTATTTAGTTAGATATTAATATACTACTATTTTATAGCTAACCGCTTAGTAAGGGACTAGCTACCTACTAGCGTAGGCATAAATAATATTACTTAGGATACTCTCTAATAATTAGGGGCATATAAAATTAGTAAAAATAGCTTATAGGTTAAGGAATTCTTTAGTAGTTTTAAATAGCATATAAGATTTAATAGGAGAGACACTAAATATACGCCCTATTATTCTAGCCCTTAAGGACTAAATACTACCCCGCCTAGCTATAGGCGGCTTACTAGGCGAATTTCTAGACCCTTTTACTACTCCTTTAGATTTTCTAATATACCTAGGAAGTATAGTATATAAGGTAGACTAGAAGATATAAAAGATATACTAGCTAGGAAAAGGCGGAATAAATAGAACTAGCTAAAAGGAAATACTTAGGATTTTTCCCCTTATAGGGCTTTTTCCTATATAGACCATAAAGGGGACTAAATTGGGCAATAAATAGAATTAATAATAATAATTATATAGGTGGTTATATAGCTAATTATAGAACCTTCGTAGTATATTAGTGCTGTATTAGTAGAGCTTTAAAGCTCTATATAAGGTTTTGAGTAGAGTTTCGAGCAGAGCCTTGTGCAGAGCTTTGAGCAGAGCCTCGTATAGAGCTTTAAGCAGAGGCTTTGTGCAGAGCTTTGAGCAGAGCCTCGTATAGAGCTTCGACCAGAGCTTCGACCAGAGCTTCGACCAGAGCTTCGACCAGAGCTTCGACCAGAGCTTCGACTAGAGCTTCGACGGAGCTTTAAGCAGAGCCTCGTGCAGAGCCTTGTGCAGAGCTTTATATAGAGTTTGTATTCGTGCAGGCGTTCGTGCAGACGTCGTGCAGGCTTCGTGCAGGCTTCGTGCAGGCTTCGTGCAGGCTTTCGTGCAGGCTTTTGTGCAGGCGTTTATGCAGGCAGCGGAAGAGCAATAAAGCAGGTAATAAGGCCCAGAGTTAGTCTAGATACAATAAATTAGCTATTTAGGTATTCATCTACTATAAATATTAATATAGGAGGTTAAATATTAAGGATTGGTAATAGTTAATAGCTCTGGCTAAATATTTACTATTTTAGTGGTAATATTTAAGGNAAAATGTAGCAGTAACTATAACGCCATTTATAATAATTTTGGCAGCGTTAGAACCGCCTTATAAAGCTCTAGAATATAACGTTGGCCGATTATCTATAAAGGCGTTAGTTTATTATTAATTAATAATAATAGAGTTTTAAGCAGAGCTTTAAAGGGGAGATTCGCTTATTTAAGGCGAAATGTAGTAATAACCACTAGGCCGTTTGTAATAATTTTAGTAGTATTAGAATTACCCTATAAAGTTCTAGAATATAACGTTAGCTAATTATTTATAAAGGCGTTAGTTTGTTGTTGATTAATAGCTAAAACATTTAGTATGGCGCGTGAGTTTATATAAGAATTACATATAAATTGGCGCGAGAGACTAACAAATTTCCGAACCGTGTACCAGACGACAATAACATAAGATGATTAATCTGTTATGTAAGCAGCTTATGATTGGTTGATCGTCTGGGACCGAGATAAGTTTTTCCGTCCCGGCCCGACCCTCCATTACTTCCGCCTGTTCTATTCCAATTCTCCCTTCGCACCCTTCAACCATAATGTCTCCCCCCCGCTAGGGTATCCCTTGCCCGCATGTGCTGCGACTACCTATCGCTAATGCTACGCCGCAGCCCTCTCGCTTCCTTCCTCATCATTAGTTGTTTTTAGAGCATCGCTCATCCTTATACCGTTTGTTCCTCCTCTTCGTCTCGGTCGTGGTCGCACTCGCCATTTCGTTTCCAGACACCAATGCGGAAATCTTGAGCTGGGAAGACAGTCAATTCACGGTATATGCATAATGCAGGTTTCAAAACATAAATTATTTTTGGAACCAGTCAAATTATAACCCAACTCACAGGGCCTGCAAACTATCAGGTTGACAAATAAACGAACCAGAATAATAACATAACGAAACCCAATGTCCATGTCCTCCATTGAGCATATTACCATGCCCATATGATCTCCTCCAACCAATTGTGCACGGGACGTGTCCCTGCGTCGTTAATACATGTCCTCGCCCTCATAATACCTCCCACCCTCTCCCTCTTCATAGCCATGCTCATATCCCCTATCATCTACCCCCCAGTAACCTCCCCCAGCATCACCCTCCTCATTTTCGTATGTCTCATAGCCACCATAATCGTCCTCGTGTTCCTGAGTGTGAGCTCCCTCAACCTGCCCATCGTAGGTGTTGTGGTAGTCATCGCGATAGATGGTATCGCCCTCCCATCGTATGTACCCATTTTCCTGCCCCTCATCACCATAGGCACAGGAAGAGCTGTCGTCGTTTTCGTAACCTTTATGCTCCTCATACTCCTCGTAATACTCCTGACTCTGATACTCGACGCCATATTCCTCGTGTCCGTGGCCCTTGTAGAAGTCATAGTCATCTTCACCATAGTCTCCAGATTCAGCGTTGTTATCTTCCTCTTCTCCTCCCTTGTCATCTTTAAGTTCCTCCTCATCTTCTTCGAGTTCCTCCTCATCTTCTTCAAGTTCCTCCTCATCTTCTTTAACTTCCTCCTCGTCCTCTTCAAGTTCCTCCTCGTCCTCTTCAAGTTCCTCCTCGTCTTCTTCAAGTTCCTCCTCATCTTGTTCAAGTTCCTCCTCGTCTTCTTCTACTTCCTCCTCATCTTCTTCGAGTTCCTCCTCGTCTTCTTTAATTTCCTCCTCATCTTCCTCAACTTCCTCCTCATCTTCTTTAACTTCTTCCTCATCTCCTTCAACTTCCTCCTTCTCCTCCTCCTCCTCCTCCTCCTCCTCCTCTTCCTCCTCATCTTCTTCTTCTTCGAGTTCCTCCTCCTCTGTAGGGGTCGTATCATCTAGGTCCGGTATGTCTTCTTCGTCTTCGTCACATTTTTTAGACTCATGTTCTTCAGGATGTTCTTCCTCGTAAGTTGTGATCTCGGCATAATACGAAGTGTGGATTTTCGTCTCAACTGTCTCGGCACGATAGGACGAAGTGACTTCCTCGGTGAAAGCTGAATGCACATGGTCATCGTGGTTGTCAGGCCCCGTAGAAGCTTTGATGGTCTCGGAGTTCCCGATACCGCGATGCGGTGGAGGATGCGAGGGCGGCATATATCCGTGGCCAACTTCGTGTCCATTAGCTCCATGGCGGCCATCGGCATGGCGGCCATGCCTCCCTCCGCGATGATATCCACTAGACCCGGCCCGTCCGTGGCTTTGGAGACTGTTAAAGCTCGAGAGCACAGTCCCCAAAAAGTTCGACTTGTTGGGAGAAGGGCCCCTGCTGGAAACCGGCTCCAGGCCGCCTGGGAAAGACCTCTTCGGCTGCTGAAACCGAAGCCCTCTCTCGCCCACGATGCTGTTAAACTCGTCAGGCTTCGGCGGGGCAATTGGCGGTCCATTACTGGGCGTGAAGCCCCTGTTTTCTTGCGGCACGGGCTGTGGCGGGAGAGGCTTCCTCTCCAGAGCATTTCCCGTCAGGCGTCGGGTTGGAAGCTGTGGTTCTCTTCGACTTGATGGGACTGTCCTCTGGGGGAGAGCCGGAGCTTGGCCGGCCTGGCCCTGCACCGGACGCATCACCCCTGGCTCCGGACCGCCAAATGATGGCCTTTGGGGAATGCTTCGCGGTAGCATGACAGATGGCAGTGGCTTCGCGCTTGGGGTACATGAGGAGCCAGCTCCCCCTGAGCCTCCTCCGTGGACATTGGTGGCTGCCAGCGTGGTAGCATTCTTGACAGTCGGCGTTGGCGTTACGTGAATGTTTCCGAAGAACATTGAGGATTGGCCGTTATATTGGCCCAGACTAGAAGACGGAGCCTTCAGGTTGATGGCCGAGATAAGCTGAGATGCAGGAGTGCCTCTGACCCCGTTAGATGGGCTTGTTCCCACCAGCCCAGCTCCGAGATCCCGTAAAGCCACCATTCCTCCCGGGACTAGGCACGCAGGCACTGGCGATGATCTCCCTTTGATCATTGCTGGATCTGGCTGAGATGCCTGAATCGTTGCGCTCACAGAGTTCTCCCCGGGAACCGGGGCTCTCGGTACGAATTCTCGAGACTGGACTCCTCCAGGGATTGACTCGATCGGCTTCGTTAACACGAGATTGCGTCTCGAGCCTGGTATCGGCTCAGTCCTTGTCTCATTGCTCTTCTCGGCGGCCAGGAAGGATTGCTGGCAAGCCGTCCACTCTGGATCCCACGCCGCAACCACTACCTTCTTGTATTGCTTAAACAGAAGGGTAACAACACTGCGCTCTTGCACCGTCATCGCCACTCCGCCATTCTGTCTGTGCACGGCGTAGAATATGGCAGCGTGTCCCTCGCTGTTCCGCCAGGTGATATCCGCATGGCTGTCTAGTAGCAGTCTCGTTACCTTGTCGCCTCCCGCGCGGACCGCAATTATCAAAGCCGTCCAACCGAGCTTGTCCTTGGCGTTGACGTCGGCCCCAGCATTGCGGAGAATCTCCACCGGGGCGAGGCGACGGTCCTCGCAAGCGTACATTAAGACTGCGCGGCCTCTCTCGTCCCTGGCGTTGATGTCCGCCTTCCTGTCCAGCAACAGCTGCACTCCAGCCTTGTTCCCGGCCGCAACGGCCTCAAAGAGGGCGGTCTTCCCGTGGCCGTCAACGGCATTGACCTTGGCACCGCGATCTAGCAGCAGGCGAAGGACGGCAATGTGGCTCTTGCGCGCGGCAATGTGCAGGGCGGTTCTGCCCTTGTGATCTCGCATTTCGAGATCTACGCCTCCTCCTACATGCTCTAGAAGAATTCGCACAATGCTCGTGCTCCCCAGACCCGCAGCCTGGAACAGGGCAGAGCAACCGTCGCGGTCCTGGGCGTTGGCAGGGGCGCCGCGCGCCAGAAGGAGCTTCACAGATGCCCCGTGTTCGCGAGTGACGGCACAGTGCAGTGGGGTCTGCAAAGCGATATTGGTATTAGACACTAAATCTGCGGCGTGATCGAGCAGGGCCTGCTGGATGGCCGCGCAGCCCTGGGTAGCCGCGAGGTGCAGCGCCGTCTGGCCGTCGTCGGCTTGGATGGCCGGGTTGGCGCCCCTTTTGAGGAGGGCTTTGATCATGGGTAGATGGCCGCATGAGGATGCGACGTGCAGCGGCGTTCTCTTCTGTCCGTCTTGACGGTTGACAGCGTCTCTGTCCAACTGCGGGGCGGCGGCGGCAAGGAGTTTGTGTAAGCCGTGCATGGCCCACAGATGGAGCCACGTGATGCCGTAGAGCGGTTCGGGTTCAGGTATAACTGCCGGGCAGGCCTTCTTGGCTTGGGCAAGGACCAGATCGGTCCGGTAGGCTAGGTTGATGAAGCCTGCTAGCAATGACTCGGACGGCCATCCCAGCAGCTCCAGGAGGCTCAATGCGCTTGCACCATTGACATCTGCCAACGCGACGTGTCTCGCCCAAGCTGATCCGGCGTATGACACGAGTTGGAGCTCGGAGCTACGATTGGCGTCCTTGTCCCATCCGGTCTCCTTCATGGCTAGCACGAGGTAGCGGATACAGCAGCTCCCCAGGAAGAGATGAGTCTGCCGAACCACAGCGTCGAGCTCCCGCGGAGCATTACTAGGGGCACCCGCCGATAGGCTCTCCAGGCCATCTGAGATGAGGAAATCCTTGACTAATCTATGAATGGGATGGACCACCTTCCGATTTTGCATCACAGTAATCTCGGCCAGGCCATGTGTTGCTGTCCTGACCCAAGATTCCATGAACTCATCATGGCGATTGCGTTCGTAGGCCTCACCCCTTATGTAGTCCTTGGCACTGGCGTGAGGTTTCTTGGTGTTCAAGGCCAGAGCCAGTCGGACTTCTGCAAGAGAGAGTGGTCTGGTAGAAAAGCACGCCCACTTCAGCAAGCCGAGTGCCTGGCTCGCTTCCGCTTGTCTCGGGCTCCGAACGATGTTTTGGAACACGCTCTTCAGGAGACTCGCGATGTCACTAGCTGGTATGGTGTCGAAGACTTGTTGGATCGCAGAAGAACCTCGAGTCCCGAGGAGCTTTATCCCTTCCACGAAAATAGTAGCTGGAAGGAAAAGGCCCTCAGCTCGGGTGATGACCAGGTCCTGGCAGCTTCGGTCGTAATTAAACAGGCGGCGGCGCACCCATCTCTCAACTCCCAAAGTGTTCTGCTCATCCACCTGGATGAAAGCCGAAGGGAATGGATCAGTTGAGGGATACGGACTAATCGAAATGCAAACATGGACGCAATGACCAGGTTCACCCTTGGGAGACAGGGACTTATCAACGAGCTTGCAGAGGTCTTGGACCAGGCTCCGCGCAACCCCTTCGCCACACTCGTCAACAGCATCGATGAAGATGCGCAGAGAGTGCGTCCGAATAATTCTAGGCACAGCCTTGATGAGGGCGTCGAACAGCTCCTGCGCGATCCAGACAACCCGCTGGCCTGCTGGCAGCAAGGCTCGAGCTCGTTCGAATTTGTGCATCAAGCCTTCAAAAGCCTGTGGGAAACGCGACGCGAGCTGGTGGACGAGGCTTCGCATGAGTCCGAGGCGTGTTCTCTGGAGCTCATCCCCGGAGGAGATAAAGAAGGAGATGGTATAGGTGTGGTCTGCGCCGGGAAGGCGATGGAGCAGGTGTTTCATCAGTGTTGACTTTCCGCATCCGGGCTTGCCCCTTAACCAGAGGAGGCCGCCTCCCTTGGCGTCTTCCCACTCCTTGAAAGTTGGATCAGCAGTGAGCCACTGGCAGGTGTCATTATCGGGAAGCTTGATTTCGCTCTCTCGGGTGCTCATCTCGGGGAATGATAGAGAGTCGAGAAAGGCCTCACTTGCAGCGGGAGCATTATGATTATCGTTCTTTAGTCTCCCATTGGGACAAGCTGAGTACGTGTTAACAATGAGATTCAGAGTTTAAAAAAAGAAAAAGAAAACCCCTGGTAATCGAGAGGTCTCATTTACCTGCAGACTCTATGGCCTCTTTAATCTCACGGACGATCAACTTGTAGTTCGCATCATCCCTGCTCGCGAAACGGGCGATCGACCGATGGTCACACCCCATCATGGGAATCAACTTCTCCCCAGGGAAGCCCAACACGCCTGTATACTCGTTGACAACCTATTTTTCTTGTCAGTGAAACAACAGCCACTGGGAACTGTTTTTCCCGGCAGGAGAATCTCGACCTTACCAACTCATTCAACGGTGGCGTGACGTTCTGCTCATAGCACGACACGACCCTGATGCCCGCGGCCTGGTTGCGGAAGTTGACTGAGATCTCGTGCAGTCCGCCCGCGTCCTTCTCCAGGCTCTTGAGCAGATCGGTTCGGGCCCGGCCCCAGAGCTGCGATCCGGCGGCGAGGCTGGCGTTGATGACGTTGGCGAGTAGGAGCGGCCAGGTGACAGAGTCGGAGCCACGGTGCGGCGTGCTCAGGAAGATGATAGCCTTTGCCGATTCCTTGATGCCGGGATAGTCGCGCTCGTCTAATCGGGCTTGGATCAAAGCCTAGAAAGAATGGAGTGTCAACCTCATTTGCTTCCTTCTAAGGCCAAGACACAGAATTATGTGGGTCACGCATGGGCTATATCATGGAAATACCTGCTTTAATACCAAGCCTCCCATGCTATGACACAGAAAGACCAAGGGGCGGTGCCGTAGCCGCCCACGGCGGGCAGCAATAAGTTGGGTGAGGAAGCTCCGCGAGATGGACGTGAGGTCCCAGTTGGCCTTGCTGAACAGGACCCTGAAATCATACCCAAACGAGTAGACGCGGGCGCCAGGGATCTCATGGGGCAGGAAGTCTCGTAGCCAGAACGGGCCGTCGTTGCCGTCCACCATCCACGTGTAGTGCGCATGCCCGTTGATGCCGTGGATGGCGATGATGTCTGCGCTAGTGGTGGTGAGATGTTCGTCGTCGAGCCGGCTCAGGAGGCTAAGGCCTAGGGCATTAGTGCCAGAGACCCTCAGCGATGGAGACGGAGATGCGACTGGTGCGAGTCGGATTGTAGGAGTTGGGGACAAGGTGGATGGCTGGGTCTTGAATGATGATGAACCCGCATACTTGTCATGTGTCGCTAGGTTCAGACTTTGCCAAGAAGCATTCACCAGTTGAGTTTGTGGGTACGAGCCCATGTTGACAGTCCTCTAATGGTGGAGAGCACGATGAGTGGAAAAATCTCAGTCAGGATGGAGAGTGTATTTTCAGGGGCTCGACAAGATGGTGTATGTGGCCTTGATATCTAGGCATACCGTATGGAGATTCCAGGTACGTTATATATCCTTCCACAAAGCCCCTGAGTGTTCTGGCCCAAGAACAGATGTGGTCATCCACTTTCGTCTCCGACTTGCGGGCGCTTATCAGAGGCGTAGTCACCTTGGGTTCCTGAAATTGTGTGGAAAAGGTGTAGTACTTGAGAAGTACTGATATGATCTAATTTTAAACGTTATATCCTAAAATAACTAAGTATGATGCTGTTACATCCCTTGAGGTCAGTTTCAATTTTCACCCCTGCGCGTAACACGTAATTAGCTTCCGTCATGGCTCTAATGGCTGCTTGGAAGCCGGAAGGATTTTTGATTCGGCCACTCATCGAGGAGCTGAAGAAGTTGTAAGCCCGCCGCCTGGCGCCCTGGCCGTCGATAGGCAACTCGCCCTTTTTAGAGACAAGGGCCTCCAGCCTTGGCGGAGACTTCTATGCAACCGAGATAGCGGCACTGCACGATCAAATCATGAGGCGTGCCTCTTCAGGCGCCGCGCTGTAGATGCTGGAGGTCCAATATATTTACACGCACACCCCTAAGGCACGGTGGCCGATGAGCACATGTACTGTTGCACCTAGGGACAATAAAAAACTTTAAATTTGTATATAAAAGGCACCTATAGGCTTTTAAACTCTTGGGGAGAAATACCTCTTAGTATAATATAATTAGTTCAAGATTTTGCAGGACCTTACAAGACTAATGTATAGTGATTTGATTAGCTTAGGAGTTTACAAGGGTCCACAAGCGTGACGCTAAATCCCTAGCGTTACGCCGTGGCGGGATTTTTCCCCGGGGATCTGATTTATAAGATAACCTCGTCCTGCATCCACCATCAGGCTGAGAAATACTGAATTCTTGTGGCTTTCTATCCTGAAGTTAGGCCATCAATTGGGCAGTTGCAATGCCCAGAAATGGACCTAGCGGCTACCGTCCACCAGTCGGCCATGGCTTTGTGCCCTTTTGGCGCCCTCAGCAACATGGAGCACGTCGTGCTTGTCATTGCTGGAGATTTAAACCCTTTTGCAACTCTTCTCGCCATGGACTGGGCTCATCTCACTTCAAACCCCTCCAAGAAGCCAAGTTAGCCGATTTGTTTGGGCATTTCGAACTACCTTTTTTTCAGAAGGTTCTCATATCTTAGGCTGCTATATTGTACTTGTTGTCGCTTCAATATGGGGTTCTCAGGTTTCGCGTCATTACTTGCTTACTTATTCCTACTTGCCGCACTGCTTCTCTATGGTGAGTGCCTCCCTTCATCCTTTAAGTCCTTTCAGTCCACGAATCCCAAAGATACCTAACCTGCGCTGCTGCTACAGGGATACCAATCTGGGGATGTCCCAAGGACATTGACGGATCCATCGTCGAACTGTCCACAAACACCACAGGCTTTGTGAAGCTGGAATTGGGCTATTTCGGTACGTGAATATCGTCCCGGGAGAGATATGAAAACCCTTCCTAAGCCTGAAACCACGTGAGACTAACCTCTATCCCCAACCAGGCGTCTGCGTCTCCTACCCCTTTTCCGAAGCCAGCGACGCCAGCAGCAGCAACACGACCCAGTCCGGCCAGAGGCAATGCATCGCCTCCTTTGACACTGCTAGACTGACGCCCTCTGAGCTCGCCGCGGAGCTCATCCGGGGCATGAACCTGACCATCACCCCAAGCGGACAGTACAACGCCTCGCTATCCTCGCTGATCCAGGCCGCGAGCGTGCTGCGCGGCGCGGGGCTGTTCGGCACGTCCCTGCCAATTGCCGCGTTTAGCCTGCTCAGCGCCGCCGGGCCCCTATTCATCATCCCGCTGTTCTTCAACCTGGCCCGCCGGCGCAAGATCTGCAACGTGCTGCTGCTGCTGGCTGCGCTGTGCGCCAGCCTCGGGCTCATGCTGGCCGGCGCGTCGACGTTTTCGCTGCTGCAGGTGCAGGCGGCGCAGCGTGTTGTCGGGACTCTCAGTCTCCCTGGCGCATCCGCAGAAACCGTCTTCGCTGGGCCGGGCCGGGTGGTCGCCCCCATGCTGCGGTGTGGCCTCGGGCTGGCGGCCGCGTTCGTGGTGCTGATTGCCATGATGGCCTTTGTGCGCCACGGTGGCCATCTGGACGACCGTCCACCGTCAGCCCAGACGAAAGCCCCTGTGGCCGGCGCCGGCGCCGGCAACAAGAATCGCAACTGGGGTCGGTGGAATACCCGGCAGCGGTCGATGGAGCTCCCGAGGTATGGAAGGCAGGTGCCGGGGAAGGGGTTTCCAGCGCCGAGAGGTCGGCAGACTAGAAACCATCGTTACTAGAGGGGGAAGGATGGTTGGTAAGCTACGCATGCTGTGTCGTGGGGCTCAGATGTCAGCACCCAGCTTAGTGGTTTTACAATCAGGCCTTGCAGCTGGTTTAGAGGTGGTATCATGGAGCTCTAAGATACGGTCTGGTACATCTTCTAAGGGTCCTGCTGTATGTATCTGCAGAATCTACATGGTATTAGATTCCATAATCATTGAAGCGAGGCCATGTCACGTCAAAGTGCGCAACAAGCTGCTTGCTGGAACCACTGCTCCTCAATCCGATCGAGCGCATGTCACGTCAAAGTGCGCAACAAGCTGCTTGCTGGAACCACTGCTCCTCAATCCGATCGAGCGCATGTCACGTCAAAGTGCGCAACAAGCTGCTTGCTGGAACCACTGCTCCTCAATCCGATCGAGCGGGAGCTTTGCCAGGACTGTAATCCTGTTTTTCGTCTCCTATCATTACCTCCTGCCACTGGCGAATGCAGTATTCTGGCGGATGGTCATTGCCAGCGAGGAGCCAGGCCGAATCGGCCAACTCTCACTCGCTAGCATCGTCTGAACCAGCGTCTAGAGCATCCGTCACGTCCGCGCCCGTCTCATAGCCCGCCTTATCTTCCGACCCGGGGTCGCTCTAGGCCGAGCCTTGAGAAGGGCGGGAATCGTCTGATGGACGACAACCCATAGTTAGTTCAAGCCTCTAGTAGGAAGCTAAAGAGGAGGGAGGGTAGAGTAGAGCAAGCGTAGGAGCAGAGCGAGGACGAAGAAAGGTGAGAGGAGGAGTCGATGGAGAAGGCCGACCAGTGGGAGAAGAGTGAAGTGGGTTGAAATGACGAGGGGAGGTGAGGAGAGATGGAAGGAAGCTTCTTGAAAGAAGACACCAACAGATGGGGAGGCCGTCGGAAAGATACTGGGCGGCAAGAATATTGGTGCCATTTTAGGTCCTCTTTGATGACTGTTTGAGAAGTTGGAAATGTGAAATCGCGCTGATGGGCGCTAAGGGTGGCAGATTTATAGCAGAAAACAGCGTCACAAACCACTAAAAACGGGGGTCAATCTGCCGTTGGATCGTTTAGAGTTATAATTACATTTATTATTAAATAAATTTAAACTTTTATAAATCATTAACTTAAATATTAAATATTATAAATATTTATTAAATAGTAGTAAATTTATTAGCATATAAAGTTGGTTTATTTTGGTGTATTTTGGGTGGCTCGCTTGGGTGGCTGGGTGGCTAAGGAGTTACTTTAATAAGCCTATTCTTGAAACTCCTTAATAAGTGTTAAGACGGGAGTGCAGCGGTGGACATTGAGATACGATAGCTCGAACAAATTAAGTAGACAGGAAATAGCAGTTACAGTTCGGAAGCTCATAGGCCTGTATTTTCTTCATTGGCGTGAAACATCAGTCTGATCACATGAATTCGAAAGTTGTATGTCGGATATCAATAACCATGAGGCCAAAGCTTCATCTGAATAAGCTATAGATACTAATCTGGAAGCTATTTTAATCTCGGGCGCAGCCAAAGGCGGAGCCTTATTAAATTGCCTCAACCGGAGGACGCATAAGTTTCTCGTGAACACCCCACATTACAATCCATTGATGGAGGAAGATCGGACGAAGTCCGTTAGCTCATCGTATAAAGGGTATCCAAACGTGCGTACGCGCCCGATAGGCAACGTACTCGTCTCCGAAAAAATCGACAAGATGCTTCTCTTCATCTACGCCGGATTATGTTAGCATAAAACAACGAGGAACTGACAGTAGTGAAATACGCTTACGTCTAATCCTTATAGAAAAGAAATACCACAATACGCCCAGATAACCCAGAAAGCTCACGATATTCCCCAGCACAACCTGTGTTCCTAGCCCCCACCAAAAGAAGCCAAAGTAAGACGGGTGCCGCAGCCATGCATACAGCCCTGTCGTTACCAGTTCATGTCCTTCATTCCTTCTACTCTGAACTTGGTGGTTGAAGTTCGTACCCGCTTGCGCCATGGCGACGCTCCGCACACTCTGCCCAATTACAATCATGGCGAGGCCGATAGTTATTGTGGAGGGATGGTTTATATGGGACTGCCAGTCCGGAAAGAAATAGGACGTTATGAGGGTTTCAAGGAAGGCGATAGTGTGCGCCTGCTGGTAGCGCTGGCCATTAGTGAGAAGGAATGAGGCAACGGTCGCAAGAGGCGTGTTGTAAGCGGCGGTCGTCCAGAACTCGAGGAAATGGAAAAGGGAAAGAGCCGCTAGGAAGAACGCCGCGCGCCAGAAGTTGTTGTTGTAATACAGAAGGAGGAGGGTCATTAGAATGCTGACGCCGAGTGTTGTGCCGAGCAAGAAGGCACGCAGAGCAATACCAGCTAGGGACCGCTTGCCATTAGCGTAGAACTCTTTAGCTAGAGAGTTTGGAGAAGCATGTTGCAGGGTGGAAGCTTCACGAGCGCGCAATGCAGCATCGAGGCGGGGCGTCCAGGGACCTTGTTCTGGCGGGCGATTGACAGGCCATGAGATCTCCGGACGAGGAGATGTAGGAGGGGATTTCGAAGAAGATTTTGAGGAAGATTTTGGCTTTGGCGTACCGCTGCCGCTAACAGAAGCAGCAGGTTCAGCCATGTTCCGCTATATGATATGTCTTATGCACCTGCTATGCAAGATTAAGGTGAAATCAGAAGCAGGTAGCGAGACAAATAGTTCGGCAGGTGAAATGCAATGCGCATTATCGAAAGAGCCAGGAGAAAAAAAATACGGCCAGGCTGCTTTAAACGAAGGAATATAACGGCGCCAGAAGAACAATATGAAGCTCTGAACACTTTGAAGTCGAATCCGGCGGTGATGTCGTCGCTAATTCTGCCACCGCCTTCGGGACAGGAAAATGTCCCTCCGAACCGACCCCGAATTCGACATCACAAACAAACCCTCCTTCTTGCAATCATTTCCTGTATATTACTCGGCGAAAATTATAGAACTAGTCCAAAAATGGCTCTTTCAGATAATAAGCAGAAGATGCTACGTGGCGAACTCTACTACGCTTTCACACCTGAACTAGTGGCTGCTAGAGCCCGTTGCAAACACGCCTGCGCCCGCTACAACAATGCAGGAGAAGTCTCGCGCAGACGTCTGACCGAGTTATGGAGGGAGTAAGTATGTCTTGTCGTTTCCTCTGTCCTTATAGCCCCTTCTACCCTGCATTACTGGCTATATCCTATCCTTGCTTGTATTTCTGAATGCAACGTAAAAGGCTGACATCGTCTCGCAGCATAACAGACGACAAAACCCCGTTACCTCATCCAGCCACTACACCAGAAGAAGATGAAGCATTATTTGATAACGACCCCTGGGTCGAACCTCCGGTCCACATTGATTATGGCACTAATATCCGCCTTGGTGACAACGTCTTCCTAAACTTCAATGCTGTTTTCTTAGACACCTGTCTCATTTCCATCGGCTCCCGCACACTCGTCGGACCAAACGTTTCCTTTTTCTCTGGCACACATCCCCTCGACCCAGCGCTCCGTAACGGGACACAAGGTCCTGAGCTTGGTAAAGAGATCCAAATTGGGGAGGATTGTTGGATCGGTGGAAATGTAGTTATATTACCAGGTGTGACGCTGGGCAGAGGATGCGTGGTTGGTGCAGGAAGTGTGGTAACTAAAGATGTTCCGGATTTCTGCGTTACTGCGGGAAATCCTGCCAGAGTTTTGAGGAAGATTGAGACGCAGATGGATCCTTCGCAGAGAGGCCCAGTGTCTACCAAAGACCAGGTTATGGGGGCCGAAATGCCTATGGCCCAGCGAGCCAAGAAATTGTCAGAAAGACTGCAGATCGAGACTCGGGGTGTTCCAGAGCTTGCAAAGGAGCTTGAGGTTACACTTGGTGGGCTTTGACCTCACTGTGAAACGAGTCATCGAGAGCTTTTAAGTTGCTCTTTGCTTACTCCAGACGCTCTTTTTCTATTGCTGACTCACAGAAACATGCTTCGTGAATTACGAACTCCTCCGGAATGAGAAGAACTTGGGTTGTAGAAGGTTCGCGCATAGACATTAGATCTGTCGCAAACCACTTGTAACAACCAGCATGCTCAATCTAGCCTAAGGCAGAGTGGAGTAGCACCGCCAACATTGGTGCGAGTGAATAGCGATGCAATGACAAACGTTGTAGGTGGTATACGTGTGGGAGCACATCACAGCTGGGAATACGTTGTTCGGCACCAAATATAAAGAATGAATACGATGTACATGTTTGCATAACCATAGGAGTCCCCTTTATATCCATTAACTCCTTACGAATATGCAAAGAAGCAATCCTCGCATCGTTATGCCACTAATAAAATTTAATCGCTAGTGTTTGCGTCCTGATGACGCCCGCACATGCTTGTTTCCTCTGATTGGTTAACCAAAGCAAGACCAAACAGGTCAAATTGGGGTTCGATATGCAGCACCACATGTGTGACACATGTAATGTTGTGCACGCTACCAGCTTCAATGTTGTCGGGGAATGCCGGACGTTTTCACGCCTGAATGACGTGGATTTACGCGTTGACTTAATGTGAAAAGTATGCCCTTAAAGTGCCTATCATCGTGCCTATCATCGTGCCTCCAGTCGTGCAAACTTCCACTCTGGCCGCCCGACAGGCTCGGTTAGCTCGTACTTAGAAACGTTTTTGACTCCAGGCTCGTGCATCTGCCGTTGACTCTTAGCGAACAGCTTCAGCCATACTGCATCGGGATTCCTAGTCTCTAATGACTTCTTGATTGCTGTCCGTTCCTCCAAGACGGGTTCTAGCATACTCAAGACGTCGTCGAAGATTTCCTCTCTCACGGACACATTCTCGACAATCGTTGTCAAAAACCGCACAAGGCTTTCCCAGACCAACCGTGTTGGAGCGTCTACGTAATATTCTTGGTTTGCGGCCTGAGTTACCTGGGCAGGTTCAGAGAGAACAATATCGGTCCTCTTCGGAGTTGACTGCGATATGGTCATTGATGTTGAGTCTCCGCTACTTTGAGGTGGCCTTCTGACAGCGCGTGCGGCTCGATGATGGATCTTCGTGATATCCTCCCAGATCCCTTCTATGCGGCTTGTCATGNAATCACCAGCATGTAGGCACATTATGGCAACCACATCCAATGCACCGGAAACAACGTAAGCCTCAGGATCCTCTAAACGGGGAAGGAGAACAGGCCATAAAGTATTAATCAGCGGTAAGAAAGAATTCTCATGAGACGCGAGAGCAGGGAAACTCGTATTCAGTAGAGAGAGGAGCGACGTGCGCAAGCTTGGCGATGGTGACGTGAGGTAATGCTGGGTAAGTTGGGAGATTTTCAGGAGGATATCGAATATTTTGGGAGCCCGCGGAGGGGTTTCTGGACGCTCGGCTGGCTGCTCTTCCTTGGTTTCTTCATCAAAGGAGTCGTTGGCTTGATGTTCCTCTTCATTACTGGCTGGATTCCAAGGTTTCTGGGGGAAAATCCCTTCCATCTTCTCGGCTTTCTCCTCTTCACTCTTCGCAGCATCGATTTTCATCGCCTTAATGACATCCACCACATCTGTCACACTAGCTAGCTTCCACGGCAGTTTGTGATGTGAATCAACATCGCCCGTGGTAATAGCAAGCTGCGGGGTCTTCACGCCTTCTTCCGCAATGCCTTTCAGCACCGAAAAGAGAAGCTCAACCAACTTTGGGTATCCATGAAAGTACTCCAGCGCTGCGAAAATACTTTCAACTAAATCATCAAGATACGGCAACAATGATGGCCCCGAAAGTCGAATCATCATTAGTAGAACTTGGGGAGCTTGAGGGGATATGTCGAAGGTGTTCAGTTTTAACGCGACAGCGTTTACGAGATAGTCGACATTTGAGACAATTAGATCGCCGGCATGCGCATAACCACAGGCGTCAGAAACTATGTTCAAACAAGTAATTGCATGGTTACGGAGCATAGGATTGGAGCTTCCGACAAGATGGATTACAGGGTAAAGCGCGTCGACAAGCTCAGCTCTGAAGCCAACTCTGTTCCGCATAGCTTGCATTGCCACTGTCTCCAATGAAATGGCATGAAAGCGCCAGTCTAACTCTGTCTCAGAATCCGAATTTGTAAGGATATGAAGAGAGAAGGAGTAAAGTTCCTCGAGAAGCTCGGTTCGAAGGCCCACCTGCGACGTGCCCAGATCCAGAAAGTCTTCAATTTCGATGCTATGCTTGGTGTTGAGCTCGAGTAGCTTCAAAGATAACCAAAAACTGGCTAATTGTGGTTCACGTGAGCTAGATCGAGTGAATTCTACGAGGTCTCTGGAAATCATCATTGAAGAATCTGAAGTAGCTAGTTGCTGAAGTAGTGATTCCAGCTCCAACACTGTATCTTCTTGGCCTTTTGAGTTCATGAGAAGAGGTTGAAAGGAAGTTGACTGGTTTTCTGCAGACCAAGTCTTTTTGTCCGTGAGCGAACTTGTTGAACTTGATTCAATAACAGATCCGAATCCTTTGGACTCGCAGATAACATTCGAGACACTGTCTCGGAGATTTGAAGCCATTACGCGGTCAACGATTGTAAGATCAATTCCTTGCTCGCTGAGAATGCGAAAAGCGATAGAAACTAGATGAATAATTTTTCGTTTGGCTGAATCCTCTGGTGACTGCATTATACGCGGTAAAGCTGTGACCCAGCCATGCAAACTTGATCTTAGTAGATTTGCTAGATTTGAATCTGCCCCGAGCATTTGTTTCAATGTTAGTTGAACTTCATCTCGCTCATCCACTCCAGATAGCATCACAAGGGTCTCCACCATCATACCAGTGGATTGGGACAGAGAGACTCGGCAATCTTTGAGAACTCTGATACAAAGTCGAAGCAAGGCTTGACGGACTTCAATTCGGTCATGTTGACGTAACTTGACAATGTTTGCCAACGCAAGCTTAATCTGGCCAGCAGTAGCCTTGAGCCAGGAAAGGGTGAGGCCTTCGAATTTGGGTGATTTTCCATCATCCTCCGTATTATCTGGAAGGTCCTTTGTGTGCGCGTCGCTGAGTACAATATGAAATAATTCGGATAACACATTCAGTCCACCTTCGAGGAGTCTGAAAGATCTCCGAGATTTGGTACTCAGAGTCAAGACTCTGGTTAGTGATGATACAATTCCTGGTAAGAAGCTGGCTAGTGCGTCTCGTTCCTCCACCGCAGAGCAAACTGCTTTTAGAGCTGCGAGTGCTGCAAGCTGAACCTCGTTCGACGCTCCATTTGTAATACCCTCCAAGACAACTGTGATCGCGTGACTAAGTGCGGGTATATTGGCAGAACTGATGAGAGATTCTCTACCCTGCTGGGTAAAAGCGAGTGCCGAAAACAGCTCTGACAAACATATGAATGCCACTGATTGAAGCTCTTCGGAAGTGTTTGGTATCTTCTTTCCGGCGGAAGTAGCGTTTGCTAAAAAGGTTAATAGGATCAGGAGCTGGCCACCAAGATTCGGGGCGATTCGAGAGCGCCAGCCTGTTCTTAGTAATATAGAAAGACAGTGCAAAGAAAGCTCCAGAGCACGAACGGGGAGATTTTGAGACTCCCGTAAAACATGCGATAGTGGAAAGAAGGCATAATCGGCGAGTTTTTCATCTAGGGAGTCTGAGCTTGTGGTGATATCTTTGAGAGTTGTTAAAAGCTGTGCTAAGCTGTCAACGACATCTTTGCTATTTCCAGCTTTTCCGGCAAACCCTAGTGCTGCCTGGCTCAGCTTCACACAGTGCGGCTTTAGCTGAGAAGGAATTTAGATAGTCAACAAAGACATCAGCTCCTAGGGTCTTACAGTTTGGAAGACTTGATTCCTTCTTTCCATCACGTCACGGCTTCTGGCGCTTTAGTATATCGGAATTTCAGGTACCCTTTTGAAGAACATAATTATCTCTCAGTGGTCCAGGTCTTTTCTTTGCATTAAATTTCCCACCATAATCATCAGAAAATGTCCTGATTAAGAGGGTGAATTGATGGTTGACGTTCAATCAAGGTCTGTGATCTAACGTCTTAGCCACCCAAACAAGCCAGCCACCCAAAGCGAGCCACCAAAAATTACACTAAAATTAGCTAAACTTATATACGTACAAAAAAAAAATTTTTAAAAAGTTTTTGAGTAATAGTTTATAAAATTTCAATATTAAAAACTTAATTATTTAACGTATGTGATGGGGTTATGAAGGTGACCCTAGTTATGACCGATTTACATTACCGCCTTCTCATTTAGGGTAGCTAAATATACTGCCGCTTTGAACATCAACACATTAACTTTTCTCCTTACTTCCTTGCACAGAACTTAAAGCCATGCCTCGCTGGCCGGGTACTCTAAATGCAAAAGATCGTCTATAAGCAGCTTTAACGGCCTAGCAAAAAAAAAACTTTATAAAGGCGCCAAAGCTTATGCAAAGGCCTAGGAAGTTTTGAACCAGCGTACGCGCAAGCATAGGTGCGTATTTTGCGGCCTATATAACGTATCCTAGAGTCTACCTAGCGTATATTAAGGCATGGAAACAATCAACCGCTCTAAAAGCGGGCGGAAGAGTCCTCCGCAGCCGCCGCTACAGCTACAGCTACAGCTTTTATTATGCAACTTTAGGAGACCAATAAGAAGGCAGTAGAAGAAGCTGCTTACCAAAGGATTTATAGGAAGGATGATGCGATAATATATAATAGCATTTACTAATTATTTGCCACCAAATCAGCATTTTGGTGAATTTTGATTTTCAAATCGGTCATAACTAGGGTCACCTTCATAACCCCATCACATACGTTAACTTTTAGTTTAAAAAGTTTAAATTTTCCAAAAAAATTAAAACAGTAAAAAGTATAACTTTAATAGAAGTAATAAAAATAATACTTAAAAAGCTTATTATACTAGTAGTATAAGTATGGAAGTATTTATTATTAAATTATTAAATTTATATATTAAGTAGTAGTAGAGTTATTGATATATAAAGTTGGTTGATTTTGGCATAATTTTCGGTGGCTCGCTTGGGTGGCTGACATTTCGTCTGGATTCCTCGCTTCGAGCTTCCATCTCACGCGTCACTGCCAACCCACGCGCCGTGCAACCCTCGAATCTTTAACACGTTGAATCCACACATTCACACCTTCCCTCTACTCAGATACTCAAGCGGACTCAATCACCCGTCTCGATCTTCGAACCCTCTACCGGAAGTATTCGCCTTTATAGCATCGAAATAAGCGCAAGACAGCACGAGCAACAACACGGCATGGCGACACGAAGCCGGCGGAGTGCAGCCACCGAAGTCGTAGAAGAAGAGGGAGGGCAGGATGGCACTTCAAAGCTGCGATTCGACGAAACACTCACAGGGCGACCGGGTAAACCGATAGCAGTAGGAGAACTTCTGCGACGACTACAGGCGCTCTCTCAGGAGCTGCGGGGCATGGAACAGGAGGAAGCGGACAGAGATTCACTTTTGCCTGTTGCAAAGGAATTGGCGCACCACAATCTAGTACAGCATAAAGATGGAGGTGTCAGGGCATGGACAGCATGTTGTATCGTGGACATATTCCGGTTATGCGCTCCGGATGCGCCTTACACGGCATCGCAATTAAAGGTGATTAGAGATACACCAATTTAGGGGCAATTACTAACGATATGCGCAGGATGTTTTTGCTCTCTTCATAACGAAAATATTTCCTGCGCTTGCGGACCCTTCGAACCCATATAACGGCCAACATCTCTATGTCCTGAAGTCCCTCGCTGAAGTTAAGACCATAGTACTTCTTACAGACATTCCATCCTCACAGAATCTTATGTCACAACTCTTCTCCTACTGTTTCGATGTTCTTTCGGGTCCCTCCAAAGCAGATTCTGGCGAAGAGTTAAGCAAGAACGTGGAACACCATATGACCGCCGTGTTGGCGATTCTGGTCGATGAATCCCAGACGCTACCCGCCGAAGTGGTAGACGTAATACTAGCACAATTTTTGCGCGCAGACCCCAGGGTGGCGCCGACGGGGAGCTCCAAGAACAAAAAGAATGGGCATGTGGACGAGAAACAGTCTACCTTACTTCTCAAAGAGGCACCACCTCCATACAACATGGCCAAAAATATTTGTAATTCTTGCCCTGACAAGATGGCACGACATATAGGCCAATATTTCAGCTCTGTTATTGTTGATGCCTCGACCGCTATAACCTCCGTTCCGAAGCACAAGTCACGGAAACGAGCTAGCAGCGAAATGGACGATTCAGAGGATGAGGTGCTACGAGGACCTACGGAAGAGGATCTAGAGGAAGCCAAAAAGGCGCATAGGCTACTTCGTGAGCTATGGCGATGTACTCCAGATGTTCTGCAAGATATTATCCCACACCTACAAGATGAGTTGGGCGCCGAGAACGTTCAGCTTCGTCTTTTAGCAACGGAGACGTTTGGCGATATGATTTCTGGTATTGGAGCAGCAGGTCCGCCACCTCCTGCGGTACTAAATCCCGTTGCCTATCCTTCACAGAGTCTCGCACCACCGTCAGATTATACTCAAGTATACAACTTCCTCACTACCCCAACTTCGCCTCACTCTTTTCCAGCCAGTCACTCCCAGCCATACCAGTCTTTTCTCTCGCGAAAACAGGACAAGTCCCCAATTATTCGTGCCACATGGACAACAAGCATAGGACGCATTCTCATGACGTCTGCCGGAGGCGTCGGCCTAGACCCTGAAGAAGAGCAAAAGTTGCTCAGATATTTAGCTGAGATGCTCGTAGATATCGATGAGAGGGTCCGGCTTGCAGCCGTCAGATCCATCGAGCAGTTCAACTTCAATGATATAGTTCAAAAGCTAGGCAGCATTGGTAGCGCATCCGAAACAGGGTCTGTGCTCTTTAATCTTGCAGATCGAGTAAAGGATAGGAAGCATAGCATTCGTGCCGAAGCAATGAACTTGCTTGGAAAGATGTGGGGCGTAGCATCCGGTGCAATTGCGGAAGGGAACGAACGGATAAGCAAGCTCCTTGGTCCAATTCCGTCGAAAATTCTGGGCGCATGTTATATCAATGACCTCGAAATTAATGTTCTTGTCGACCACGTTATGTTTGAGTCCTTACTACCCCTCAACTACCCACCGATTAAGCCAAAGCCCACGGCTAATGGCGGCTCTCAGATTGTGAAAGACAGCCAGAAGAACGGAGATCATGGTTACACAGAATCGGAATTGGACAAAATTAGGACGGAACGCCAGCTTGTGCTTGTCAGGGACCTAGATGACAGAGCTAAGATGGTTTACTTTGCGCGTCAAGCAAACCAGGCTGCAGGAGCAAAGTACATGGAAGCATTTCTTAAGAAGTGTGAGGATTATAATGTGAGCATAGCCCCTCCTTACACTAACACACATGATAACATACTCCAAGGGCGGCGTCGTAGAGAAAGGCGAAAAGGAAGTCAAAGAACAACTAGGCGGTCTCATTGCGTACTATTGCAAGGTTCTACCAGATGCCTCACGAACTCATGATGATCTCTGGAAATTTGCCAAGATGCATGACCGCCGGAGCTACCAGCTGATCAGGTTTTGTATGGCCCCAGATAGTGATTATAGGAAGGTATACAAGTCAATAGTAAGTTTCAAGGGCAGTATCATGCGCGCAACTACTAAAACAGTGTACAGAAAGAGTTTACCAAGAGAATAGAGGATGCTCCGGGCAACTCTAGTCTATTGGACACTCTAACACCGCTCATCTATAGAGTCAGCATTCTTTGTTACAACAGAAGCCATGTGCCGGCCATCATTGAGTTTTCGCGCGCTGATGAGGAAGGTCTTGGGTCTACCGCACACGAAGTATTAAAGGAGATATCAACCAAACACCCTGATGTTTTCAAGGCTCATGTACAGGATCTTTGCAAAGCAATCGAAGGCGAAGCTCCCACAGCTAATAAACCCAACGGACAAGGTGCAGTGGATGACCTTAAGGCCTGTGCTGGGTTCGCGCGAAAATTCCCTAAGGATCTCCCTAAGGATCGAAAATTCTTGCAAAGCTTGATCAGCTTTGCCCTCTATGGCACACCGCCAAAAGCTGCAAAGCATGCAGTCACAATCATCATGAGTATTGCGGATAAGAAAGAGATGCACGCTAAAGATATCCTGAGCAAGTGCTCAAAGGACTTCCAGTGTGGCTCTGGCAACTACTTATCCAAACTCGCAGCACTTAGCCAACTTATGCTGCTCGCCCGGCGTGAAATTGAAGATGACACTGATCCTGTAATCGATATCGCTATCAACCATGTTCTCCTCCAAAGTCGCAACGAAGCCTCAGTTGACGACCCTGAATGGATTGATACACCAGACGAAGACCTGACGGCCAAAGTTTGGGCTCTCAAGATTCTCATCAATAGTTTGCGTGCCATTCCTACCGATGTCCCTGCCGCGGAAATCGCATCTCCGGTCTACAAGCTTCTCAACGTTCTTGTCGCTAAGCATGGCGAGCTCTCTAAGAAGGGTAACTCCCCAGCCGGACACAAAAGTCGGCTGCGCCTGCTTGCCTCTCAGCTCCTCCTAAAGCTTTCCTGCACTCGACATCTCGACTCTATGCTTACTCCATCCGCCTTCAACGCTCTTGCGACTGTGGCGCAAGATCCTTGTACACCTATACGTATTGGTTTCGTGAACAAGTTAATGAAATATCTTGGCCAAGGATCTCTCCATCCCCGCTTCTTCTCCATCCTGTTCCTGATGGCTTTCGAACCAGATCAACACTTGAAGGACAGTGTAGTAACTTGGGTCAAATCGCAGCGCACACGTTTCGAGGCCCGTAAGAGCACGACACTCGAAACTGTCTTCGCGCGCTTAATAAGTCTACTCGCGCACCACCCAGATTTCGACCCAGATCCTGAAAACCTGAAAGATTTCGTGCAGTATATCATCTTCTACCTCAAATGTGTCGCTAACCCTGATAATCTGAGCCTCATATATCATGTAGCGCAACGAGTCAAGGGTGTCGCAGACGGCATCGCTTCCCCTCCTTCCCTTGTTGCAGACGAAAATCTTTACGTCTTAAGCGACTTGGCTCAAGCGGTAATCAGGCAGTGGGAAGAGCTACAGGGCTGGAGTATGCAAGCTTGGCCTGGGAAACTGAAACCGCCTGGAGTGATCTTTAAGGCTTTGGAGAGTCACGAACGAGCACAAGAGGTTGCTGACAAAGTGTGGATCGGGGAAAAAGTCATAGAAGGGCTAGAAGGCGTGGTCAGGGGAAGCATAAGGGCAAAGAAGAGAAAAAATCTTGCTGATGACGGCACGGAGATACGAACTAAGAAACGTGCTAAAATACCAACCATAAACAAAGTGAAGCTGAAAGCCACTAAGCCGGTTAGAACACCGAAGAAGTCCCGAAGGGTTGATGATAGCAATGCCGAAGGTGGTGTCGCACCTTCGAGTGAGACGCGACGCCGGAGCGGGAGGAAGTCCACTACAAAGAGCTATGTCGAGCAAAGCGATGATGAAGATGACGTCGAGATGGAAAAGTGGCAGGCTGATGACACAGACGAGGAAGTTGAGGCAAGTGAGACGGAGAGCCAAAATCAGGAAGGCGGTCGTGCTGATGAAGATGAGGATATGGCTGAAGCTGAAGCTGAAGTTGAGCAAGAGGAAGAAGAGGAAGAGCCGGAACCGGAACCAGAACCAGAGCCGGCGCCAGAACCGGCGATTAGGGAAACGCGGACAAGAGGGGCTAAGAAATCGAACGGCGTTACCCCTATCGCTGAGTCCAAGAAGTCCACCCCTGTTACAGTTAATGGAAGGGGGAAGGCGAAGATGAATGGAAAGGCTAACACAACCCCAAAGACGAACATCATAACGAGAGGGAGGGCCAGGGGCAAGGCTTCTGTGGAAGTCCAAGAAGACGATGAGGCACTTACTGATCCGCCGGAATCGGATCAAGAGTGACTACTCTTTCCAGCGTTGCTATAATCATGTGTGGGAAGGAGTGTTTGGAAGACTAGTTAATTGCCGGACGTGTAACTTTGGCTATACATACGGGAAGTCACAACGGTTATGGGTATGAAAATGCTTCCTCTTTCCTCTTCAGCCCATACTTGGCCTTTCATATTTATGCTACTTTGGAACCTGAGGTTTCGGCATCATACTCACACGTTCCATCTCTGGGTTTCTTGCATAATGTGCGGTCTCTATTGAGCACGGCCCTTTCTATTTAGTGCGTCATACCCGCTGTCTTGCTTAACTACGTGGTTTTATGATTGCAATCTCTTGCCTAAAATGGATGCATGGAATTTCTTGTAGGATAGTTTCCACAGTAACGTGAGACGCATAATTCACCAGGGAGTCGTGCGTCAGCTGTGGGTCTTTGAAGATGTGACAAGAGAGCGAAGAGTCGAATCTGAGCAAGATGTACGACTCTGGAAATTGTACTGATAATGCAACAATTTCGACCCATAGTGGGACCAAATTCTAGTACACCTTTCAGCTCGTGCTGTACTGCCAGATGCCCTTCACTCCGCGGAGCAACCTTAATTTTGTACTCCAAAGGCCGCACTAAGTTTTCTGAGGTATATGCATTCACGTCTAGAGGCTTGGGGGGTCTTCGCCAAAATTAAAAGCCTCAGGCGACTTGGCTGTGATGCGCCATATGTTGAGGTCAGCCGGGTGTAAACCTGGACAGATACGACGCCCGCTCCGCGACCATAACGGCGCAAAAACGCCCTGAAAACGTTAGTTTTACTGCCCAAGATAAACCGTACTTGATTACCCTATAAATTCCAAAAAAAGAGCTCTAAGCCACTAATTGTATACGGGCAGAATTAAACTTACTAGAAGATTTAAAAAGTATTGCTACTGCCTAGTGTTATTGCCCAGATCCTACCGCTCTAGTATCACACCTCCCGCCTCTTCCCTATGTATCTTTGGATATCTTTCCACGCTTGCATTCTTTCTGCAATTACTTGCACGTCTTCTCCATCTATATCTGCCGCCTTTCCATATTGTCGCAGCTACTCTTCTTTATGAAAGGGTTTCCACGACCGTTTGTCAGTCTCGCATCTCTTCCACCCACCTTCAACACCTGAATTAGGTGGGGCTAGAACTTCACCATACTGAAAATATTTCCTCATAGCATCGATCGTACATCACGATACTAAGGAAAGTGATCTATGCTCCTCCGAGACCTGCTATAACAGCCCTGCACTGGCGGATTTCCGCGCCATTTTAGGGGCTCCAGAGAGCGGGCAGACGGGATCCAACGAAGTGTTTACAAAGAGCAACGGGAAAGAGGTGTGTTTCTGTTTGCTGGATGAGTTGAATGGACTGAGATCATCCGATCCCAGGATCCCATAGTCTAGATCCTAAGGCAAAGGCGGATCAGACAACGGAATATCCTAGCCTTGGCAGTCAAGAAAGCTGAGTATTACGACGTCTGCGAATGACGCATTTCGGGTCATTAGTTCAAATAATGAGTAGATGTTTGAGATACTTTCATTAAACTGTCACTGCTCATCAGCGAATATTTCTAGACAATGAGGGTCTGAATGGGGATCTTAGGCATTGGAAGGGCTCACATTATACCACTTGTCACCACAGTCGATAGTTATATTAGCATCGCGTATATCAAAGCTAGATGGCAGTGTCGGAGCAGCAGCGCCATTTCATCTCCCCGATAAAGCGCGTTAAGGATCTCTGCAGCAGTTGGGAACAGTCGTATTGGTTGGTAAAGAGCTATGAAGAGGAAGGTTCGAATGTGGGCATATGTTACCATCATCGGTTGGTTCGTCTCCGGATCGATGATTGCTAGCCCCTTCTTGATTCGCAATTCATGCATTGGGGGACGGCGGATAGTTGAGAGGAAGTGTTACGCGATATTTCTCGAGGTTGGATGTCCGCACTTAGGTGTCTGCTGACGATGGAGCTCAATAGGATTTTGGCAAACTGATATATTAAATATTTTATTTAACAAAATTCAGAAACGTAATAGTTGATTAGTTGTATAGCAATCGTTCGTTAAGTGCTTCATAAGTTCTGCTAGAAAGAATCCGCATTCCTCGCAACATTTACTAGGGTAATTGAAGGCACCTACAGAGCTCGGCTCTTGTGTAGGGACGCCTCGCACCAAAAATGCGAGTAGTGTAGCCTTTTATACGACGGAATTTCCTGCAATCTTCTCAAAATTTAGCTAAATCCATTTCGACGGTTCCAATTAACCGGCACCTATATTTTCTCTTCTTTTCTCAACCCGTCATACAACGCCAATGCTGCCAATGCCTTTGCATCTTGTCCTCCTTCCTTCCAAAGATCCTCCAACTTAGCTAATTTGATAGTGATTTTCTCACCCTCCTCCCTCAGTCCCGTAAGCTTGCCGCGCCACTCATCCAGCTGGGATCTCGGTACGCGTTTTTGGTATAAAAAGAGAGATATGAACTCGTCACAGGCGCCTGGAGAAGGATACATGGCATTCTGTAACTTCTCCACTACTATTTCTCCATGTTGGCTATTGTGTTGTTGTGATGTTAATCTTGGTAGCGTGGTGGTAGCATTGGCCATAGCCAACTCTGACATGTTTATAAGTTCGGATTCAGGTACCTGCAATCCGGTCTCCTCGCTGATTTCCTTCGCGGCCGTGCCTGAAAATGTACCGTCATCTAGCATACCAGCGGGCAGTTCGGTAAGCGCAAGACTGCCAGCTGCGATGCGGGGTTGGACTGTTAGGAGGACGTGTTTGTCTGTTTCGGTGTTCTGGGGAACGTCATCTGGTTGGAGGATCAACTGATATTGTAGATATATCATCAGCATGTGCAGTGATTCTAGGTTGTCTTAGGAGTCCTCATACGCGTTCGCGAAACTCAAATGTTGGGGGGGGGGTTACAAGCATCCCAACGCTCCCACCGCGCAAGAAAACTGCGCCTGGCAGCTTCTCGCCCTCATCATTCGAAATTTCTGCCTGAAGCTTAATAAATCCTATCCTTTCACCCCCAAAGTAATCTACAGCTTGGACATCTATCTTCCTAAGTTTATAGGGCGAGGCATGGAAAGTGTGCTGCTTCGAAGCTTGTAGAGATAGCGAATGTTGTAAGGTCGAAATCCAATTCTTGAACGCGGTAAACTTCAGAAGTTGTTGTTCTGTAAGATTGGAAGGTAGATTGACCGTACAATTCGATTGTGCCAGTGTAAAACTAGATGTCGACATTGTGGCTGCCTCTAGCACGAAGGATGGCTTGGGAAGTTGATGGAGGATTAGCCGAAATCGAGGAAGCATGAAGGCTTCGCTAGAAGGAAGTCTCTATGGGTGCCTTCCATCAGTTTGTTGGGGCATTGTTTCTTGTTGCCTGGTATAGAGATTGACGTTAAGAGAGTGCGCTTAAGATCTCGCCGCGGTTGTCACTTTAGGTGAATCCTCCAGATATAGCATGCTCTCACGATCGATTTTCAGGTTTATAACGTGCCCCTAGTGCCGAAGGTATTCCTTAGCAGGGCTCCCTTAGAGTTAATGAGACTCTCGATACGACACATGGCATCATAAGCATCATAATCTTAAGTTCTAACATATGTAGAAATGCTCTCGGATTATGCACTAGTGAGCTATGATCGCCAAGTGCGCAGTGCCGAACCGAATCTCAACTCCCGCATACCTCTCCGCCACATAGCTTACCTTTGTGTGGGTGTCTGCTTAGGTCCATGTTTATTTGTTGAATCATTTGACCTTTTAATTTTGATTATTTGCTGTGCCATCACCACCCAGCATTGCATCTGCCCAATATACCGCTACTAGTGACTTTGTTATCCAACACCTTACTGCTCGGAGGAAGGTTGTGAGGTCCCCATAACATGGGGACACTTACTGCGGGAGCCCCAAGGCTCGCCGAGCATTGCCCTCACAAATTGGCTACCTCCTGTAGGCTAACAGCGACTCCTCGATGCTGCGCTTGTGCGGATGTGCGACTTCATTCGACAACATACTCGGTGTATATTGATGGAGTTGGCTTTGTACAACGAGGTACGCGATGGCAGAGTTACTGCTGGTTCTGCAAAGGTATGCCATCAGACGTTAGGGGGCTGACAGCTTTACTCTTTATCCAACACTGACGCCTTGCACCAGAGTTTTGGAACAACCGGGTTGCGGCCACTGATCCCCCGCTTCAACCATCACAAGCTAGGATTCCTGAAGTGCCCGATCAGACGCAGTTTCTTGAGCGGTGGTTCGAATTTCATCAAGGGTACCGTACTGTAAGAAGAGAAAACGGAAGCGAAGACCGAATTGCTGTAATCGGCGAGCCTCTCAAAGACGTTTCTCCTGGGTATCTACCACGAACACTCCAAGAGCTTCGAGCTGGTCAAAGGAACGACGCAACTAGAGCCGCAAACAGAACCGTGGCAATAAGAGGTACCCCCTCCAACGACGCCACCGGCCCCGAGGAGCCTGAACGAACCTTAGAAGAAACCATCGACAACTTATTGGAAGAAATATCCGATAACGAAGAGCACGATCACCTCACAAGAGAAGGCGTGCAGGAGAACAACACGCCTCAATCCCAATTATCTCGCCCATTCACACGACGTGAGCAGATGACCCGTCGATTGACAGAACGACTGCGAGAAAACGTGACCCGCGTCTTTGGAACCCGCGAGGAAATACAGAGCGATGACTACCAGAGTCCTATTGCAGGGTTATACACAAGGGCATGGGACAGGTATCACCAGGCAGAGCAGCAACGTAGAGAAGACGTCAACCCTGCAGATCCATCGGCTTCGCACTCAGCATACCCGGCTCTTGATATCCAATCTAATAATTTTCGTGCACGGTTGAGAGCAACAGATGAAGTGGATGAACTCGCCAGGCGTATTGCAGAAATGGAAGCTGGTAGAAACGGTGGTGCGAACCTGGCATCCCAAGCATCATCCCCTGCAGATCCATCGGCATCGCACTCAGCATACCCAGCTCTTGGTATCCAAACTAATAATTTTCGTGCACGGTTGAGAGCAACAGGTGAAGTGAGTGAACTCGCCAGGCGTATTGCAGAAATGGAAGCTGGCAGGAACGGTGGTGCGAACCCGGCATCCCAAGCATCATCCCCTGCAGATGCCCGAGAGCCAGCTAATAGCCCTGCTTCATACTCCGGGCGATCTCGAGCGGCTGCACATGAAAGGATTGCCAGGCGAATTGCTGAAATTCAGTCTCGGGATACACGCCGTCCTCGGCCTCCTAGCCAGGATCAGCCGTTTGATCTACCGCACATGGGACTGGACAGCGACAACCGCCCTCCGCCAAAGACTGACGCTGAAATGACGGTCAAGTTAGAGTGCCAGATATGTTACTCCCAGGTAGCAGATATAGCCTGTCTCCCATGTGGTCACATGGTGATGTGCAAGTGGTGTGCTGACATAACGATGCCCGTCCGGCATGGGACAATTCTGCGAAGGCCTTCGAACTGCCCGATGTGCAGAAAGAAAGTCAGCCAGCGGGTGCGAATCCACCATGGCTAATCCGTAAACTGGGAAATCTAGCCAATATGGTGGGCTTTGGATACCTAATTATAAAAATCGGAATATGTGAAACGTCGAACATCTACCCCTTTTGGATGAAGCAACTCTTTGGTTTCATTGAAAAGCAGAATGAATAAAGAAGCGAAGAACTTGGCTCGACTACTTCCACAAGCTGGTTGAACAACTATGTCCTCCGCAAAGGATCCATCCCTATACATTGCTGATCGTAGTATTAAACTCAATGGACGCTAAATTTATTACCATAGAGCCTGTGGTTGGCCACAACCGCACCGTTAGATCGGCGAAATAACGGCGAAAGAGCAAGATCCTATATCTAGATATTAATTCAGCTAGATATTGGCAGAATGAATACAACCAGATCTCGTGGATGCTCAGGCTTTATCATCTCCTTTAGGTGAATGTCTCAAGGACAACGCCTTTCACCTGCGATAATATTGCTAGTAAAGGCCCTTTATTTTAACAGCCCGATCGCCGACATGCCAACCCTGATGATAATCCTACACGGCTCACATTCCGTGCTGTGGATGCTTTGAACTAGCCCGAGGTATTACCCCAACTCTCCAACGAGTTCCCGAAGTCTCGAACACTGCCTACGTATGTAAACTATCTTCGTGTGCGCCCCAGATATCTAGTTCGTTGTACTTTGAAATTCCGAGGACTTCCATGATTTCCGTCTCATATTTCGTAAGAGTGCCAGTGGAAAGCTCATGATCAACAACTGAGCACTCTTTTGCTGATCGTATGTTGTTTTTCTCGGATGAATTTTCGAAATGAGCCTCGATATACAGAGAAAGGTTGTGTGGAGCGCTGGTGTGCTGTATTAAAAGAAGTAGATTGTAAATATGGATCTAACCCACCCATGGGAATACTCGGAGCTATCAGGCCACTTCTCTACTCTGCGCCTTGGCCACTATTGCAGAAAGGGAGAGCCGAAAACATTCCACGTCATTATCATCTGGTGTATCGATTGAGAGTGATTCCGTCTCAATCAGAATACTGATTCGTTACCTGTCGACGATATTCTTGCGCTTCGAATATTCTCTCAATTGTTTTTCACCCTTCCAATCTCTCCAATCTCTTTGTCCGCATTGTAATCTTGTCGTTGCGTGAAGGTGGTTCGGTTTTCAGACACAGATTCTATCACGACTTTACGAAGCGCTCCCAAGCTCCGATCTTCTAGCCCTCAAGCTGGGATCCAATTCATTGGCTGTAAAAAGATGAAGCGATGAGATTCTAAGACGTATACCGAAGGTCTACCACTTAGTAGTTCAAAGCGTGCTGTGCCATCTTCACGATGACCTCGCAGGTGTCCCAAATCATCTTTCCCGTGATGATACAACGCCATCTGTTGAGTGCGTTTCAATAAGTGCAGGTTCAACTTTATCGGTGCCTAAAGCCTAGATGGCAAGGTCTCGATTTAATTGCACATGTTAGCTTTGATGCAAATAGTACAACCGGGGAATCGAGGTGTCGGTTTAGCGGATATCCTCTCAGCAGCTCGCTTCGTGGAGATTAAACTTCGCAACAGCCTGTCCATGGTTAATATGGTGTCCTTCCAGATCCGCAAGAGCGTGGGTAACACTGGAAATTTTCGGTGCGAAAGATTGGAGGTATTATGGCAGGAGTTGGGATGGAGAGCAGGTTGATGTTGAATTTGTTCAAGTTGTGGCTACCAGGGCAGGGATTTCTCGATCGCAGCTAATAACTGTATAGCACCAGACCGGAGCTCCGCAGCGCTCCTGGCGTCAAATCGTTATTTTAGCGGATGGAGTGGATTTGCCTTCAGATCCGGCCTTGAACAATGCACAAGCCAGTTTCTACTCAACCTAAGCTGATATTCTTAGAGGGAAATCAATCACGCGGCACGCATACCTACGTTAAATCCAGCACCGTCATCTGTGCATATCTGCGGGCAAGAGTCGCCCCAATTCCTATCCGTACATGCGCCACGATAGATAGAGCCGAGAGCGCTGTAGCAGAGTCTGCTTCCAGTACATGATTCTCCAATGACACAACAGACGCTTACGGGCACTGTGGAGTCGCAAGGAACATATTTGAGCGGCTCGATGTCGTCTCTGGTGGTGATCTTGTTAAGAAAGAAGTAGACCGAGGGGTTTACCATCACTCCCGTGAGATAGTGAGAGGTAGGAGAGGTGAAAGACGGTCGTGAAAGGGGATGGGATGGGATAGGTTGTGGATCTGGGCTTTTGCCTTGATGTCTAGTGCGTGTCCGTCTTTCGGCCTTGTGGTGCGCTGGATGTGGCTATGAATTTGCAAGCTTGAGTGTGGGGGAGTTACGGAGTTGTTTTTTTCATGTGCTGCAGTAAAATATATTTAATGCATCTGTAGCATAGCCCCTCTACGCCACACGCGTTGGAGTGCTGTCACTGAAAAACGGACCGACAAGGCTATCTGCGTCCACACCAAGTAATAAATCTGTAGATCCTTGAGAGTACCAAGAGAAATGAGCATGAAGGCACGAGTGCTTTGCGAGGTGACTCTCGATAGCAAACATCTTCAACGCTCCAGCTCGTTACAGCATTTAAGGCAGAATTCACACGGGGAACAGCAGATTGAAGCGAAGGAGAGAATTCGCTACGTGGCCTGCTCGCATTACTTTCGCGTTCTCCACGAAGAGGCTCTAGCCTGTAGATATGAGCCGCTATCAATGGCCTTCTTAATGGCCCAAAACCCTCCAACAGGCCAGGTACTGGTGACTGTGCTCGCCCATGTTTGGGCTTCTTCCTTTTCCACATCGAGGTCTATCTTTACTTTTTCATAGACCGTTGGTAATGTTTTCGCATTGTATTTTTCCCGCAGTTCGTCGTACCACTCACGCGGGTAGACATCCCAGAACTCCTCTTCAGAGTAGTAAGTGTGCGCATAAAGACACTTCATCCCGCCGAGCTCGCGCAACTTCCGCTCCAGGTCGCGGTTAAGGGCGACAAAGGCGTCGTGATCTTTTGGCCCGGGACCCCATAATCCAATGTTGAGCATGGGCTTAAGGGTGCCATCTGCTTGCCTCTCATCGTGGTGGGGGTGTATTGTGGGTAGAGAGGTCTGCTTGAGTGGGCAGAGCCAAAGCGGCCATATCTTGAATGTTTCGGCGGTGTAGTGGATGAACTGCTCGGCATTTTGATAAGGTAATGCCAGGTCTTGTACGACGTATGTTTTTGACTGCCCACTAGCGTCCAGAGAGGAATAGAGCATTCTTGTGTGTACAAAATCATCGAGCCACCATCTAGTGAAGTCGTTGAAGGGGAAGGGGAAGTAATCGAAAGCGGAGGCGCCAACCCAAAAACCTCCCCGATCATACCGGAAGCAGTATTCTGCCAATGGAATGACCTCTGAAACCGGACCAGTGGTGTTCAGAATGCGATCTCGCACGTGTAAAAAATACCAGGGATCATTGGCGTTACTGAAAGTCTGGATGTTTAGACCAGCGGTTGGTGAATCTGTCATCCGACCGGCGATTATGGCTCCTTGCGATTCTGAAAAGAGAATACCGTCGATGTAATCCAAAGTGGTATCCGCAGTGTGCAATTCGCAGCTTCTCACTGCCTCCGCTACGCTGCTGACAGGATGATACGTTGCTTCGACGTACTTTTTCGCATCGATCAGCTGTATCTCGACTAAGGTGGTGACCCCCAGCGATCCCACGGCACCGGCAGCGCCATGAAAGAGGTCAGGCCGTTCGGACTTGGAGCACCTAACGGTCTCACCGGTTGCAAGCACCATCTCGACCCAATTGATGGTCTGGTCAAAGTAGCCGTGCTTGAAGGAACTGCTCTCACCCGCAGTCCCCGCGTAGCCGCCTCCAACAGTGATGCCTGGGAACTCCATGACCACAGGGGGAATGAGACCATGCTTCAATGTCGCTTCAACAAGGCGATCCATGGGGACATTCGGTTCAACGACGATGGTTTTAGTCGCCTTGTCGACGCTCAAAACATTGGATAGATGTTCAATGTGAACAAGGTTGCCCCGCCGTTTTGTTGTCGATGGTCGTGTGCTGTTTGTTGAACCATGGGAAATGCGGAACTTCTCGCCTCGCTCGTAATGATGGCGGATCTGATTGGAGATGAGCTCAACCTGCTTCTGATGCGTGTCCATGGCCGATCTGGCAGCACTGTGGGACGAGAAATGCCGATTTTGAGGACGTCTGGACGCGTTCCTTGGTCGAAAGCCGGATTGAGTTGCGGACGAGGAGGGAGAAGGCGAAGGAGCTAGAGATGCTAGAGGTGAACTTGGGGATCCGGAAGGATCTCCATCGGCTTAGGGAGGAGGCCCTCATTGCCCGTGAGATAAACGTTGCAGCCCGCGAATTGGTCGTTTGGAGGTGAATTGGTTGAATAATATTTCGCAATTAAGTGTAAGACATTTTTAGAGAGCTCTCGTGAGCCCCCTTGCAACGTTGAAATGTGCCCTATTCTTATCGATAATCTCCAGCCAATCAAATCAAGAGAATCTTAGAGCCGTGATGAGAAATATGAAGCTCAAAAAACTATATATATTAATATCTACACTCGATCCTCAGTAGAGCGTCGTTCGATATAGGCTTTCCAGCAGTCGCCCCTTCTACAGAACGGAATTCTACACGCTGCATCCGAATTGAGTTCTTGGCACGCGTTAGCGGCGTTTCCAGTCTCTACTAGTTCCCTCCTCACGAGTAGTATTAATAGAGAGATCTACCAAAAGCTTCCTTCTTCCTCTATAAGGTTCCGGAGTCTTCTTTCTATAAGCGTTATAGTTGTCTATAATAAAGGGTTTAAACTCGGGCAGCGGCCAAGTCTTCGGTGGTGGTTTTGTTGGTATTACGAGCGAGCTAATCCCGTCAGGACCTGCCAAGAATGGAAAAGATCAGAGATAATTTATATAAAGTATAACTCCTCATTAGCCTTCCCTAAAATTTTAACCCAGCCTTCAAATGTCAAACGTCGTTGTATTTGGGTACGTAATGACAATATAAAGGTATTTTGAAATTGGGTATCTAACTCTCTCTAGTGCCGGTGTCATTGGCCTTCAGACGGCTGTGACACTGGTTGAAGCAGGCTACAAGGTCACTGTTATAGCGAAACACTTTCCTGGAGACGAATCAACAGAATATACTTCTCCCTGGTAAGTAAACACGCCTATGTATCCAATTTTTTTCTAAATTACAAGGGCCGGTGCGCAATGGCGAACACATGCCACGGCGGATCAAATAGAGCAGTGCCAATGGGATATCGCGAGTTATAAATACTGGATAAACATGACTAAGAAGGGTGCGGAAGGTAGAAGTGAGAATGGCATTGAGGTAGGCAAGATTTTGCTTGTACCATTCGCAGCCAAGAGAAGTACCTCACAATCTATCACCTACGATACCCCTCAAATATTGATTGGCCCACAAAAAATCATATGAGATCTTTGGATACTACGAGGCCATTCGTCAAGAGTAACTACCCTTCTTGTGCCAGTGAAGACCATCGACCCGAACGACACGGTCTAGAAACTCCTAGAGAGAACGAGGCACCGAACTCTTTTCTAAGATTCAAGACACAAGTCTACTCCCACACTATTGTAGACAAGCAGCTAACTATATTCCATCGCAATAGATCTACCCGTCCTACTTTTACTGGTACTTTCCCTTTCAAATACCTCCTCTACCGTTCCGTCTCTTTCTAGTCTCGTTAAAACACCAACCTCTGCAGGGCCACACCAACCGAGGAATCTGTGTCCCCATCGTCAATCTGGTTCGCATCTCATACACATAATTTCTCCGTACTCCCTGCTAGGTCTATGCCGCCAGATACTTATGCAGGTGTCTTGTATGACTCAATAGCCATCAATCCGTCTAAATATCTGGCCTCACTCCTCTCCCGTGTTACCAACCTAGGTGCATCCACTATCCGTGCCATGCTTCCTACAGAGGCTGGTCTTGCAGGAGCAATTGAAGAAGCCGAGAGGCTTCTCAGTCAAGTGGGGACGGAAAAGGTGGAAGTGGCTGCATTTGTTAACTGTACAGGCTTAGGCGCGAGAGAGTTGGTAAAAGATGAGAACGTGTTTCCAATCAGGGGACAAACACTCCTCGCATGCATCCCTTCTGTAACGTCGCCACTCAATCAACCTAGCTCACCTCTCCCACCTCCCGCCATATATACACGCGAAGACGCAGCCACCCCCTCCATAACATACATAATCCCACGTCCGGGCACCTCAACCTACGTGCTCGGCGGCACAAAACAAGTCAACGATTGGACTGTGGCTGCTGATAAAACCACGACATTGGAGATTATAGAGCGGTGCAGAGCACTTTGGCCTGCATTGAGAGAGGCCGAGATTGAGATGTTAGCTACGCAGGTAGGTTTTAGGCCTGGACGAAAAGGGGGCGCGAGATTGGAGGCGGAAGAGGTGCAGGTGAACGGGAAAACGAAGTTTGTAGTGCATCAGTACGGGCATGGGGGGGCAGGCTATCAGAATTCGATTGGAAGTGCGGAGAAGGCTGTAGCATTGGTTGGAGAGTGTGTTCGAAAAGGGGACGATAAGGAAGTGCGAGAAACAGTGAAGGACCAAGAGATCGCAAGTAGAGACTAGAGTAGCAATTTCCTCTATTTGGGAAAGCATCTGTATTCAGCATGAAAAAGCCGACCGCACTTTTTGTTTTATCAAATAGCTGGCGGTCGTGTGATTCGGCTATGCAGCTTTCAGCCCGGACAAGTACTGTAGCTTAGCTGGAAGATGGTGCTCTCAGAACATCATATACGTTTTTTGAAATGACACGGGTTGATAGGAACGCCGATGGCAGTCGTGCTGATGACCAATTGAATAGGAAATACAATAATACAGAAGAATTTATAATGATAAAGTAGCCCGACGACTGCTGACACAATTCTGCATCTGCTTGGGTATATCTCTCGATCTCCGTGAGCTGTGCCATAACGCAATCATAGGATCCTGTACCAGTAACAGAGCCGCCTTACTAGTAGCACCAAAACGCCATAAATAGGGGTGCTGAACCCTATAATCCTCCTTGGATTGCAAACGATGATAAAATTAGTACTAATGCATTTATCAGAGCCCACACGAACGGTATCCACGTAGACATCCTGAAGTAGCCGGCATTATACACGCCACCTAATCTGTTATTCATTAGTCCTAGGACGTACATCTCACTTCCCTAGCCCCATCGTTCTCTTCTTACTCCATCATAGAGTCCCTTGCAGCGTAAAAATATTTCACTTACAATCCTCCAATCACGCTTCCTGCTACTACTCCTTCAATTCCTCCTAGCACTGCATAAATAACTGGCACGACCCATACCACTTTCCAATTGCGCCACTGCACCCCGCAGGCCCATCCCGCAACTACGAAATGCACTGCGGCATAGAACAAGAGCGTCCAGAGTGTTGTAAAGCGCCAGATATCGGTCGGGTGGTAGAGGTAGTAAGCTTGGGGCCCGCGGACGGGGACAGGCCAATATAGGGAAGGAAAGCTGGGAGTTGTGTAGTCAAGTGGGGCGGCAGAGGAGATACGTTGAATGAAGCTAAGGGTGATGTTAGTAAAACTTATCATAAAGAGATCCGCATATGACCGACCTCATCGAATCAGCATCTTTCGTGGAACAGCGCAAGCCGTTCGACAGGACTGATAGTTTGGGAGCTTGATTTACCCTTCGTGGTAGGTTGATGCCACGCGGATGACAGAAGGTGACCTTTCAAACCATGGGGAACGTCCAAAGTCGCTCAGCTCTACGAATTTATTAAGCCACAATAACGTAGGTTTTAAATTTTTTAATAGATAAAGGTGTTAAGGTACCATAAGATATTATACTTATATTTTTATTATTTCATATATCTCACGGTTATTATATTATTAAGCTGTAAGGAAGATGACTACTTTGTAGAGCCAGTTTTTTTGTCACCCGCGTGGATAGAGATGGAGGAACATTCTTCCAGTGACCTCGGCATCTGAACATCCTATTAACTATGCGCCTCCGCTGTGCATGAAGAAATCATTATAACGGAAACAATCAAGGCTGAAGTTATGCCAGCGGACCGCCTCCTCAGCACGCTTCTCCGCTCCCTTCAAACTTATGCGGAACAGCAGGATACCCTACGGTAATCAACTACCCTTTCCCCATACCGTCCCTATCGATAAATTCCTACTCTTATTATACCAAGCACACATTACTGATATTTCTCTACACACAGGCTCTTAGCAACTGCAACATCCCTTCTAACAACTTTAAGTAACCCGCATAACCTCTCGCTCCTAACATCTCACCTCCTCACTGCGCCCGCTCTCTGGGACCGTCCCTCTGGTCTCCGCACTTGCCTTCGTCTCCTAAGTGTCTTCCACTCTGCCATCAGCACAATCCTCACACACCACCATGCTGTACTCACAAACTCCGCTCCTCCACCTGTTCCAGGTCAATTACCCATTGGTGGTGGTTTATCCCCCGATGAATGGGTCCGAGCTGTAGTTGCAGGCGCAGATGAGAGGAGCCCGCGGTGGAAACATCTGATGGTGCTTGGCGGATTTTTAATTGGAATCGGAAGTCAAGAAGAACAGGGACTAGATTTGGGATGGGCCAGAGTTTTGAGGAAGAGGTTGGAGGGCGCACTAGTGAAGGCGACAAATTTGGCTCTGGTAGAGGTAAGAGAGATGGGCGAAATGGATGCGATGGGGGGGTGGAGTATAGTGTTGGTTTTCAATCATGCGTTTGGATGTCTTGGGGACGTGGAGAGAGCTAGGTTAGACTACGATGTGAGTGCGATTTTCTGTAATGTCACCGATTCCATGGTACTTATGGTTACTCAGCTTCTCCTACCTGTACTTATCGGGACGGCATTTTTCTCGAGTGAGGGATTCCAATCAGCTTATTTTCTGGGGACAGTGGATTTGGATGTTGTGGAGGTAGAAGGGGGGAAGTTTAATTGGCCGGTAGGCATTGCCTCCCTTATGGCTCTTCAAGTATTGAACAACAGTAGGTCAGCTCGCCATCTTTCAAACAGGTTGAGGCGATGACATCACGCCCACTGGTAACATCGATGGGCCCTTTATCACGGCTAATGGCACATTCCGTGGAGCATGTCAGGGATCCGTGGCTGATTCAAACAATGATGGATGACCTGGCCAGCTTCTCTCGAGCACTTATGACCCAATGGAGACAAAACAAACTCTCTGGGATTGATGCCTCAGAAGAATCGCTATACCTAGACGATGAGGCTCGAGCAAGAACTATCCCCTCTCTTTGGAAACTGTTAAAAGCGGCCCTATTTGCCACAACCATTGTTTTACGAGGCGTAATGGGTCGTGTCCTAGGTGACAGCACACTAGCTGCGGATGGAGGTAAGCCATATTTACAACGCATATATCACTCTATTGCCCAATATTTTTCACTGATATTTTGACAGTGGCGCCCGTTCTCGCAACTCAAACGCTCCACACTCTTCGACATCTTTATTTCATCTCCTCGCGTCTCGGACCCTCTTCCTTCTCTCAGCACACTTTCGTCTATCTAACTGCCATTGATATCCTTACGGCCTATCCCCTCCAATCGGACGCTTTCCTCAAATCTATTGCTTCTTCTCACTTTGGCCAAATCCCTCGCCATCCCCTTGACCGTACACTAGATCTTTATTTCCTCAATACTGTAGAACATTTCACGCTCGTCCTATCGCCTGTCACCAACGAAGAGCTGCTCGTTGCAGCCGCTGTACCGTATCTTGCTGCTGGAGGAAACCATAATATGTTGCCTATCTTTGAGGCCGCGCATAGCGTCATGCTTGCCGTTCTATCCGCACCACAGAGCGCCGAGATAACTGCGAAGCACTTACCTTTCTACATCGACGCGCTTTTTAAAGTCTTCCCGGAGAATCTCTCTCCGCGTCAGTTCAGGCTGGCGTTCAAGACGCTCCTACGTGTCACCGCTCCACCGTCCCCCCTTTCAGCTACCCAGCCAGACCTCCCGGCCACCCTATTGGAACTGGTGCATCACCGCGCTCTCCACGCTCCAACGTCTCCCCTTCCACCAGACTCTGTCGCCCTGGCTCTTGCGGGATCGGATGCCCCGCCTCCGGCACTGTCTGAACAGGCGGTATTAGTCCTGACGTTACTGGATGCACTCCCTTTCCTCCCCATAATACTACTCGAAGAGTGGCTGCCACTGTGTGCAGAATTAATGAATGTGATTGAAGATAACGACATGCGGGATGTTACGAAAAGGCGGTTTTGGGAGGTGTTGGTAAGTGGGGAGATGGATCCAGAGAGGAGCGGTGTTGCAGTCGCTTGGTGGACGAGCAAAGGCGGGGTAGAGGCGGTGCTTTACGGAAGGGAAAGATTAGCGGAGGGGGATAAAGTGATGAGTGGTGCATTACCGGCTGAGGGAAGGGACAGTAAGCTATAACCGATGGTTAAAAGGTAGGGCATTTGTGCTACCCGTGTCGTATTAAAAGAACGAAGTAATATTTTCTATCGGATAAACATGTTAATAGTGGGTACCCTGACCCAGCCTTTAACTCCTTAATAAACATTAACTGTAGGAAGGTTAGATTACCATCTCACGCACTTGAAGATGGAGCCCATGATACACTATTTCGTAATCTCGTTCTTGCGTCTGCCGTTTGCTATATATTAAGGATCTTTGAAAACATGCAAGGGGCTAATTATCTGATCACATCCTCCCAGCTGTCTGCATAAGCAACCGTATAGCCACCGTCTACCCGCTTTAGGGTATTATCCTTTTCCATTCTCTTAACATACATTATCCACTCAAGGACCGAGCTTTGTCCTCAATCCTCAATGCTTAAACGTGTCGAGCCGAATTCCAAAAGCGCCAAGAAAGCGTACCGGCCATTCCTGAAGACATCGTGGAAGATACCAGCAGTGAATTCTAAAGCCTTGTGACGCTTGAACTGGGGGTAGCGGACTCGATCCCCAGGCTCAGAAATAAAACACTGTCACGGCGCGACTTTTTCTAGGAAGATGTTATTTAGAGTAACGGTTGCGCACGCGGCTGAATGCTCTTGATTGTTCTAGAAAAGAGCAATAGAGAGAGGGCATTTAGGAACATCACACGTTCCGGGGGCTGGTGTACACTTTCACCGCTTGTCATGCGCGTGATCCGACCATACTAAAGCCTACACAAACTTGAAGGACCAAACGAGATCCGTGGCATATGCCAGAGCACCAAGCTTGTACCCAAGGGCGGCGAAGTGTCCGAACCTAGCTGACACAATCCTGGCAGCTATGGCCGTCCTGTTCTACTTGAGGCGCTGGAGCGATTTCACGAGTTCTAGGAGATCTCACTCCAACTGCAAGCGCACATTAGGCGTAGATCGCGAACATAGGATTGGCTACAAAGGCTGCTTGACACCGTCGGACTTTGCAAAGAATCCAGAATATACCGAAACTTTGAAGCGAAGTGGGAGTGAAGAAAGCTTCTGCTATATATTTCTAACGTGTTGCGGATAATAGAACAGCACACCTAAATCAGCGATCGATTTGAAAGAAGCAATCTAAATTGAATGAACCCACTCTTCCTCTAACATGGCCCACAGCAGCTTGATGAGCACAACTTTTTTCTAATAGTAAGAGTCCAAAAAAATGGACAGGTCTTCAAGTGGTGGAAGCGCTACCGCACAAAATAGAAAAAAGCTTTCTGAAAGGATTTAAAAGAAGGTAGGTACGGCTTCGTGAGGCATAATATGGAAGGACCCGAATATCGGAATGGTAAAAAGTAGGAGAAAGTACGAAGACAAAGGAGAGAAGAAGGAAAGCGAGAAAGAAAAAGTTGAGACATAAGTGTATTGTAAATCTCCCATGAACGCCCTGCTCGCTATTCCTGTTTAGTCGGTGTGGTATCTTCTCGTTCAATCAAACTCAAATCCCGAAAACTGCAAGCTCAGTTCAAGAAAATAGAAGAAAGAGAGCGAGCGAAAGACGAAGTGATAATACAGATGCCGAAACGCGTCTGAAAAGGACTCGGAATAACCAGGGTAGGTTGAAATTCTAAACGCTCCAAAAAATCACAATTTGGAGCTTTCGCTCCTCATTAGCGGCTACCTCGCCTCCATGTAGTCTATTTCTTCATCGCCGTCTTCATCTTCCATCCTCATTTTTAGGCCACCTTCTACAGCCACGCCGGCTTTGACCCAATCTGTATTTTCTATCTCTTCTAGATGTTTTCTCCCTCTAGTGACCTTCTTTAATAGCCCTTCAACGCATTGCCTTGCGCCTTCCCAGGATTTGCCTCTCTCTGTATCCCACTCACCATCTTGGTCCCCAAATTGGCACCATACCCAATCACACCTGGCGATTCGGTGTGCTGCTCTACTTCTTGAGCTCACCTTTCCGGGTGGTGGGTCAAAGGGCAGTCGGCCTTCCATAAGCGCATAAAGAAGGACTCCAAGAGCCCAAGCGTCTGTAGAGCGGCCATCATACGGTTGCCCAAGAAGAATCTCAGGTGCAGCATAATCTTCGCTACCACACCGGGTGGTGAGAAGGGGGGAAGCAGGCGGAGTAGGGATACGCCTGGAAAGTCCCAGATCGGTAAGTGTTATTAGTGGATAAGGGTGGGTTTGAGGTTGCTTGAGGAGTGGGACAGTTGCAACGGGAATATTGAGAAGAACGTCTATCGGAGGTTAGCATGTCTAGCCGTTTCGGCTGGGTTGAATCCCAAATCCGGAGCAGAGAAATGTACTTTCAAGCTTGATATCACGGTGCACGATCAATTGAGTGTGAAGGTAGCGAACTGCACCGACAAGCTCAGCAAAGATACGCTGGACGAGGTCGGCGCTCAAAAGGTGTCGATGCTCGCTAGCAATTTCAAAAAGGTCACCACCAGCGGAGTAGGTTAACACCAGCAGTGCTTGCGAGTCGTCATGGTCGAAAGCCCTCAAATGCACGAGGGATGGATGGGAGACAGATCTGAGCATTTCCACTTCTCTTTTCAAACTCAATTCTACACGTTTCTCATCAGCGCCGCCGGCTGGACCGTGCTCGACGACTTTAATAGCAACAAGTTTTCTGGGATCGAGGGTAGCTTCATCTAGAGGGTCTTTCGCGGTCAGTTTCTCACTGGTAGCGAGAAATACTTTACTGAATGTGCCCTGCCCGAGCTGGCGGACTGGCTTCCATAACTTCTTTCGGTTCTGTGGTCCTTGTCGGACAGTGAGATAATCGATATTACTTTTTTCTTCTTGAGTTTCCTCTTCTTCGCTCTCCGTAACACTTCGGTTACTTGCTGGAGGTGTAGGTAGATTGGCAGGCGCAATAGCTGGAGCATGCAGCAGGCCGCGTTGGGCGGCGAGGTACTCCTCCCGGTGGAGGTGGGGCTCTAGCGGCACCTGACCAGGTGTAACATTTGAGATTGTAACATGCCGTGGGCGTATGTTATGGATGACTTCTGGGACGATTTCGCTTATGCTCCTATTCCTAGTATGACCTGATTCGTTCTTCTGGTAAGTCTGCATATTTGCGGCGGCTGCTTCGGCGGCGGCAGGCATCAGCCCCTTGTAGCCTTTCTTCGAAGGCGAAGGTGATAACGTCCCATTGCTGAGCATTGCGAAGGAATCGTCTCGAGTGACACTCGTGGAACCTCGAGAGCCTGGGCGCGCTCGCATCCATGGGCCAGGAGAGTCACTGACCACCAATGGTGATGGTAGCGGTGTTATGTCGGTCAATGCATTCAAGGCAGGTGAGGAGAGCGCAGATCCAGGTGAGAGAGAACTTGTCATACTGGCCGTCGATAACGCAGTCCTTAGATTCCCTCCTTGTATGGCAATCGGTGCCGTTGCCGAAAACCGAAGATATCCTTCTGCCTTACTCTCGACTATAGTGGGAGTGTTTGGCGACTCTCGTGGCGCGGTAGTCGCGTACAGGGGAAGATCTGTCTGGAGCTGCAGGCCAGTGGCTGAGGGGGTTCGAATGTGAGGACGACTCGCAAGGACAGGAAGAGATGGCGCTAGGCCTAAGGGACCTATAGTTGGCAGTTCAGCGTTATGCGAAACGGTAGCGGTGTTCCTAGACGCAAAGTCGGAATGAGTAGTATCGTTGTGTTTCGTATCCGTATATACAGTGGTATTGGACCGTACGGGCGTTGTAGCAGATTCCTGACCGGCAGGAAGAGTGGTGGAAGGAGGGTTGCCCTCGAGTGTGAGAGAGCCGTCGCGCTCACCCATGATGAGAGAGCACTGCGGCGGGACCTGAGGGATTCGGTTGGTGTTGAGGCAGCCGGGTCATTCATCAGCGCCTCCAAGCCTCAAGGCTCCAATGCCGAAACACTCCCGACAAGCGGGAGGCTTCTAGTGGGAAGGATTATTTCGGGCCCAATCTGAAGGCGGAGGGGCACTAGAGGCTGCCCCGGCTTTCAGTGTGGGATGGCTGGGGAGCGCGGTACGTGAACGAAGATGGTGGTTTATTTGGCCTTTCTCTACTTGATAGATACATGGTGCTGCCGCGCTGGCCCAGCGCCTGATTGACTCTTGGGCCGCGCGATCACCAGCCAGGAATTCAATAAAGCGAGTCCGCAAAACCACGCTGCGGTGCGCGTACTTGGCCGTGACGTGCGGCCGGCGTCTCGACCTATTGCAACGCAGCATTCGAGCATGACTGAGCATCAATTGGCATCACCATGGTCGAGCAGAGTGAACACCATTCAACCAGGAATTCCTGCTATTTTTAGACATCTACTCATCAGAAGACACATTCGGCCACGTTTAGCCCCGCTACCAATCGAAAAAATACCTTGACCTGCAATTAGCCGGCCTCCTAAGCTTTGCATAATTGCATAGGGAACTCCGCCAAAGTACTCGACTTTCGCTTGCTGTGCATGTACCCATGCCAAACCCTAAAAAACCGCCTGCAGTGAGGCACCACCCACGAAATATCGTACAGACTCAATCGCCTCCCCTTTCGCAGCGGCATCGTTCAATGGTGAGCGATCGTCTGTCAAACCTAACCTACTTTCGATTCCCTCAAGATACTCACTTTGCGTTCATGCCGAAGCCATAACCCTGACTAGAAGAATCGGCAGGATATGCTTCAGCATATGCCCCGCCATAGCCACCACCAAACTGCCCCGGTCCGTTACCCGCATACTGCGCGATATATTGGCGACGGATGTTATCTTCATGTTCACGTCCCGCGTCTGTGCTGGCCCAAGTTTGTCCAACATTGTGGCAGTACTGCTGAAACCTCCCATCGTTGCGCATTTGTCTCACGACATGCATGTGAACAGGAAGTTCGCGAATAAGGTCTAGATTTGACTCATCAAAGTATGGCAACCCTGAATCTTCCAGATATTGGGAACGGTGTGCAGGTAGAGACGCATTGTCGGAGGACGAGGCTGGGTTGTGTGGATGCTGAGACTGGCTCTGAGTTGTCTCCGACTTCTTCTGTAGTTCCTGTACAATTGCTTGTAAGGCCTTCAATTCGTTTTCCGTATTAATCTGATATGCCTTCAGTTCATTTTCCGTTTTAACATTCCGTTGAATATTCTTGACCAACGGCTCAACAACCTCCTTCTTCAAGAACTCCACGAGTTTGTCTAGCTTTGAATTCGCTGTTTCTGTCTTGCCAGATATGCTACCCATGTTATGTTCGACCGCGTTCAGATGTGCTTTGATGTCACTGACATGCTCCTCCAAGATGGTTACCGTCTCATTGTATTTCGTAATCATGGAGCTGACCGCCTCTTGCTTTGTCGTGTCGATGGATTTATGCAGCGACTGGGCCACAAGGTCAATGTGATGATTGGCAACGCCAAAATGAGTGATTATATCGCTACCATCGGCAAGTAGGTGGCTTGGTGGGCCTCGAGGCATTGTGGTGTGGACGTAAAGTGGAGAAGGAACTGCGCTGGGGTGGTGGTTGGCAAATTCGTAACGACCCTTTGGGGGACTGGGACTGTGAGCGAGTTGTTCGTTCAAAAGAGGAGTGAGACCGAAGGAAGTGGAGCTGTCGTCTTTTCCTCCGACAATCTCCTGTTGGTCGTTGAGTGATTCGCCTGCAAGCTTGTTGTTGAAGGTGAAACCTGAAGTCTCCTGATTGACGGAGTAATTGGAAGTATCGTCAGAAGGCGTGCGCATACCTGCGTATACGATTGAAGCCAACGACGATTCACCTAGAAACTGTGCGGAGGAGTTAACGTGGTTTAATGAGCAGTTGAGGTTGTTTCTAGAGTTTGGTAAATCTCTGCGGTCAGCTTCTGAAGTGACTTCATGAGCGTTGTCTTGAAAACAGACTTCAATCGACTCCCCGCTAATCCGAGAATGGTGGACGTGAGTGGGGTCTGAGATGTTGTTACGAGCAGAGGAGAAGAGGAAGCGTTGGGTGTCGAACTAAATACATTGTCAGCCGTTGTACTCTTCACAAAGGCGTTCCGAGGAAGGTGAATTGGTGATATAACACTAAAAGTGGCTTCCTTCAGAGTTGACCTTGGAAAGGTCAATTACATACAGTTCCGTTCGCCTACCATAACGCCATATGAATGAAGAAATTCATTTTGACTTACATTGTGAGAGGGCCGGTAGCCCGGGCTGCTGAATGGAATAGAGTAGTCGGATGGTGTGTAGAAAGTTGGAGGTAGATGGCCACCATGTAACATACCAATATGCTGTCTGCGTTCTTCAGCTTGTCCTTCACTCCAACGACCAACGGGTGGTCCATCTACCCGATCACGTCTTTCACCTTCTAAAGGCGCAGTATAAGTACCTCCATTTTCAATGGCACCATGCATAGAGTAGATGCTGGGAGCATTTTTGATTAGACTGGTATACTCTTGCGCGCCATAAAGACATAATTTATTTGGACTAAGTTGAAGGTTCCTGGTATCGTTTAGTGCATGTCCGTGCTCATCTTTACTTTCACACGTAGTAGATATCCCAAGCCCATCAACCGGTGCTTGGGTATGTTGTACCTTGGTATTCGGAGGAGTTACTTTAGTCTGTGGTGTAGGCGGAAGGGCTTTGTTTGAGAAGTTCTGAGCCTCAGATTGCTCGAGGCTCAATGGAAGAACTTTCTTGGTGTCTTCTGATTGGTTACACTGATACTGAGTAGGATTGGATGATAGCTGGTGTGAGTTCTTGGTTCGAGGCCTACAATAAGGTGTTGGCTGGTGGGATAATTTGATGAGTTTGTCGCTTGAACGATTCGTGTTACCCGGCTTAGGCGGAAGTGATGTAGAGGTTTCGGAGCGTTGGCCCTTGACAGGACGTGGATGTCGACGCTTCTTGGATGGCAAAGATCCAAGTACTTGTGCCGCTTTTGGTGGCATCGGCGGATCGTCTGCGGAGAATGTAGTGGTTACTCTAAAGTTGGGTATGCTCATGCCAAAGAGTTTCTTCTTCGGACTCTTTTGTTCGTTTTGTTCGACCTGTTGCTGCGTAAAGTTAGCTCAACCGCTTTCTTTCTCAGAGCGGGGTACTAGTGAGCATTAGACACCCAGCACAGTTGCAGAAAGGAGTAAGAGACGCCTAGCGTACCTTTACGGCTGCCTTCGCACATGCATCAGATAAGTCTACCTTCGAGATCACAAACGTTGTAGAGCCAATTGCATCCCCCTCAGAATCAGATGAAGTTGGAGTTGTAGGGACTGTGCCCATAATCTTGAATAGCTTCTTTTCATGTCTTGCTTCTATTGTTGCCCGCATGGTAGCCTGTGTACCCTCATTCCCCCTGGATTCAACACCTCCTCGAGTTATTTGACTCTGATCTAGTTTCCCGCCCGCTACACTCCGGTCGACTGACATGGGTTCTTTCGTGACTGGTATGCCTTGGGGTTTCTCTTTCCCGGCGTCAATGAACTGTGTCATAGTAGTCATTGGAGTGAAATCCTGCGCCTTAAGTGTGTTGACATCCGGCTTCAGTACTCGCGATGGTTGTTGGCTGTTGCTTGCAGTGGGTGGAGGAGTTCCAGTTGGAGTAGGCGTCGCGGATTTCTTCTCTAGGGCATAGAATGCGTTCGAAAGTTCTCTGTGTCTATCCAGTGCGTCGTCATCTCGCGCCTTTGCAATGGCAAAAGCATTCCCGCTAAATAATGATTGCGGCGCACTGGGAATTGTAATTGGAGGACGTTTTCTGGGCAGCATTGGGCCTATCTGGTTGACTCAATGATCAGCAAGTAATATTTGTTTGGATGTCGGATTAAGGGTTTGTGTCAGATTATGACACTGTTGATCGTTGTTTGGCAAAATTAATGATTTGGAGGAGATACTCACTGCATTGGTTGTTTATAACTCCCACACAATCAACGGCACAATAGGACGCAAAGCCCATTCAGCAAGGCAGCTCTTGAGTCTAGAACAATAGCAAGGAATCAAATGATGGTGAGAACATTGGCTCTCATGTTCTGCCTGGCTAGGTGCCTTCAAAGGTGAATAGTCCCGATCAAGGAAGTTATAAACCACCCTTCAATACCCACCCCAAAATTTTACGGGTATAATTGTTTGCGGGAATATGGTCGAGTATCCCAGAGCTCCTCTTTCGTTGAGAACGCCTGCATATTCTTAACCTACACAATGTCAACTTACGTCCTAGGCAAGATATGTATACCTAAAAATGGAATACCAAGAATTGGAAGACCGCCTGCAACCCGCTATCCCCGAGCCTTTTTGCGTAAAAGGAAAATATTGTTCAAGAGCCACCCGAGTGTTGATTACAAGCCGGCTAGACTTTACAGGACAACCATACTAAGCGTGCATGATTTGTCTAGTATATCAAATTTGGCAATTGAATCTATTGAGCGCCATGATAAGCACTGATTTAGAGGTCAGTTGATGCTCCGCCAAAGCTTACAGCATTGGTCTCAGAAAAGAGGCAATCTATGAGTAAATTCGGAGTCTGAATTGAAAAGCTCAGAGGCAAATGACCACAATTCAGAGAAAAACACCGCTCCCCACAAGCGCCGGGTGTCCACGACATAAGGTATCCCCCAAACTACGCCCGGCCTGAAGAAATGATAGGCAAAGAGCACAAAATAGAGATGGGCACTATGAATGCTAGCAGTTGAAGTCAAGAGCCCCTTCGGGGCTGTCACGATAGACCCGTGCCTACAACACTACGCAAGTTGTATGTCTCTTTGGTTTCTTCGTCTGCGGAGGTTCAAGGGCTGCAACAATTGCCTGTTTGACCGTTAGCGTTGCGAAAGGTATAGTACTGGGGCCTCAAAATAGATCATTGCGAACTTGCCTCATCAAAGACATCCTTCAATTTATATTGAGTCAAAGCGGAACATTCAACGTATTTGACAGCACCAAGCTCCTTAGCCATCCGTTCACCATCTTCTCTCCTGACTGGTTGCATTCTCTGCTTAGCCAACTTATCCCTCACCGCCGCATCATCCCGAAGATCTACTTGCGTGCCCACGATAAGGCAAGGGACCCCAGGGCAGTGATGGTGGACTTCGGGAAACCACTTCTCTCTGACGTTCTCGAACGACGCTGGCGAAGTCACTGAGAAACAAACGAGGAAGACGTCAGTCTGTGGGTAGGATAGCGGTCGCAGACGGTCATAATCTTCTTGACCAGCAGTATCGAACAGACCAAGAGTGTATGGCTCATCACCAATCCTGAAAACATGAGCAATCAGCATAGGCTTCGGGCCGGCGCAATGCCATGTTGCCAGCAAACTTTGACAGAGCTGCCTCGGTTCGCTGGCTTAAATCCGCAGTATGATGCAGAGAGCTCACATGACAGTGACGGCATAATTATCGAAAACCGTAGGAACGTATTCTGATGGAAATTTATTGGTGGTATAACTGATTAGAAGGCACGTTTTGCCGACTGCACCATCTCCGACGACAACACACCTAAACCACAATGTCAATGTTAGTTTAGTGTGACAGGAGCATAGGAATTGTCAAATGTGATCTATGGTGTAACATAATCCCGCAGAAGAAGGGCCTTGAGCATACTTGATAGTGGCTACAACCATGATTATTGGACGAAGGTACGGTTATTAAGTTCGGTCGAGGGAAGATATTCGGAAGCGGTGATGAGAGCAGCCGATATGTGTAACGGGTGCCTATAATAATGAATATAGCCGCTAACAAATATAGAATCGCGTCAATAGCTCCGAAAGGTAGTGTGAAGAAGATTTGGACGATTAGAGACTTGGATGTATCCAAACGAGAGGTGAAATGAAAGAAAGGAGCCTAGTAACCGGATAAATCAGCATCGCACATTAAAAAACTTACTAGACCACACCAAAGAATCATCATACCTCAGACTCCTACTCAGGACCACTAGAGGCGCGTGCAACGCGGACTGGTCTGTTCTTGAAACGCGAAACGTAAGGTGGCTCCGTGCGTGAGGTTTCAAACCGGGAGACGAGGAGAACAATAGGAGCGAGAGATAGATCGGCGGAGGAAAGGAGGGCAAGACGCGGGAATCTATTTGACAGGTTCGGTGAAGGGGAGGACTACTATCAAAGGGAAGGAAGAGCAGCAGCTGAGATGAGGCGAAGCTCTGGTGATTGATGGTGGTCCAGCGCGGCCTCAGTCTGGATTTGGGTAGGTCACTAAAAGCGCAAGTCTTGGCATCCTGCTTCACAACCACAGAACTTCACTTTCATATTTTCCCGTATGAGGGTATGATGATTCGTCACCGGGAGGCGTACTATTTACCTGATCCACTAGACATGTTGATCTATCCCGCATCGCATAGCTGTTCATGAAACGATTCCCCCATTTTCGGCTCCGCACAGAGCTGGTGTTCTCCAGAACTGCTCGACATCTGCAATGCTGCCAATTAATATAGTAGGGCCACCTTTCAACCGGAGTAGCCTTCCCTACCACTCTCCGCACCTAGCCGGGGTTTTTGCTATGATTTCAAACCCTTCTAAAATATATTCTTCTAATTATTCTAGCCATCATCCCTGATTGGCAGGTAACTATCGTTCATTGAGATGTGTATAGGCTTCTGTCGTCGACCTCATCACACTTGACATGTATCGCAACGAGTAGGTGCAGTTCTACTACCTCGAGCTCTACGTGATTGAGCCATTCTCAAAGCTAACGCCAACGGTGCTATTTCATTCGTGTCTTTGTAGTCCACGTGGTGGAGCACCATTCTTTGCAACTGCCACTCAAAGACAAAACTAGACCATACCAAATGCTTTATGGGGCATTGATACTTTAATCCATCGAAGATAGTGTGGGTCGAGTGACCTTCTCTAAAGGGATTGAGTGGTGCGGGGGGTAATTGCATTACACATGAACCCATGAATCTTAAAAACTTTCCCAAAATTTGTTAGCGCAAAGGGTGGAACTATTGTATCAGTTCAGTTTTGGTGCCAAGGATCTTATTAATACTACCTAGGTAATTTTTTGTATTAAAGCAATTCTCCGAGGAATTTTTTAAGGGCCGTTCGGTCGCAACTTCATATTCAATATGGAGCTCAAATCTGAATATGAGGTTGTTGTTCGATAAATCTGATAACTTTTGAATATGGAGCTCCTCCAACTTCGTATATTTAATGAGGCTCTGAGCCTCTTGCAATAAACCAGAGTTCTCATCCTTGATCGTCCTGTGCGACAGTTCTAGAGGACTTTGAAGATCACTGCTCTTGGTTATGCATCCATGGATGTAGCGTGATAATAACCATTAACAATCTTGTTTTATCAAAGACGGAAACCGACTCTCCTAAAACGTACCCAGGATGTCATCTCGTGTGATCTCATTATCACTGGCAGGCGTGCGGATACATGAAAAACTCTGGCCTATTAAATCTAGGAGAGCTGGAGACAGTTATAAAATCATGGTGCCGCCACTGCCCGGCAGATTGCAATGAACACGAGTAAGTGAGATCTTCGCGCTCATTATTCGAGAGTTCTCCAGGCCTCCCCAGCAATGTCGGTGATTGCGCGCTACAGCTTGCCGTAATAGGCTTCGGGTGTCGCATTAACCGTTTATCCATCGCTAGCACGTCATTCGCCGCAGTGGGCTTGGGAGCCCAAAAAAGCTGCTGTCATTCCGAGGAATGCGAAACATGGAATTGCTCCTTCCCATCGTTCAAAGCACTACTCTTATGATTTACCACACTCATGACGCCTGGAATTATGAACGACTCCTCCACGAACAACCCTCCTAGTGAAACTCATAAATATAGTACGCTATGAAACTTTTTTTTGTATGACTCCGCCACTAATATCTGCTAACAGTTGTATAGGAAGACTGAATTCGCAGCCAGAGAACCCTTTTGCTGGCTTTATACCAGACCAATCGATTGCCGTTATTCCTCATTTTACCCTCGAATCGGGTGTTGTTCTTCACAACGTCCCCGTCGCGTACAAGACCTTCGGCTCTCTCTCGTCAAAGGGAGACAATGCCATGGTCATCTGCCATGCTCTCACTGGAAGTGCAGATGTGGGAGACTGGTGGGGACCTCTTCTAGGGGGGTCAGGGAAGGCGTTCGATACCTCAAGATTCTTCATCGTGTGCATCAATAGTCTCGGAAGTCCGTATGGCAGCGCGAGTCCCGTTACCAGCAAAGACGGAGATGTAGAAAAGGGATTATATGGACCAGAATTTCCGCTGATAACTGTACGAGATGACGTGAAGTAAGTGAAAACGGTAAAGGGCGAATTGGCATAGCGTTAATGGTAGTAGCATCTTTAAACTCATCCTGGATGACTTAGGTGTACGACAGGTCGCTGCAGTCATCGGAGGCTCTATGGGTGGTATGCTTGTGCTCGAATTTGCATACTTTGGGAAAGACTATGTAAGGAGCATAATTCCCATTGCAACATCAGCCCGATACAGTGCATGGGGGATAAGCTGGGGAGAGGCACAAAGGCAGAGCATTTACAGTGACCCGAAATACGATGACGGATACTACACCTTCCAAGACCCTCCCTCAACAGGCCTCGGAGCCGCGCGCATGTCAGCACTTTTGACATACCGGAGCCGCGATTCATTTGAATCGAGGTTCGGACGAAATACTCCCAACCCTTCAAAGTGTCGGAACATAAACGGCGTTCAAAGACCATCTACACCCTCCCATGAGCACTGGGCCATCCACAATGAGGGTCATAAAAACGCGCGGTCTCCTCGCGATTCACGAACGAATAGCTCCTCAAACCTGCCTGCCATCTCTGCACAGGCTTCATCTACTCACTCCGACCTTGAGTTTCACAATCCATCTTCGTCGCCTTCGCTACCCACGTCTTCGGTTTCGGGAAACCGAATCGCAAGCGAAAGTAGCAGCTCTATAGAGCCTTCAAAGAGGCGCACTCCTACATATTTCTCTGCACAATCCTATCTACGTTACCAAGGCGAGAAATTCATAAAGCGCTTCGATGCAAATTGTTACATCGCTATAACACGCAAACTTGACACTCATGACCTTTCCCGAAATCGTTGCCCGGATTCGAGCGACTCTGAGGGTATTGACCCCGCCACTGCCCTCCACCACGCATTATCACTGATTGAGCAACCGACCCTCATCCTTGGTATCCAATCGGACGGTCTTTTTACCTTCGCCGAGCAACAAGAGCTTGCTATACATGTTCCCAATGCTACATTAAAAACCATTGACTCGCCGGAGGGCCATGATGCTTTCTTATTAGAATTTGAGCAAGTCAACAAGCATCTCCTTGGATTCTTGAATGAAACGCTACCGGACATTATGTCGCGCAGTCCGAAGTTAGATGACGCCGTAGGAGATGATGGGGATGATGGGATGGGAATTAAAAAGAATAGCACTTTTGGGGAAGCCGAAGTTGAGGATATAACAGCTTGGTAAGAAAAAGCTGACCAAGGAGCTTTTGTTGAAGATGAGGCGAATGAGCGTTCAGATGACATGGAATTAAGGGACGCATTGGTTTTCGGCATATGCTTGAAAGAACGCTTATGTGTATATTCTTACGCGAAATGAGTAACGCGGAAAGAGGTTCAACCCCTCCATATGATGCCTGCCGACACGGCTATGATATAGATAAAGACCCTGTTTATATATTTGCTGATAGTTTTACCTCTTTAGAAGAGATGTGCATGTCGCTCTACAAATAGTTTGCTCGGGTTATCTTAGGCACAGAGTATCGGCTTCATGTGGAAAGGAGGGCGAATCTGTTCATTATTGATGTTAGGTTTTGATATATGTACCGGAGAGCCGCATGTAGGAGTAGTTGAGAATAAGAAAATCCACCACGGTACTTATCATAAAGCGAATTGGACCAAAATAACTCATTTCAAGATCTACATAAGGAGTTCAGTAGACTGTCTCAAGACGAGTACTTCGGGAGTAGCAAAGGTCCTCGGCATGCAGGGGTAGTGAGAAGCTCGAACTTAGCCTTATTCAGATGCTTAGGAAAGATCTTCGAGATTTATGATCACTATAGGCATATGTGAAAAGTCGTCGCGATTTATTTGAACGGCCTTTTATACTAATTCTCCTTGTTCCCAATGAAAAGTCTCGGCAGCGAGCCCCGAGATCTTGGTGCTTACAAAACTCGCCTCCCCCTTAAATCTATTCCCAGCCTCCCGTGACTAGCGCAAGCTAGCGATGTAACCATAACGGGCAAATTCAAGAACTGCAGCCTGCAGTAAATCATTGCTTACTCATTTTATACTCTTCGTATAAAGCGCTCTCATCCTCTCCTCTCCTCCTCTTCATCCTTTAGTCACTCGTTCAGACGAAGCTTATTAATTTATATTCCCTTCCTGTTATCCGCGGGATATCTGCTATCACTCGTTCAAACAGCCCGAAGAGAATATCATCTTGCCAAAAACACACTCCTCTGTTCTAATAGCAATCTTGCCTAAAACCTACTCAACTGGAATAATGTATTCAAATATCCTCACCCTCCTTACCTTCGCTGTTACTGCCCTGGCCCGCACCGACCTGAGTGGCTGCACGTCCTCTGAAACCGTCGCTTTTGGCGGGGCCTCCATGATCTATTATGTGCCTGGCACAGGCGAGATCTGCGAGTTCCTCGACTGCGGCGGCGGGAGGGCTCCTCCCAAGACGACTGTCCCCGGTTGCCCGCTCTACTCTGGCACTGCGAGCTACGAGCCAAGCTACTTGTCCGGCTATAGCCCGAATACCGCTGTGTCCACCGCGATAGCAAGTTCAGTCGCTGCGGGAACAACCATGGCCATTACCTCTGCTGCTACCGTTTCATCTTCTGCCCTCCCCGGCATTACTATTGAGAGTTCGGGCGATGGTGCTGTCTCTTCGGCCGTCTCTTTCGCAACCATCACCACTGCTCCTGGACATTCCACCGTCGTTGGGACCGGCAGCATCTCGGCTACAGGATCCGGTGTTGGTAACAACTTGACAGCCACTGCTACTCTTCCATCCACAACATCCCACTTCACTGGTGCGGCAACTGCTTTGGCTGCTGGAAAGGGGATGTTCGGACTTGCAGTTGGCGTTGTTGCTGCTGGACTGGCTGTGCTATAAGCTATGGGTGGGGGAGGCCGAGCCCGGAAGGAGAGCTTATGCTGCAGGAATAATGCATTGGACTAGATGGGAATGGGGTTTGAAATAGACTTGCATGGACTGAGTACATTGCATTGCGATTGGAGTTAGTGACTGTTGACTGCATAATGGAGATGCCTAAGCCAACATAAGTTATCGTTGACGAAAAGTATATATTCGCTTCCTATTTCACATTATGTTGACAGTAGTTCTTGCCCGCATAGTTGTTGGTAAGAAAGCATGACAAGTTTGCTCGCATTGGTATAGGCCCTTTCAATCCCAAGAGGTCCCGGCTTAACACCAGGTGACAAAAACATAAGAGGGATTGCCTTAATAATTAACTATACTTGTCTTACTGAATAGCTCAACATCCCTGTTTCCCTAGTTAGGTGTCATGGGAGGTCGTACAGACCGTGTGGGACGGTTGTCAGTGAGTAGAAAGTTGTTGTATTGGTTTTCTAATGCTGCTGGCTATATTCTATTTGCAAGTAGGCTCCTTCCCCACCCATGTCTTATGGGCCGCTGTTCCCTTATACTTTCCCTGCTCACGTCTCTGAGTCTTCATAACAGTCCAGCCTCGGAAAGAAATGGTCCGTGCCATTTACCCGCGATCACTGCCCACTCAGCCAGTTCGTCGACTGCTAGTCTTGCGTTTTCCTAGAGGGGAGCAATACGAATTTGATGAAGAGCGCTTTGCTAGTGGATAGGGATTGGTATAATCCCCCTGCAGTTCGTCTATCGAAGTATCGCTTCCGGAATCTTCATTGTCAGTCAGTGAGCTAAGGGTTGGTTTAGTTCTGTGGGCGAGGCTTGGCGTTGTGCTTGGCGGTTCAGCCTCTTCGTCCGTTTCCTCCTCCTCTTCCTCTTCGTCGTCTGCGGTTGTTCGACCTGCCATCTCGTTCGCGCGCACAATTACGGTGTCCCTCATCTTCTTTGTCTAATCTTCAGCATTCTTGAGTGCAGCGAGTCCTTGCACGTAGGATCTTTTGTTACCAGTCATCATACTCAGGGCGAGTCCCAGCCCCGTTCGGCTAAGCAGTATAGTGGCTGAACATCTTGAGCGTGCTGCTATGATAGATTCTAGAAGTTGTATAAGCATTGTTGTCGTAGACTGGTTCATCTTTCCCGTATAACCGTCAAAGCATGGTACGTGCGGAACACCAGAATTAAAACTACGCGTATGATACATTAAAAGTCAGTGTTGGCACTTACTCCCGCTATGTGGTACTATCCTTAAAAGTGGATTTCTCTAAGAAACCTGTCCCTAGTAGCTAGTAAAAATCTCTTAAGTGCCTTGCAATACTAAAAAACACCCAAAATCCCAGAACAAGATAGAGGGAGAGGAAGCTTATAAAAGCAAAGACGGAGCAACAAAATATAAGCAGGAGGAGAACGTAAGGCTACAGCAAGATAACAGAATACTGCTGCATGAGAATTTAAGCAAGGTAAAGTTGTACTGAGCCTATAACCCCTAGATCCTTTCACTGCTCGTCAATATTATTTCCAGGATATTTTCATTGCAAAGCATAGATAAGGAGCAAGCATCCTTAGACACGTACTTCTTTTTGTTTCAGATCTTGTTCAAATATTTCGCGCCAGAACGGATGCAGTATGTGTTGGTAGGGGGGTACTTGGGCAGTCTCTTTGAGCTCAGCGACGTGTCACGTGACAGCCCGCGGGCCATCGTGTAGATACCTTCTCGGGGCCCTCGAGCCCCTGAGCTTCTTCCTCATAGAGCATCATATGTATCATTTCCATCAGCCTGCTCAGCGTCTGACAGTATGCACCTTGATCCATCAATCCCTCCACCCCAATAATATTCCCGGTGGTAATTCCTCTCCAGGCCATTCCATCGTGGCATGCAGTGGCATGCAGTGGCATGCAGTGGCGAAAATGCTGCCGTATGTAGTCTCACGCTCGATGAGACCAGCTCGTAGGTTGGGGCGCATGAATACCAATCCCACCAACTGAGAGGACCTAGTAGAACATGTTGAGTTGTTAATCTCCAGCTCAGGATGTGTCCACTGCATCGGTTCATACATAAGGAGACCAGAACGCATATAACTGCAAGATGTCAAAATTGAACATGCTTTTACGAAAATAGTTCTGTGAGAAATAGTAGTACCCAGGCATATTCGGATCGAAACGGCTCCAGCGTTCGCTCGATCCAGTAGCTCCAGTCATCCCTCCATGCTCCGCACCCAAACAGTGCTCTTGAATACTCCCAGTAGCTAGGATACCACCCAGAGAACTCCCAGTCGATGATCACGAGCTCTAGGTCCGTTGTGTCCCACTGGACTTGGCTGTTTTCTGTTGTCGTCAGGGGATTACGGAACATGATATTCTTCCGCTGGAAATCTGCATGCGTGAAAACTGGGGCGTGGTTCTGGAAGACATCCCCGAAGGCGCGCGAGAAGTGCTCTGCCTTGTATATGGAAAGGCCTTCCTTGACATATCTGGCGACCATAGCTTCATTCAGGTCCGACTCGGTATCAAATGGCCCGTTAAATGGCTTTGAGTGATCCTCCGACTCGAAAAGCCCATCCAGCAATCCGCGATGACCAAAGCTGCAGTATCCTCCCGGTGACTTCAACTTCCGCATCTCTCCGAAAACAAGGCGGAGATTCGAAGACACTGCCTCTTTTGCCGCTTGACCCATCTTTGACCAAACGGAAGCTAGGGTTGGACCTCTGATGCGCTCCATGACGATGTAGCTGTAGGTATGCTTGTCGGGTCCGGGCCTCTGGTATAACGCATAGATGCGAGGTACCGGAACAGTCGTTGACTGTTTTAGGAAGAGCATTGTCTCTCCCTCTTGTAAATTGACAAAGGCACCATATTTGACAATAAAGTGATCGCCAACTCCGACGACTCTGCCCGACGCCGCCGACATGCGCTCATTGAGGATTTCCGTCGCAGATTCGATCTCTTCCACCGTGGGCAATATAGCAGGAAGGCTTGCTTCATCAGCGAAGTATGGTAGGTTGAAAGAGGTCATCATAGAAACTGTCGAAGAAAGCTAGGGCGAGAAGTTGGTGCGACTAATGGTCGTGTGATGCTCATTTCACCAGGAGTATCATCGACTTAGTTCAACTCGGTTTTGAGAATGAGCACTAGAGAGAGAGATCATGCACTCACAAGGAATTGGTGCGTCAATGATTCACTTTATTCGTTATCCACGAGTGGAACTCCTACATGGCGGCTACATTTATGCTGTGTAACTACGCGATTTTACAATTACCCAATACCCAATTGGCACACATCCACCTGTGATGCAGGCTAAAGTCTCGTGATGAAGATCTTCCAATCCTTTATCTTCTCAAATTAGCGAGACTTCCCCAGTTTTAACCAACATACTCTCGACACTCTCTCCCAAGCAACAAGCTTCAGCCAATTTTCACTATGCCTAGCAAAAGGACAAAGCCCTCTCGAAAGCCACCCAAGCCTTGGTCTATGTACCCGTCATACCATAATGCAGTGTCTGATTTGCTTGAAGAGCACGATCTCTTCTTCGATTTCCACAGAGATGACGACAGCGATTGCGAGGAGGAGTACGACACTAATATTATGGGCCGATTTACATGCCACAATCGTAGTTGTCCAGTCCGTGGATGGTCAAGCAAGCTGATAGCCATTACCATACGCATGTATGCTGGGGCAGAGTACAACGCAAGAGTATACCATCAACGCTGCGAGTCTTGCAATAAGCTTAGCAAACCGAAGTTGGATGATTCATATGCACAAAGAGTTGCGTATCGTCTTAAAAAGTGGTCTGGAGTGCAGGTGGAGACGCCGCAATACTCAGGCTAGAGCAGAGCTCCACACAAAAGTGATCTTTGTGAAGGATGTAAACACGGTCATTGTAAAGGCTAGGGCGGTACAACGATGCCCAAGGACCATGTGTTCAATTCGGCTCATTGAACTCGAAATGGAATGTCTGCAACCACAGGAGAAACAGGAGTACAGCGACACCCATGGGCAATCTTATCTCTACAGCCTATATCATTCGCGCCACTGGGGCAACCTGTACAGAGGCCCTCACTTGCTCTGGTGCCTCACTCGTTCGAGCCACTTTGGCCTTCGGCTGCAGCGCATCTGCCTCTGGCGCAGCACTCTTGGGCTTCGGACCACGTTTGCTTTTTCCCTTCGTTTTAGCTGCGTCCTTCGCAACACGCTTCGCTCGTGCCACCTCGAGATCCTCATAGCTCATGACCTTCGCCTTCCCTAGTACCAGTGATTTGGTAGATCGGCGAACTTTAGCTTCGTTATTCACTTTCCTCAGAAAATGAATTTGCTCCCGCTAGAGGGCACGTTCGGCAAAGCATATTTAGGCAGCATTGGCAAACTTCTGTATATGCCTCTGTAGGCGCTATTTGCTCTTCTCATCCTCCGCATAGGCATCCTGTTTAATCAGGTTATGCAGCGATGTAAGAGCCTCTGGTATCACTAGCGTCTAGACTACTTCACCTTACGGATAAAGATCAATTTCGCAGGTCTTAAGAATTGGAATGGTTGGTTCAGTAACTGGTTTTGGGATGTTCGTAAGTACTTTATCGGGATTAAAGGGATACAAACCGCTTGCTTTCTATCCTGCAAGGATATTTTTCTTAGTAAGAGCCCTTTCCCTTGCAGGGCTGTATAGATAGGTGAAATGTTGCTTGCCGATTGTACCTACACCTCCTCGCTCTTGTCGTTCAACCTAGTCACGATAGGCTGCCTTTAGTAGGGCAAATAGCGCGATATCGCAAGGCTGTAGCTTGTAGGATATGTAAGAGGGAAGACGACACAGAAAAATATTATTCTCAAAAAAAAACTTTAAGATTTTAAGGGTCTCGTGCGTCCCGAAGCCGTCGCATATCAGAATCCGTGGTTTTTGCTTAGCTTGTTCTTTAGTTTAAGGATCAAATACACGCTTAAGCCACTCCAAGCTAATCTTAGAGTCGGTATATCCAGATTTAGAGTACGCATAATGCCATCCAGGGGTGGGATATGTAGTCCAGTTGGCTCGATGGGTCGAGGCTGGCCAGATTATCATTGGATCCAGATACCTACCGTTGGCGCTGACACACTCGATCGCTGTTACTACTGTGCGCTTCACACGCGCGCCTCTATAGCTTCGTAGGTCGTCCTCTACGTATCCGATAAAAGCGGCGGATATTGGCTCGTGCACTAACACCAACATTATATACATCTAATATTAGGTTATTTGCCCATTTGCTCTACGTATATTATACAATTGCTTTATATAATATTTATACATATACTATATTGTCTTTTGGTCCATTTCTGTATTAAAAATCCGTGTAAACCGTATTAAACTAGCTTTTTTAGTCGTATACCTTGGTGTTAGTGCACGAGCCAATATCCGCCGCTTTTATCGGATACGTAGAGGTCGTCCTTACTAACAAGGACTTTGACACTACCGAGCATACTTAACACCACCCCTGTCTCGTCCATATTATAGACATTTTCCGGCAAGATGGCCTGGTCATGCAGTACTTTTCCAATCACCTCAAACCAGTGCAGAACCTTATCATAGATGTTATAACGGCCCCAGTCCAGCGCCATACTTCTTGCTTTGAGTTCTGGATGACGTTTCTTAAAAGCCCGAGCCCAGTTCTTGCCTGGAGGCTTAGGTGGCTTGTTTGTGGATCGCTGGCGAGCGACGCCGAAGGCTAATGAAGGTATATGCTTTATTCGCACAGGTTGCCCAAATTCGGACATTGCAACAAAAAGTTCACGACGGCTTTCTCTTCATATAGGGTGAGATACTGTTGGCTCTGGGCCTTCTGTTCTCTCGAGCGTTGGCCATGTGCGCGATCATGGAGGGTAGAACGAGCGACATTGTGATGGTCCGCTAGGGCACGGTATGTATTACGTACGCCATGAGGAATACCTTGTGCTAGCGCTTGGCTGGCTTGGTCCATGTTAGCTTACTGTGGTGATGGTGATGGTGATGGAGAAGACTCTTGCAGGTTGGGTGAATCCAACATTTACGACGAACCTCGAGATGTTTCCTACCCGGCCTTAAACTTTGGTTCAAGCAAGACACGCGCGTTGTGCTGCAGCATTCGGGCGGTTTGTGACTCAGGAACGAATGAATCACACTCTTAGGATCCGTGTGGCCCTCGTGCACGTTTGGAGCCTCCATTGTGGGGGAAGGAATGTTTACAGCAGGACACGATATGAATTCAAAGACATAATTTCTCCCCCACCGAGCACCTCCAAGATTTAAGCTTTATTACCCTATAATTGTTGCATTCATGGCTCATGGATATACTGTAACGTATCACGAGGGGTCATATAGCAAGGTATAATTGTCGCGTATCGAAAATTTCCTGTTGTTTTGTGTGAATTCTTCACGTTACTACAAACATCTAGACTCACTAACACAACGTTTAGTTGAAAGAGCAATACAACGTATTCGGCAGGTGTTGGATTTGCAGCCTTCTCCTCTCCCAGCTTCAACACCAGATTGCGGATGCCGCAGCAAATAACGACTGCAATCCAGTCCAATATAGGAACTTCTTTGACGGATTTCCCCTTGGATCTTTTGAGACTGTTGTTACTTCCTCATCTTGCTCTATACACTTACAGCTATTTCAGACAGCTCTAGGAACAGAATTACCGCACCATGCTGACAACAATGTATATGCTCTTGCTCCTCGCAATTCCTCGCACATGGAAATTAGAGGCGAATTGTTGGAGCCCTCTGGCCCTATCGAGATAATTCGAACAGCCGGCCATGCAAATCGTGATGGTACTGGAAGACTCGTTGATCGTAACTGGGTGGATATTGTTGAACGGACGATCAGGAATAAGAACTCTGTTTTTATTAAAGAGGGCTCTAGAAGCTCTCTTATATACATTAGGTAGGTCCCAAATACAATGACGACGACGTCGTCATGTAGTAGGTCATAGTTAAGAGAAATAGGTAATGAGACGTTTGATGAGACATACGAGCTCAAGATACGAGACAACTAAGACATAGTTCGTATAGACGATCTAGGTCATCAGACAGTATTACAATAGTAGTAAGGAACTTTAATTTAGGTTAACACACCCCCCTAGCTATACAGAGCCTTCTAGGCTGCTATAGAAAATACTAAAAAGTCACGATAGCAATTTAGTGTTGAGTTAAAGGAAATCCTTTATATATTTACCTTGCCTAAATATTATTTAAATTAAATTAAATTAGATCCTTAATATTAACAAGGTTTAATTACTAAATAAATGTCTCGTGCTTTTGACGAGGTAGAGCCTTTATTAGGCCGTCTACTGTTATTGTTGGTTACACAGGGTGACTTACTAATAACGACTACTCGAGTAGGGTTACAGTGATGTTGGTTAATAAAGCTTGTTGTTGAGAATCAGGGGGTGGGTAAGGAACTTAAGGTTCCTCACCACGCTAGTGCCGCGGCGACACATGATAACACGTGACGACCGCTTGCCTTATTCCCGACACTGGCAACTCTTCTTTTATAGTTACCATCTATATATACTTATAGATTGCTAATATATAAAGATACAAAGCTAAGGAAAAGAAGAAGAAGAAATAAAGGGGAAAGGGTAGCGTAGGTAGATATACGGGTTTATATAAAGATATTAGTTCCGCTTACCGCTCTTAGCTAAGCCAATAGCAATTTTCTATCCTAGGGATGGAAAATCCTAATTAGCCAGCTTAATTAATAGCGTTGGTAGAACTCCATACCGCTACCTAAATTAATTAGGCGTGGCGCTCTTAGCAAGAATCTTACTAATTAGATAACTTTAACCGGTGGTTAAAGTTCTATAAGATCTTAACTTTTTTAAATTTCCCTCTTAACCTAACCTTTAACTTATACACGTAGAGTATTTATATTAATAAACGTCTCTAATATCTTATTTAGGTTTGCCTTCGTTATTATATTTACTAGGTTATTTTAGCTATTAATTTATTAGATCTTAAAGAGTTTTTAACGCTTATAGAACTATTAAAGTACTATAATATTAATTATAAGGCGCTTCTCCTTTATAGTACTAAGCTTAACTAAATACTTATAGAGGGAATATAAGTCGGTGTATATAATTATAGGGATAATAGGGAGTTTAAGTTAATCTGTAATTATCTTTAAGGTAGTTTTAATTGCAATTACTATATTAACTCTGCTAATTATTCTATATATCTCTAATGCTAAAACGCTTTAAGTAACGCGTTTGCTCTTAGTTAAGCTCTAATAAATAAGATTACTATAGATTATAAAGTTACTCTCTCTAGTAGATTTGTTTATAATAATAATCTTATATCCTAGCTAGGAGCTAAAATCTTTATTATTTATAAATAATCTATTAATAAATATAAAAAGCTTAGCAGTAGGAAGGTTAATAGGCACATAAAGCAGTCCTTAATTAAAATAGCTCCTTTGCTAGAAAAGACGCTTATTTAGGGTAAGGATATCCTCCTTAGTTAGTTCTTAGTATTAAGCAGTAATAAAGAGATTAAAGAAAGCTTTAGGTTAATAGATAGAAGCTATATAAGCTTTATAAGCGCGTTACTCTATATATCCTTGCTTTAGAGAATTAATATTAATAACGTTAATCTTCTTACCTTAACCTTTCTAGCGTAGGGCAATGGAATCCTTATTTAGGGAAATAATGCATTTATTAAAGAGTAATAGTATTATTAAATTAAGTCTTTCCTTTAGCTTTGCTATAAGATTTACCTTTACTAGCTTATTTTCTTTAAGAGCTAAAAATTGGTCGTCTTTTAAAATAATTATATTATCTATTTATATGCCGACGATTCTAAATAGAGTTCCTATAGCTGTAATAAGGAAGTAGGGATTAAATATAAAAGTAGTTATTAAAAGCTTCTCTTTATAGTGCTTGCTGTAAGTAGCCTACTAATAAATTCCTGCCTCTGTAATTCTATATAGTGGCTTAAATATAACCATAATTATATCTTTAGGATATTAGTAGCAAATTTACTCTAGAAGGTATACTAGTATTAAGCGCTAAAGGCGTATCTCTAATTAGGTATAGGCCTAGGTAATATCTTATAAATAAACCGCTATTCTATTCTTTATTAAGGAGGGAGCTAGCGTAATAATAACTTATTAACTAGCTTGTTAAATTATAGGGGATTATATAAGAATTACTTCCTTACCATTATTGTTATAACCTTAAATAACTAGCCTTAACTTCTTAAATAGGGTATTAGTAGCTTTGCCTTTAATCTTATTAACTATTCTTAACCTAAATATACGAACTCTATTAAACTTAGTAGGGTTATACTTTTTAAACTTAAAGACTCCTCTTATAATAAGACCGTTAATCTCCTACTTATTAGATGCTTGGAAAGGAGCTCCTAGAGTTATAATATAGTCTTCCTTTTAAAGCTATTTTGCGAGCTTAAAGTTAGTCTTCTCTTTAGCTATTATAAAGGCTATTAATAGCTTAACTTTATTCTTAATGGCGGCAATAAGTTACTCTTTAAAATTAATAAGGTATTAGCGGTTTTGTAATCCTTTTAGGCGACTTCTACCGCGTTATAGTTACGGCATATCTACTATAGTTATATTAGGGTTATAGTCGCCTTTTAGGGTATATTAATTGTGGTTCTCCTTTAGGGTATCTTCTAGGGTATCTTCTAGGGTATCCTATAAAGGCTTGGAACTATTATCTTTATAATAAGGCTTAATAATAGTTAAATGGAATTAAGTAGGTTTATAGGGCATTTAAAGAGTATAAGTCTAACTATTAATTATAATAAGTTTATATAGGCCTAACTATCCTCCCTTTTTACGCCATACGCGTACCTTAGATTAGAGTGGCAGATTAAGCGTAGTTAAGGTATTTAGGCCATTTCTTATTTCTAGTACATTATTAACCTAGCGCGTAGCGTAGAGACATCGCACCTCCTTTATTGCCTTGTAAATTGCCTTAGCTTATTATATAATAAAGGAAAATAGTAGAGAATTGTTAGTTATTTAAGGGTAGGCGCTAAAGACTAGTAATATAGGTATGAGCCTATCTGGGCTAGCGGTATCATTAATAGCCTTAATAGCTATCTATAGGATAAGCTCTTTACTAGCACCCTTTAGTTCTAAAGAAATAATCTTATATACGCGGCGTAATGGCGTATAGTATTATTTTACCTTTTTAATACTATTATATGCCTTAACGGGGACTTCCTTAACCTTAATTATTATTACCTTTACTTATTATTAAAACTTTATAGATAAGAAGTTCTTTCCTATATTATAAACGATTTAATTAGGGGGTTCTAGGTAGACATTAATCTAGTATAATTCTATACGTTCCTAGCTAATATATCTTTTAAAAAACGTACGGCTTAAAAGGAGGTTAAGAAGTTAATAACTTAGAGTACTAGCTTACCGCTAAAATATATAACNTNNANAATAATACAGAAGTTAAAGTTNTAGTTATCTTTAAGGGTNAACTTAAATNGNCNAGGGGACTTCTAGTTTATTTAGTAGTAATAGCAGTACTTTATAAGATATTTAATTGCCTTAACCTTAACTTTATAACCTACTTATTAAAGAACCCTAAGTAGTTAGTAAACGGATAGGTGGCTAAAATAATAATATAGTTAATATAGCTCTAACTTAGTTAAGTAACTCTAAGTAACGCTCCTTTCTAGCTATTAAAGGAGCAACTAAGGGTAACCCTACTTACGTATAACGGGCACCCGATTATCTCCCTAAATAAGCATATTTTTAAGGTTATTAAGCTTAACACCTAATTTATTTATATTTTAGATGTAGAATAGAAACGGGGTATTCGCGGGAATAATATAGAAAGTAATATATCCTAACGGGGTTTGGACCTTAATTATACTAAAAGAGATTATAGTACCCTTACTAAAGCGAATTGTATATTAGCCTGCTGTTAATTAGTTAATCTAAATAGAACTATTAAGCTACTAAAGAGCTTAGACTTAAGGTTCTCCTACTATAGATACTCCTATAGCTCTAGTATCTGGTATAATACTATAAAAGACGTTTGCTAAGTATCTATTATTAAAGGAAAACGCGGAACTTTCCTTTAACTTATTAAAGATATCTAACCTTATAATAGAATAGAGTATAGATTGGTTATTAAGGACAGTAACGGTTTATATGCTATTTACCTTACTATATTTAGTAAAGTATTAGTTAGAAGAGTAGTTTTTAATTTCTATATCTATAAGGAGCTATTTAGCCTTATTAATCTTACCCTTAAAATCTTCTTCGCCTTTATATTAAACTAGGAAGCTTTAGAAGTAGGCTATAATAACTTCTTAGTTTTTAATGTTTCGTGCGCTTTAGCAAAACTTATTATATACCTCCTTTTATCTATTAAAGGGGTATCTAGTTAACTAGTAATTTGGCTTCTTATAAACGTAGTATTTCTTCTACTAATTATTATAAAATAAACCTCCACAAGGACCTCTATAATTGCTTTATAGTTAATATTAATTATACCCTCTACTATATCCCCTACCATAACTACTATATATTTAATTAGTCTAGTTATAATTATGTTAGTTAGCCGGGTTAATTAAAGTAGGTTAGAGTTAGGCGTTAAATTACTATACTTCTTAAGAGCGTAGGGCGGTGCTAATAAAGGATCTTAATTAAGTATATATTCCTTTATAAGTACTTATAGGGTTAAAGAAAGTAAAGTTATATTTTTTAATACCTTAGTATATACTAATAACTTAATCGCGTAGGCTAAAGTCCTTTTAATATAATTTAGATAAACCACGCTAAATTATTTAAAGTTAATTAAAGAGCTTTTAAAGATAATTAAGTTAAGAGGTACCTGGGTTTATAGTAATAATTCTTAAAAAGGTAGTCTCTCTCTACTCTAATATATACTGCTGCTTATTCTCCTCTATTTTAAAGTAGCATCTTATTTTATATATTATTTGGTTAAAATTATATTCTTTTTCTGCTAAACAATTATAATAGAAGGTACTAGCTTAGCCCTTAAGCATAACTAAATAAGTAATATAGTATTAATTGGGTTCTAGTCTAACCTTTTAGTAATAGTCGTAGAAGATATATAACTTTAAATTAAGGATATTATATAGTTCTCTGCTAAACTTCTTCTCCTGTTCTAAACAGAGCTTTATAAGCTCTATAAGTATTTTTAAGATACCTCTAATTAGTATTTAGCTGTATTATATTATAGGCTGTAATAGTAATATAGATCTAGTCGGCGGAGTTTAAAGGTAAAGTAAGGGGATCTTACGCTTGTTAGGGGTTATTAATTAAGGCTATAGGTTAAGCTAGTTAATATAGGGGAGTTAAAGACAAAGGTAGAGGTAATGGATATAGAATATTAGAACTTATGCTTAGAGTAATAGAGTTAGAACACGTCTCTAGTGGTGTATTACTTAGGTTTTATTATAATTTAAGCTTCTTTATAGTGTGTAGTTAGTGCTTAATCTCTTATAAAGTCTATTTATACTCTTTTTTTATATTAATAACGTGTTCCTAAATATTATCCCTAATACTACCCCTATCTATAGGGATAAATACTCTATACTCCCAAAGGAAGTTACGGAAGTCCTATATAATATCTTTATTTATAGGAACCTATATTTCCTTTATCTATTTAATAAAGTCCTCCTTTATATAATATTATAGCGCGGTATTATTATATTTGCTGTCTTTATAGTATTCTATACGGTATACTAAGAATCTATTTAGGTTTTATTATTTAGCGGTTATAAAGTTAGTTATAGCTCTGTCCTATATCTCCGGGTTAATATCTTTCTCGTACTTCTTTAAATAGGTTAACGCTATAGTAGGTAGAATTAATAAGGTGTTATATGTTGAAAATAGGCAGGATTTTCGGTTTTATAGGATCTCGTAGGTTTACTATCTAAAGGTAGGTAATTTAAGATATTGTTTAGCGCGTTTCGGACATTAACTTAGAACCTTAGGTTTAGTAACATAATAATAATAATAATTCATTACTTAACGTCCGATTTAGATCCCTATTAGGCCCACACGGACTACTCCTTATTTACATATAGGGAGAAAACTCTATTTAAGAAAAATAAGAAAACCCTATGATCCATCTCCCCGCCTTTTGGGACTCGCCTACTTAGCGCCTACGAGTCGCCTATAGTACTCTACTACCTTACTATTTAACCTCCTTAGGAACTACTACTGCCGTAATAAGCCTACGGACGCGCTAGTATTATAAACTATTACTCTACTACTATAGAGTTACTAGGGGGCACCTGCTGCTTGCCCCCTTACCTTCTATTACCATTTCCCTTATAACCCGGAACTAATTTAGCATATTTTAACTAATAAGCCACTAGGTGACCGCCTTAAGGCCTTTTTATATTAAAAGTAGTATATTATAGTTCTCTATGCCAGCTACTAAGAGTATTATTTCTTAATTGGTGCGTAAGGGGCATAGTAGTATTACGTGTTTTGGTATTTATCTTGGCCAGCCATATTTATATCTTAGGCTACCTACTAGGATACCCACTCAGTAAAGCCAATCTTTTAGTCCTATTATTCCTGTTCTTAAGAGTGTTACTATTATATTTTCTACCTTTATTAGGCCTTCTCGGAGCCCTTAGGTATTTACCCCCTATAGCGTTAACTATACTATAGCTTAGGTTTATCTTACCTAAGTTAGCCTCTATACCTTTAACTTCTATTTGCCTCTCCAGCGTTAGTCCAACCAGTATTATATTACGGTAGATGGTTTCCTAGCGTTCTTACGTGTTTTACTTTAGCTCCTTTCTTTATCTTACTATTATTTTTACTAACCTCTTACGCGTCTCCCTTCCTCCTCTATATAGGCCTGGGCCCTAAAGCGGCACTATTCTTCTTCTATTTTCTTTACCTATTTCTCTAATATCTCTTCCCTACTTTAAGGTTATTAGTTTATTCTCCTATGGGGCACCCTAGGGTCCCTCTATAGTTTACTTAGGCGTGTCTTAATATACTTTATAATATTAGAGTTACGTTTATTTTACGTCCTTTATATTACAGCGGCTTTAATATATAACTATAGGGGGGGAATATTAGATTCCTTTTTAAGTAGTGCTGTAGCNGTTTNCTTATACCCGCCTATAATACTCTAAAGGTAGGCTATCTGGACCTTTTAAAGTAGTTTAAGGAGTAATTTAGGGGGGCCCTTCTTAGTTTCTTTAATGGCCCAAATACTGGATTTATATGTTATAGCTGGCCGGACAACTACTATATATAGTAGGCGTGACCTCTAGAAGTATGGACCCTATATAAAATTAATAATCCTAAATAAAGCGATAAACTATACTTAGCCTTTATAGGCCGCTTGCGCCGTATATACGCTCCACTAAAGCTTACTATTTACCTATACTCCTAATACCCTTAGGCCCTAAACTGGTTAACCCCTAAAGCCTTAAATGCGAATTATATGCTAGAGATCTGTAAATTGGTTACGTTTTCTTATAAAATAGATTAGCTGGTATTTCTCTAGTAAGAATTGGACTCTATAACGTTTTGCCTATTCTATATAAGTATTATAGGCTTTCTCTAGTGTTCTACAATTCTTTACGGCTGTTGGCCCGTATATAATTAGGTTTATATTATTAATAAAGCCTATCCCCTAGGTCGCCCCTTCCTTAAAAAAGTTAAGTAGGTTGCTTATAAAGAAAAGGAAGAGTATAGGCGAAAGGGGTGATCCTTATAGTATTCCTATTGTAACTGCGATAGGGGGGCTCTGGTATCCGCTAAAGACTAGTAATATTTCTTTCTAGCCTATAAACCCTTAAATAAATTATATAATCTATTTTAGGAAGCCCTTTGCCCTAAGGATATATAGGAGACGCTTATAGGGTATATTATTGTAGGTACTACTAATATCTAGGCTAAGCATTAATACTATAAAGTCCTTTTGCATCGCCTATACAGATTTAATAGTGGCAGTAAGTAGCGTAAGTGCTAATAGTGTTAAGCGGTTCTTTCTTACCCCTATTTAGCTTTGTAGTAGTAGGGCGTATTCCTCTACTATGTCTGCTATATATTCCACTATTACCCTTTCTAAGATCTTACTAAGGGTGTTTTTTAAGGCAATAGGGCGGTAGCTTCCTGGGATTAAATAATCTACTTTACCTTTTTTTTATAGGACAACCGTTATTATAGATCTTCTAAGTTACGGGTAGTAGCCTATAGTAAAGCATACTTTAGCTACATTTATAAGCTAAGGTGCTATAAGTGGCCTATAGGTTTTTAGGGCCTTATTTAGAATCCCATCTAGTTCTAGTGCTATATTATTTAAAAGGCGGCTAATAGTCTTAGCTATTTCCTCTATTATTATGTCACTGTTAACCTATAGGCGAGTTACCGGTGTTTCGCCCGTAATATTACTAAGGTCTGCTAGAGCTAGTTAGGGGAAGAACCTTTCTATAAGGATCTTTGCCTTCTTATTATTATTATTTATAGCCTATAATTCTCCTACTCTTCGTANGGGTAGTAGGTATAAGTCTTCTACTAGGCGCCCTACCTTTTTTTTTTTTTACCTATTTTGCTATAGCCCAAAGGCCCTTATTATAGGGGAGGCTCGGGTTAAAAGTATGCTCATTTATAAACCGTCTTTAGTTATTCCTTACTTCTTTTTTTAGGGTATTCTTTAGCTAGTTTCTTATATCTTTATATCGTCTTTTGTCTTTAGGGTTATGGCTGCTTATATATTTCCTTCTTACTTATTATTAGCTAGTAACCAGAACTGCGTATTATATAGACTATACATATTACGCATAGGGGCCCGGTTTTGAGATTGGGCAGTGCTCTTTTAGCCTATTTTTAATTACTGCCTAGATCCTTTCTAGTCTTCGGTTAATTTCCTTAGGGGTAGCCAATAAGCCTCGCTCGTTTAGTATTAGGTGGATTTCTTCTAGGTCTTAGAGTTATTGTTTAACTATATTAAGGAAACTGTCTATCTTAAGCTTCCTTATTACGTATCTTTTTCTATTTAGTTGCGCTTTAGTATCTAAGTCTAGCTATATCTAGATAGGGATATAATCTAGGGTAAGTGCCCATTCTTCTTTGGGGTTGCACCTTTTAAGTCTCTAGTATAGGCCTTTGTCTATAAATGTGAGGTCAATTATACTTTTAGCGGTGCCTTATTGCTATATAATTGCTCCTAGGGGGGTGGCTAGCTTAAGGCCCTAAATATCCATAGCTCTTAGTAGGCACTCTAACTATTAATCTACAGCAATATAGATACCCCCCTACTATAGGTGGTGGAGGTTTATATCTCCTAGTAGGATAAACTCTATACCTTTAGTTTCTAGTAAGCTTATTACCGATATAATATTCTCTGTTTATAGGACCCCTTTAACCCTAGGGTTATATATATTAATAATTTATACCAGTCCCCTATATATTTAGATTATTATAACTATAGTATTTAGGTTAACTGCCTGCTATAACTATAAGAATAGGCTAATAGCCTTACTAATTATAAAGCACACGTGTATAGCTGCTTTTGGTTTGTATAGGAGCTAGAATCCTTAGGGGCAGTATATCGATTATATAAAGGTATTATAATACGGTTCTTATATAGTAAGGATATAGTGTTTCTCTAGGTCTAGACTGTCTAATAGGGGCCTTACGAGGCGGTGGTTTATATTACCGCAGTTATACTATATAATAGATAGGTAGCGGACCCCTAGCGAGGGTCCTTTAACTCTCCTTCGTTCCTCGCTTCTTCTATTTCCACTTTCTCTAGGATATTTAGAGCTTCTATCTCTTATATCTATACCCTAGTTACTACTTATTTTATATAGAGCTTTCTATTTCTATATCTTATATTTCTATTAGCGCTTCTATATCTAAATCTGTTATTATTACTAGTTCTTCCCCTATTCTTACTAGTCGGCTATATACCCTTTATAGGTCGGCTATAAATATTATATTTACCGTATTAAGTCTAATTCTTAATTGTCCTGGTCTTAAGCCTACTGTCGCTGTCTATAGGGGTCTTCCTACGGGGCGTCCTCTCCCTTATATCCCCTATAACCCTTATATCCCTAATCGGTCTAGTAATATCGCACGGCGTCGCTTCTGGCCCATTAAGGCTTAGGATGGCTGGCCTAGCCCTCTAATATTAAAGGTAGGAAACGCTAGAAAGGCGCCTGCGTCCCCTTAGCTTATCGCCTATTATTTCCATTTATATAACCTAGCGTGCAGTTATTCCCGCAGCTGTTAAGCCCTTACCTTCCGTCTCCTATATTTAATACAGTCTTCTCTCTCCTACGCCTTATATGTGCTTTGGTGGCAGTTCGTATATTTTATTTAGTCTTAATTTAAGCAATATCTTATATTATAAGGGCCTACATAGTAGCCGCAGCACACCTGTGCTGCGCATATAAATTAGGTATATCCCCATTATATATAGCAATAGCATTGTTTTAGGCGTAGTCTGTGGTTATAGAGCCTTATATTGTATATAAGGCTATTTATAATTATTCCTTTTTAAATAAGAAGTTTTTGCATTCCTAGTATATGTGTGCTAACAATAAGGGAGCTATGCGTTCGTCTAGCGTCTTTCTAGCAAGTCTCTGGCGACCCTTATATCCTCTTATTGTTCTTATTATATGCTTAGTTTGTATTTTCCTATTAAAGCTATTAAATTTAGGTAATTTTAAATCCTAGTATAAGGCGTTCCGTTTATCTTACTATCTTTTATATAATTGCTGTGTTGTCCGCCTAGCGTCCCTTTTCTACCCTAAGGCTTATAGGAACCGCTAGGACTTTGACTAGGTAATCCTTATAGAGTACTTTTATGCTAATACGTTCTCCTAGCCTATCCCCTGCCCTTACGGCTCGTTCCTTTACCTATTAGTCCTTTAGGGTAACTCTAATATCTCCGCTCTTAAGGTATTAGACTACAATAGCATTATAGACCTCTTTGTGTATCTTTATAAGGACTTCTATTTCTAATTGTCCCTTAAGCCCCTCTACTTATTCTATATTTGGTTATATTATAATTATATACCCAGTTATTAACTTAAGGGGGGTGGGTTCCCTATACTATAAAAGCGCAGCTATAGCAGCTTAGGTGCGGTTCGCCGATAAGGAAGGGTTATACTTATTTTTAATTTTGCTTAGCCGTTAGAGGATTTAATTAAGGGTTTGCTAGAGGGGCGCCTAAGGTTCGCTAGACTAGCGGAGCTATTCTACTAGCTGCATTAGTTTGTTATAGCTAACGGTTACTTCCCCACAATTTTAGATACTAAACGCGTCTAATAGGCTTTATATTTTATTAGATGCCTTCTTAATAGAGGTATTTCCGCTTTATAGTATAGTATTCGCCTATCTTTATTATAGAGGGCTATTGCTAGGCGTAGTTCTAGCAGTCGCGTATAAGTGCAAGCCACCGTCGTTTAACGTGTGCCTCCCCTGCGATACATGCATCTTAGGGGGATTCTCTAGGTGTTTTTTAGGGTTCTTTTAGTTGGTTTTGGTCTTTTTGGGCCGGGTGCAGCAAGAGCTCCTTTTGTTAAGTGAAATTCTATTAGGTTTAGTAACACTTTTAACCTAAAGTACTTAACCAAATCTTTATAAACATAATTGTTTTATATAATAGACGCAACTTAGTATCTCCTAGTACTTAGTAACACTTTTATTACTAATTTTCCGCAAGTCTAAGGTAGTATAGTATTACCGGGATCCATTCTATATAAGCGCATATAGCACCCCTATACGAGACTATCTCTTCTATTAATAACCTAGCTGCTCTATAGTTAACTATATATTTAACTACTAATTAGTATTAGTTATATAGAGTAACTTACTAATAACAACTACTTAAGTAGGGTTATAGTGATGTTGGTTAATAAAGCTTGTTGTTAAGAATTAGGGGGTAGGTAAAAAACTTAAGGTTCCTTACTACGCTAGTGCCGCGGCGATATGTAACGACACGTAACGACCGCTTGCCTCATTCCCAATAGTTATATCCACAGTAAGTACCCATTTAATATTAATGCTTTCTTTATAAACTTCCTAGCGGAGCTAGTAGTGATAGATATTAATATATTAAAGCTTAGTATTAAGCTCTACGTCGCTTTTAGTAAGTAGTTAAATTGTCTACAAGTTGTCGCAATATATTATTTACTTCTTATTAGGTGTTACGGACGCTTTAAGTACGATGTTACGACTACTTAGAGAAGAGTCGGAAGAAGCTAGTTGGTTGATATAGGTACGGTCCAGGATGGAACCCGTGGAACTATGTAATGAGGAATGGTAAGTAGAGTTATGTGATGTAATCTGTGTAATCTGTGTAATCTGCGAGATCTGTAATAGAGCGAATAGAGCAGATAGAGTAGATAGAGTAACGACTTTCTTAGGAGTACGGTTGTGTATTTAAGGACTCTTAGTCCCTACCTAGATAGTTCCTTCCTTATAGTGATTCTTAGAATATAATTAGAGTTAATCTGTTAGGCAACTACTCCACTAGTTATTATTACGTTATTAACTACTATCTTTATATTTCCTATACACCTAGCCCATTAATAGAACCCATTATAGTTCCTACTATAAGGTTTTGTTATATAATTACTACCTAGTTACGGTATTAAATATAGAAAGTTAAATAATATGCCACTAAAAGCAGCTACTATAACGCTATTAACGGCGGCAACTACTTTAAGGTTAGGGGGTAACACTAGTATAGCGGACACTAACTCGTAATAACCTATAACGGTAGGACAATTATAAGAAATAGTGGATTAATTAATAGAAAATAACACGGTACTTAAAAACAGACTTAATAGAATTAGAGTAGCAAAGGTTAAGTTACTATTAATTAAACGATTTTTAGAAGAGAGATTAAAGCTTAAAGGATTTCTAACGTAGATGTATTTTAAAGTTATATAAAAAGGGGCTAAGTTAGCTATAATAATGGACTAGATAGCCTATGTAGGACTATTCCTAACGGGTTAGGCACTTAAATAGTTTAAACCCTACTTAATAGAAATATAGGCTAATGGAATAACTACTGCTAATTAAGAGGTATAATATATATTTTTTAGCTAGGTAGAATTCGCGGAATAATTAATATAGATATTTGGGGACCTGGAAGTAATGACTATAGTAAAAAGAAAGCTTTAGGACCTAATATAGTGAACTTTAGTAATTAAGTATACGACACAGTTTTAAATATTTGTGATATAAGTCGAATAGAATAATAAGGCGCTTATAGTATAGTATAAACAGGGACTTAAGGCTAAAGTTTAGGATGTAATTATTCTAATAGAAGATGCGGACACCCTAAGGGAATTAATAGATTAAGCGATTAAGATTAATAATAGGATCTTTTAAAGGGAACAGGCTAAGAGAGGCTAGGATAGAGTTCTATAGTTATATAAGGCGCAAAGCGCGCAATAACTAAAGCTAAGTTAGAAACTATAGTATAGCGCAGAGCTAATAGACCTAAGTAGTACCAAAGAAGCCTATAAGAGAGGGAGTAAGAAACTATAGAAACCTAGAGGTTAAGGATTTAGTAATTATAGGACTAAGGAGTAGAGGCTAAACTAGGGATCTTAATAGTAGAAGATGTTTAGGCGGACTCTATAATAAAGTTAATGGTTTAGAGATGGAGCTTATATAAATTACGGAAAATAGGGTTATTTCGCGAGGGATTATAAAGATGGTTAGAGTTATTATATAATAAAGGGAACTAGACTAATAGTATATGATATATATGTATAGAGGGATAATAGTATACTGCAAGGAATAAAAGAATGTTTAATTAGAAGTTTCGCGTTTTGTTATAATAACGCATGCTAAATTTATAAAGACGCTAAGTATGGTATAAGCTATTGGCTATAAGAGCTAGAGTTAAAAGGACTTAGAGGAACTAAAGAGTTAGATAAAGAATAAGATTAACTCTACGAGCTAGATTAAGATATTATAATAACGTACGGATAATGATTAGTAACAATAACAATAGAGTTAGAGTATTTATTAATTAATAGTGATAAGGATAGTAAAGGAACTAACTAGGGGTATCTAAACCTTAATAACGTAATAGAAGTAGAGACTAAGACCGCTATAGAGTAAGGTTTAGTAACGGGTATTATAATACTATTGGATACGGCATCCATCGCTTTACAAGACAGAAGGAGTAATATTTAGAGACAATTAAGTAAGCAGATAACTGCTAGTGCTAGCTTACCACTTAATAAAGGCAAAAGGCTAAAGGCTTAAGATTTTTATAGTAAGATAAGAGACGACTAAGATTCTTAAGACGAGATAAGGTAAGCTTAAAGACCTATAACGGACAAAAACCAATAAAGTAGAGTAGTAGCTTAGTTTAAAGATATACAAATAAGCTTAGGACAAGAATTCCTAACGGCATAAGACTCTTAAAACGAGATGAGTAAGATCTAGGATTCTTAAGATAAGATAAGGACACTAGTAATGCCTAGTTAGACTAAGGCTGGAGCTAAGCTTAAGTTAGAAGCAAGCTTAGGATTAAGTAATTTAAGGGGATAAGAATTCGGAGTATAAATTAGGACACCTATAAGTAAGAGGTAAAGAGCTTCTTTATAGATTAGAGAATCTATAACGCAAATAGTAATTAGACTAGGAGACAGATATATAAACCTAGAAGACTTACTAGGGGAATATAGTGTTTAGCCTAAAGATCGAAAAGTTAATACTAAGATTAGGAAGCATAAAGACTTTAAGGATTTACTCGTAAGACGTAATATAAAGGAAACTATAGAGGAATTTAGAGTAAGAATTACCTTATGGCAAGAACAGAAACTAGAAAAGAGATCTAGTATATTAGGATATATAAAGGATAGAGCGCTAGTATAAAGAATTACTAATAGGCCTAAGGTAGGTATACTAAGAGCTAAGTAGCTTACTAAATTGGAATAAGAAGAGGATTTAGGGATTTCTACTAGGTTTAAGGAACGATATACTAAAGGTTGTTATAACGTAGTAATAAAAAGATATTTCCTTACGGACGAGCCGTATACACTTAAGTAGCTGTACTAAAAGTAGTATAGGCAACAATATAATAATAAGTGGGAGGATTTCTATATATAGTTGGACAAAAAAGTTGTTTAAGACCACCCAATTATAAAGAAGGCTATAACTTACATTAAGGGAGCCTTAATTATAACGTTAAAGGATCTAGAGGAGTAATTAGAGGACTAGAGAAGTAAAAGGCAAATCTTAGTACCTATAAACGAAGTTACAACGCTCAGATTAATATAAGAAAGGTTTAAACTTAAAAATAAAGACGAGCTAAAAGTTAACCTAAGATACCAAGTATATTACACACTATTATGGATAGCATGCGTGGATAATGCGTATAATATATATAGAGCACTAAAGGATAAAAATCGGAAGTATTTAATAAGAATATATTGGATGATAGATAAGGCAAAGTATTAAAATGCTAAGTATATGCATGGTTGGCACCTAGTAGAAGTTTAAGAATAAGGGGACTTAATACTTTAACCAGGAAGATTCCTTACGGAAGAATACCTAGACGGATAATAATAGTGGGAATATCCAGAGAATACCTGTTTATAGTACATTAAAGATAAAAAACGAACTAAGTATTGGCCTAAGTTAGACTAAGTATAAACAGGATTAAGTAGCTAATAGTTAAGAAAAGTAGAGGCCTATAGGACTAAAGGGAGCTAGTAGTAGAGCCTTAAACCCTTAAAGGAATTTAAAAACAACACCTAAATTTACGAGTTAAGTAGCAAGATTAATAGTTTAAGGTATTAATAGATAGTGGAGCAATAAGGAACCATATCTCGCTAGTAGTAGTTAAAAAAATGGGGTTACTACACAGACAAAAGGAACGTTTTTATTTATTAGTAACAATTTTAGGAGATCCGATAGCCTATAGAGGAGGCATTATTAATCTTAAAATAGGACCTATTCCGTTAACCATTAAAGGAAGATAAGTTAAGATGTCTTTTAATATATTACCATTAGGAAATAATAAGGCAGTATTAGGAATGCCTTAGTTATAGGAATATAATCTAAAGATCAATTGGGTTATAGGTTAGGTCAATATTAGGGATACTTAACGCCGTAAGATGCGACAATAAGCCAAGTTAGTATAGTACTAAGTAGGAGCGACTTACAAAGAAATGGAAAAAGGGCTAAGCTATATACTAAAAAGATACTATAAGTATAGTAAGAAACTATGGTCACCTAAAAGCGAAAAGCTATTAAAGTATACAGTATAGGACTATAAGATAGAATTGGAACTAAGAATAAGTTTAAGGTTCTTTCTAATCTATAAGCTTACCGAAGAAGAAGGTAGAGTATTAAAGAGTTTATCCAAGAAAACTTATAAAAAGGATATATTAGACTATCGCAGTTATTAGCAGGATATCCAGTACTATTTATATTAAAAAAGAATAGTAAACTAAGGCTGTATATTAACTATAGACAGTTAAACAGCATTACTAGGAAGGATAGGTATCCTTTACCCTTAATTAACGAAATCTAAGATAGGATCGGTAATACATAAATCTTTACGAAGATAGATCTGAGATGGGTATACCATTAGATTAGGATTAAGGAAGGCGATAAATAAAAGGCAGCCTTTAGGTTAAAGGAAGGACTGTATAAACTATTAGTTATATAATTCGGGCTTATAAACGCATTAGCAACGTTTTAGAAGCGTATTAATAATATATTAGGAGAATATTTAGATAAATTTATTATAGTATACTTTGACGATATTATTATCTACTTAATAAACGAGGAAGAGTATAGAGAATATATTAAATGGGTTTTAAAGAGACTATAGGAAGAACAGATGCTAGTAGTAATTGAAAAATACGAGTTCTTTACTAGGAAGACCGATTTCGTTAGATTTATTATTAAACTAGGCTAACTTAGTATAGATCTAAAGAAGATTAAGGCTATAGTAAATTGGCAAGAACTAGAGAATATTACGCAGTTGAGATTGTTTTTAGGGTTTTGTAATTACTGCAGAAGGTTTATAGCGCAATAGTTAAAGGATATTAAACTATTTACGCGATTAATAAAGAAAGAAGAACTATAGGTATAGGGAGAGGAACAGCGAGAACTCTTTAAAAAAGTTAAAGAGTTGTTTACCTAGGAGCCAGTTTTTAAGATCTATTAACTAGGATTAGAGACGGTTATGGAAATAGATATATTAGACTTTGCACTAGGAGTATATTTTATATAAAAGCATCTAGACGGATAGTATCTAGTGGCATATTATAGTCGGAAGATAACACTACTAGAGTTAAACTATAACATCTATAATAAGGAGTTGTTAGGTATAGTTACAGCACTAAAGAAATAGAGAGCATTTTTGTAAGGTATAGAAAAACCATTTATAGTTAAAACGGATTATAAGAACCTAATAGGATTCTTAACGATAAAGGAGCTTAACTAAAGATAGGTTAAATAGGTAGAGATGCTTATAGAATACTATTTTAAGATTTAGTATACTAAGGGTACGGAAAATGCACGAGTAGATACTCTAAGTAGAAAGACTAAACTATAGAATAATAAAAAGCCATTAGGGGCTTTACTACGAAAAGATATAGACGGATTAATCAGGTATAATTATCCAAAGATTATAGTAACTTAAGAAGATAAGCTAGGGAAAGTTTATAAGATACTAGAAAGCTTTTAGGTATAAAGAATTCTAGAAGCATAGCTAGAAGATCTATAGTCGGATATATACAAAAATTAAGAAGTAAAGTATATCCTAAGAAGTATAGTAAAGTAGTTTATAGAGGATTTCTATAAGGGACTAACTTAAGGGCATAATAGAGCCATAGGCTTAGTGTTAAGACTCTAGGAGGAGTATATTATTAATAGAATCTAGAGGATAGCTAGAAGAGTTACTAAAGAGTATTTAGATTACTAAAGAAATAAATTAACGAGGCATAAGCTGTATAGAGGGCTACAACCTATTAAAACACTAGAGAGACTATGGGAGGTTATATTATAGGACTTTATCGTTAAGTTACTAAAGTTAAGAGATCCTATTACCAGATAAGATTATAACGCGATCTTAGTAATAGTAGATAAGCTTACGAAGTGGGGATACTTTATAGCCTATACGGAAGAAATCTTAGCGGAAGACGTCACTAGAATCTATATTAAAGAAGTGTTTATAAGATATAGAGCACTAAGCAAAATTATATTAGATAGAGATTTAAAATTTATAGTAGTATTTTAGGAGGTATTCTTGGCGGAATAAGGAGTTTAAGCAGTAACTTCTACCGTATATTATCCGCAGATAGATAGTTAAACAGAAAGATTAAACTAGACATTAAAGCAGTATCTAAGGTATTATATTAATTATATATAGAATAATTGGGTATCGCTATTACTAGTTATATAGTTTGCATATAATATAATACTATAAAAAGGAATAGGTACGTTACTATTTAAGGCGAATTACGGATATAAGCTAAGAATATTATTATCGCTACATTAAGTAAAGAAAATAAGTAGTAAAGCTAAGTAAAGAATGGAGACTTTAATAAATCTTTATGCAAACCTTACGGAAACAGCTAAGGCAGTATAGTAAAGAATAAAAAAGTACTACAATGCTAAGAGATCTAAGGGACTAGATCTTAAGGAGGGAGATAAAGTATGGCTACTATATAAAAATTTTAAGAGTTAATAACTAAGTAAGATGTTAGACTATGTTAGACTAGGACCTTTTAAAATTACATAAAGGATTTTACCGGTTATATTTAAGTTAAACCTACTAGCTAGGATAAAGATCTACCCTATATAGTATATTATAATACTAAAGCTAGTATATGGAAATATTAAGCCACCGGTTTATAAAGCAGACATATATAGAGGATAGAAAGAAGATAAATGGCAAGTTTTAAGGATTATTAGTTATAAGGATATTGACAATAAAATATAGTATAAGGTTAAGTGGATAGGCTACACTAAAACTACCTAAGAGCCACTAAAGAATTAAAAAAATGCTATAGGAAAGGTATAGGAGTATTAGAAGAAAATAGGTTAGGTAATATTAATAAAGAAGGATTGTTAAAGAATAAGTTACCTAAGGGGGACCTAGGAAGAGCGACTGCTAAACTACTTAAAGTTGTTCCCCTTACCATAGGAGGAGAGTTAGTTCTCTTATTACTAAGTTCCTATAGACCTTATTTTATAAGCTTCCACTCCTTAAAATAGACCTTCTTATATACTTTCTTAAGATAAATTAGTTAAGTAGAGGCAGCAAGACGGGAGTTAAGAGCCCGCTATTAAGCATTAGTAGCCTCCTTCTTAGTGTTACATAAATGATAAAGTTCCGCTAAAGTAACGGACAGTTTATTATTAAGCTTTACAGTAGCAGATTAAATATAAGACCCTATAATAAATTACTTAGGGAACTTAGAGACTATTAAGAACTATAGGACGCATATACTTAGCGTTAGGAATTAAGCAAATATCGCAAGACGATTAAACGTTTGCTTTAGTGCACTTTAAATAAAAAAAGGGTTGCTAAGACAAAGGACTCGCTAACGCAACGTAAACTAACCCCTCTCTTGCATAATAAGAATATGGAGATAGTATTACCTCACTAAGCGATAGTATAAAAGAAACTATACGCGTACAATAAAGAGTTAAGGAAAAGGAAGAAACTTTAGGCATTATAAGTAATAATATTAACCAAATTAATTAGATGGATATTATACCTCTAGTAAACGACTTAGAGATATTAGGTATCTTTAAGGACAAAGATAAAAAGGAGGGAGATAGTGTTACAGACGCTTTAAGTACAATATTATAACTACTTAGAGAAGAGTTAGAAGAAGCTAGTTGGTTAATATAGGCACAGTCTAAGATAGAACCCGTAGAACTATATGACGAGGAATAGTAAGTAGAGTCACGTAATGTGATCTGTGTAATCTATATAATCTACGAGATCTATAATAGAGTAAATAGAGCAAATAGAGCAGACAGAGTAACGACTTTCTTAGGAGTACGGTTGTGTATTTAAGGACCCTTAGTCCCTACCTAGATAGTTCCTTCCTTATAGTAATTCTCAGAATATAATTAGAGTTAATCTATTAGGCAACCACTCCACCAGTTATTATTACGTTGTTAACTACTATCTTTGTATTTCCTATATACCTAGCCTATTAACAGAACCCATTGTAGTTCCTGCTATAAGGTTCCGTTACATTAGGGTCAAATCCGATTTCTTTAAAGAATCGCTGCTATTAAATTAACTCGGTAGCTGCATGCGATAGGGCTAAAAGCTCTACTTCTGTGCTTAATTTTATTACTAACTTCTACTTCATAGATTGCCAGTTAATTGGCCCTCTAAATAAGGTAAATAGATAACCTTCTATGCTCTTTCTGCTTACTAGGTTATCGCTAAATAATATATTACTAGCCCTTATAAAGATCTAGTTTATTACATTCTCCTTTAAGTACTTAATTATAAGAGTCTTAGTTTAATTAAGGTAGGCAATTGCCCTTATAGCAGCTACGTCGTAAATTAGTAACGGATTTTATAAGAATTCTAATAGCTTGCTTACTATTCTCGCTATATCTAAACGAGTAATATTAGCTGTATAGAGTATAGATCCGACTTTCCTCTAATAGGCGTAGGTATCCTACTTAGAGGCTTACTTTAGATTAGGCTTAAGTTCCTTAATACCTATTAGTATATATATCTTATAATAATCTTTAACTTTAAAGCTTATCGCAATTTTATTAATATAGGAATCCTAGCTAAGCTAGAGCTTTCTATTCTTTCTATTACGGATAATTTAAAAATTTAAGAACTAGGTAAGGTTACCTAGGTCCTTTATCTCGTACTTTCTTATAAGGTGCTCCTTAAAGGTTTAGAGCTTAAGTAGATCTTTCTTCCTAAATATAGCTGTAATATTATTAACGTAGAAGAAGACTATTAGCTAATCGTTATAATATAGGCAAGGTTCCTCCGCCACTAGCTTTAAGCCTTCCTTTTTTAGCGTTATTGTTAAGTCACCGTGCTATAATAAAGGTAATCGCCTTAATCCATAAAGCGCTCTTTAAAGAAGTAGGTACTTACCCTTAACTAGAAATCTATCTAGATACTTAACGTATATAACCTTATTAATTACGCTATTTATAAATATATTAATAGCGTTACCTTACTAGCAGTCCAGGTTAAATATTACGATAATAGCTATTAAGGCTCTAAACGATCTTACTGCTAAAGTTGCGGTATAGGTGTCCTTATAAACTAACTCTTATAGATTACCTTATACGTAAAGACGAGCTTTAAATTTCATTAGATATCCGTTAATATTAGTCTTATATATAAATACCCAGATAATAGGTACGGTTTTAATATAGATTGTCTTATTAATAACTTAAAACATTCCTTAATTTTAAAGGTCTATATACTCCTTCCAAGCAGCAGCCGCGAACTCTTCCTTATATTAATATCTTTAAAGCTCCTTCTAATTCCTAGGCGGCGGTAGGAGCTAATTATAGCATAGCTTTTTGTAAAATGTAAGCCCTATATTAAAGGCTAATCTTTAAGCTGGAAGGCTTTAGTTAGTAATATTAGCAAGAAAGCCTACGTAGATCTTTAATTATCCTTTAAGTCTCTTTCCTTTAACCACATTTTGCTCCCCTACATTGCCATTAATCTTCTTCTTTAGCTTAGCTTTATTAGTCAGAACTAGGATATAGTGCGGCTTCTTTACTAAGGTGTTTAAGGACGGTAGTAGAGGCTCTAGTAAGTTAGGTTCTGGTATCTTATCTAGGGTAGAAAGCTTTAGAGCTAAGTCGTCTTTAGAGCTTAAATCTTATTACTTACTACTCTTAATATTAGGCTCTTCCTTATTTCCACCAGATTCCACCTATTATCTCCCTTTAATATTAACTCAAATCTCGTCTTAAATCTTATCGCTTTTATTAGACGATAATTCTAATTTATCTTAGAGATCCTATATTTAATAAATATTAATAATTTCTAATATTTAGTTAGTTCTGACTTAAAGTATATTCGCTAGATTTAGCTGTAAGTTATTATAAAGTAACCGCTTATTAAACTTCACGTCTTTAGTTCTTATAACCTTCTTTTAACTAGGAATGTAGATTTAAAATATATTTGTTAAATTATATCCTACTAGATATCCTATATAGGCCCTTAGCGCGAGCTTATTTAGGCGTAAAATATTATACTTAAGAGGGTAGGCCCTATAGCCGTAGACTTATAGGTGGCCTATATTTAGTTTTAGTAGTAATATACCTATAGCTAACTAAATTCTTTTAAAAGGCGTCTACCACCTAAGTCTTCTACTAGGCGTTTAATTAAGTAGATAGGTAGTTACTTTATAAACTTTAGGATATAGCTCCTCTAGTAAATAAGCCTTAATTCTTATACACCGAGCCTTTTATATAATTACCCCCCTAGATTATTTCGCTAGACCGTTCTATAATTAAGTATTAGGTACTAATCTTTTAATACTAATTTTTTATTTAGCTGCCTATTCCTTAAATTCGCCTATAAAAAACGTCTCTCTATTTATATGGATAATGGCTACCTTAAAGCTATATTATCGTTTAATAATATTACAATATTTAATAACAATTTGGGTAAGGGATAACTTTTTAGCCATTATCTCTACCTTATTTATTCGCGTCGCGTTATTAAGAAAGTATACCGCGTACTTATTGCTATTAAATATAACTATTCCGGGTATTAAATTAAGGTGGATTTTATAGAAAGGAACCAGTAACTAAGTTAGAGGTCTTCTAGATACCACCTTATAAGCTTTACTTACTCCATATAATTTACATTCTACTATTATTAGGCCTTTTATAATCGCGCCCATTACTAACTAAGGTAGTTGCTTAATCGCGTCTTTTCCTATATAGCCTATTTGCTAGTACTATATATAGCCTTCTACCTAATTTAGCAGAGGCTTTAATAAATACTTTATTAGCTTTAATTAAGTCGCAAATAAAGCCTTAGGTAAGTTACTTTTTAGCTTATTATATTTAATAGTGTTCTAACTATAGTAGTAGCTATAGCGGAAGTACGTCTCATTATCACCAGAGAAGATAGTGTTCTCTTTATTGTTTTAATAGACTCCCTTATTATTAAGCTTTTAAAGGTATACCAGGTTAGTATAAAAGCTTAGTACGTAGGCTGCTCGTAAGAGCTGCATCTGTGTCTTACCTATTAGTCGGTTAATTGTGACTGTAGCTATGCTATAGCCTACGATCTCTTCTATATTCGATCCTACGTAGAGCCGATCTAACATAGGCTCGATGTCGCTAATAAATCTGGCTCGATCGTTAAAGACGTGTAGGCTGGTTCCTAAGTTAAGAATCACACTATCGCGAAGCTCGTAATTGGAAGCTGTGTTGTTAGATCCTATATAATAAACTGCAAAGTTTCTAGTAGGCCCTTATAAGCTCTAATTGCTGCCTTCCTTTGGCTTTTTGTTAGCTCGATCGTCCTTTTTGATTTACTTAATACAAGCCTTGATTTCGGGCGTTGTATTAGCAATCTTCTTATCCACCTTCTTTTAAATTTTATTACTTGGTTTAAACTATAATGGGCAAGGAATCGACTCTACGATGTACTAGTATTTGTTAAAGTAGTGACGCTTTCTATATAGGTACTCTAGCGGTAGTCGCCTTTCCTTCTTCTACTTATCTGCTAACAATTAAGGCTTTAATTTAGGCTTTAAATTTAGTGACTTATCTTTAAAGGTAACTCCAAAGGATCCTCCTTGTGGGGTTTTGCCCTTCTAGGCAAGGTCCGTATAATAGTGGTTTTAGTATATTTCGACTAGTTTAAAGAAGGTAGAAAGCGTCTTCTTCTCCTACTTACGCTTATTAAGCTTATTCTTCCAATATTCTAACTAGCTTAGTGTAATTAATTTAACTATATATACGAAGTCTTTTACTAAATAATTACTATCTACCTTAGGTAGAGCTTGCTCCTTGCACTTTATATATACCTTCTTCTACTCTTATAACTAGATCTTAAAGTTCTGGTTCTAAGGCGCCTTCTTAAGCCTTGCATATTAAGTAGCTATTTAAAGCTTTTAGGTGTGGTTAGTCGGAGCAATTCTCTTCTTAAGAGATACCAAGACGTTATAGGTAGTGGTACATTTAAACGTATAGATAAGGTAGGTACGTAAAATAGAGCTTAGAATATGGCTATATAACGTATTAAGAGCTAACAGCTGTTTTCTGTATAGCTTTATATTGTCCCTATAGTTGGCTTTAAGCGTACGGAGCTTTTCCTTCTCCTCCTTATCTAGGTCCGCGAGCTTCATCTTCCCCCAGCTATTAGCATCCTTAGGTAAGGCACGAATAGGTTCTTTAAGCTATGGCAGATCGGTCTTAGGTATTAATAGGTTAACATACTTCTAGAGATGATTATTATTTGCTTTTAACTTAATAACCTTAATCCATTTGTCCCAATTGTTTGGCTTATAAGGATAACGGATAATATAATAACGGGAGGGATTTCTTATTAAGAAGTCATTATGGGTGGTTGTCTATAATTAAGATAATGATTAAAATTAATGGGAATAAAGGCTTTAGAATTAAAGATGATGCAGTAGACGGACTAGGCTTATAACTGTTGAACGGACGATCAGGAATGAGAACTCTGTTTTTATTAAAGAGGGCTCTAGAAGCTCTCTTATATATATTAGGTAGGTCCTAAATACAATAATGACGACGTCGTTATGTAGTAGGTTATAGTTAAGAGAAACAGGTAATGAGACGTTCGATGAGACATACGAGCTTAAGATACGAGACAACTGAGACATAGTTCGTATAGACGATCTAGGTCGTCAGACAGTATTACGATGGTAGTAAGGAACTTCGATTCAGGTTGACAGATATTGACCTCCTAAGAGCATGGAAATCGCGGTGTGTGCAGTTCCATAAAGCGTGCTCCGAAATCAGTCGATCACATCAGCTCAACAAAATTCGACCTCGTTGGCTTATTGACACTTGGAAGCAATGTGTTGTTCTTAGTCAGGATGTGTCCTGTTATGTGGCCTTAAGCTATGTTTGGGGTAAGCAGGAGCACTTTAAGACGCAAAGCAAGAATCTCGCTCTGCTACAGGAGCAGTGATGTCACTGGTTAGGTTACTTTATTGGATCGGTTCGGTTATACCAAAATTCAAAGCCTAACCGGTTAGACGATTTTATTGGCTTAATCTGGATCGGTTCTGAAGCTTTAGCGATAACCAGGTAACCAGGAACCAGTAAGGCCTTANTGGTAAGNATTTNGGTAAGGGCGAACGTCACCTAAGGGAGCCAAGCCTCGTCTATTGGCTTAAAATTGCCGTGTAGCAACGCCCGAGTTAATCCGTTCGAGGCTTTATAGATGACCAGATCGATTGGATGTAGTTAATTTGATGGAGTTGATGAAGTTAAGGTGGTTATTCCTAACCGCGTTATCCCTATCGCGTCGCCTATATCACGTCGCCCATAACGCGTCGCCTTTATTATTACTACCCTTATTACTGCCCATATACTGCCCTCATTGTTTTATAATTGACGACTAATCGTCGTTCAACACCATGCCAAGACTCGCGATAGTAAGTACGACGTTCTAATTTGCTTATTAATCGCCAATATCACTGCTGACGTCCTGCAAGCTTTATAGGATCTCTATATACTATTTCATTACTTTATACAACTCCTCCGTACCTTCCTTAAGCACCTTTACCGCTTTATACACTATATTACTCCAAAATCTATATATTTTATCCGGTTGATCTGGTTTAACCGGTTACATAACCGGTTAGTAGCCTAAATCCGAATTTTGGATCGGTTTTAGCCTCATTTTTGTAACCTAACCTAACCGCTGACATCACTGTACAGGAGCCATTCTCGCTCTCTCCCACAAATAGGCCTGCCATTCCGAGGACAGTTAGAGATGCTATGGGTCTCACAAAATACCTAGGCGAGAGATATCTTTGGGTAGATTCTCTATGCATACCTCAAGACGATGAGAAGTTAATCGACGCTGAGTTAAACAACATGGCGTATATTTTCTATAGCGCATCTTTGACTATCGTGGCTGCTCAGGGAACTGACTCAGACTACGGCTCGCATGGATTGCAGGGCATTTCCAAATCCAGGAGTTTCACTCAGCAAATTTTGGCATACGACGAAAATATTCAGCTTCTCTGCCGTCAGCAGCCTTCCCGGAGGACCGACAAAGAAGCATAGGCAAACAGAGGATGGACATTCCAAGAAGCACTATTTTCTCAGAGAGCATTGGTGTTTGAGATCGATACGGTGACTTGGATATGTCGCCGTGCGTACTGGTCTGAAGAGACTCATGAACTAGACCAGTTCCAGCTTCGTATCTCTGACCAAAGTTTATATCAAGAGTTATTGTACAGAGTCACTCCGGACCCTATTACTTTGGCTTCCTTGATCTCCAAGTATGCTCAAAAGAAGTTCACCTATCTCGGAGATGTGTTACGCGCATTCGCTGGGATTGCTACAGCGCTTTCATCATCTTTCAACTAAGGATTTATCTGTGGACTACCTGTGGCATTCTTCCACATCGCACTACTCTGGAAATACCAAACCCCGTGCACTCGAAATCAATTTGAACCCTTGCAAAAGCAGACATGCCTCCCAAGCTGGAGCTGGGCTGGGTGGCGAGGTGGTAAACTCGACCTTGGCAGATGGAATGCCGCTATGGACTTCATTAAGTGAACACTCGTCCAACAATACGCCGCCCGATTGTGTGCAACCACTTGTTCAATGGCAGCACCATTTGACACCTAAGTCTAGTGGTGTCGGACGGACAAGTCACTGAGAAGAACTCTCTCTATTGAATGTGGCTCTAGAGCCTCTATAAATACATAAGGAAAATAGGTAGTAGACTACTTCGCTGACCGGGTCGTAGACCGAGTCGTAGACCGTGTCGTTGACCGAGTCGTTGACCGAGACAGTAGTAAGACATACGAGCAGGGTTGGCAATGATAATTTTATTCATTGCTTTATAACGATATATTCATTCATAAGGAGTGATAATAATTGAATATTTTGGCAGCCCTTATAAATAAATATTTATAAAATTACGAATATATATAGAGACTTAAGGCTCTTATGGTGTAGTGTCGGCCTGAATCAGGTTATCTTATCACCGACTCAGCAACCTCCCATTGACTCAGTCATTGACTCAATCATTGACTCGGTCATTAACTCGGTCACCTACCCCTTGTTTCCATTGCCACCCCCTTACCCCCTTCTCATTCTCATTTCCTACACCTTCCTATGTATATATAGAGGCTCTAGAGCCACCATTCAAGAGACAGAGTCCTCAATCTTTTCTTACAATCGGTGCACGGACGTCCGATTAACAGTTATGAGCCCGGGTTGCTTGCCGTATTGCCCCTATTCAACTATTTGATTTAATTGATCTATTTAATTAATATACCCCTTATTAAAATACTACTTATTACCAAATCCTTTAACCTTTCTGCAAGCACCTTTTTAATATAACTTCTCAACCACCTACCTAAGCTATCACCACGACGGTGATATTATCGAGCTAAGCCGATTGGGACGAATAGATCAACCTTATTAGGCTTCGCGCCTAAACAGGAGACGTATGGGAATATATTAACCCCTTAACCAAACGGGACAAGTTGCCCCAATTAATTAAACCAGTCTTTCCTAAACCTTAAGATGTGAAGATAGGAACGACTTTATATATAGCTCTCTCTAAGGACGAAAAGGACGAGCTTTAAATTCTCTATAAGAGGTATAAGATAGTAGAGAAGGAGTACAAGAAGCAAAAGGCGGCCTTAACTTCTCTACAAAGCTATACCACTGGTATAGTAGCCAGACATCTAAACACCTATATATTGGGTATCGACTTAATATATAACGTACTAGTAACTCTTAAGGAGAGGGTTGCCCCTACCAATACTGCACGTTAGCTCTACCTATCCACTCAATACGCTAAGGTTAAAAAGGGCCTAAAGAATCAGAACTTTGAGACCTGGTTATAGCAGTAGGAGAAGACGTATAACGACTATAAAAAGATCAAATTATTAGACGTAGACGGCGACTAAGCAATTAGAGACTTTCTGCTGGCGGTAGAGCCAGTATTACCAAATTGGGCCTTAACGTGGAGGGTCGAATTTGACAAACACGACTGGGCCAAGGACCACGTAATATCTATATATTAACTAGTCGACATATATTAAAACTATCGACGATTGGAGACTGCCTAGTAGAAGAATAGAGCTCAGCTTAGTGCCAATACAGTAAGCTTTTAGGGCAAGCCAATTAATAAGGCTCCTAAGGACAAGGCTCTTAAAGATAAGGCCCCTACTACCTCCAAGACGGCACGAAAGAAAGATACCCCAACGTGCTACTACGGAGCTATTTACTAGTTCCAGGACTGTCCTTATATTAACAAGTCAGTTTAATTAAAGGACTGGAAATTAGATAAAGCTACGGCCAAAAAGGTTAAGGAAAAGATTGCTAATGCCCTAGAATGGCACAAGCGAACACTTAAGAAGGTTAGGAAGTAGTCTCTAAAAAAGGAAGCTGCACGGAGCCTAGACAAAAAGGAAGACGATAGTACCTTTTGCGTATATTAAATAGGCGCCTATAAAGTAGGCACTAACTATAAGCTACGCGATAGCGTAATCCTTAATAATGAAACCACTATATACGTCATTAATGATCAATTAAGGTTCGTTGATAAGCTTTAACTAAGTAATAACTTCGTATATGCCGGGACGGGTATAGATCTAGTTAAGGGTATAGGGACGGTGGCAATTACTATTTAAACGCCATTAGGTCCTAGAAAGATCTTCTTAGCTAATATAGCTTATATACCAGGTTTTTATATAAATTTAGCCTGCCTAAGAAAGTTCAATAATAGGGATATATAGTGGGACAATAAGAAGAACCTACTATATAAAAACGATTACGAGACGTTCGTATATTGCGAGCGCTATTATAATTAATTAACCCTAAAGTATAACGAGCTGCAATTAAAGACCCTAAGTAAGGCCTTATTTGCAATCTAATTGTAAAACCCCCTTCCTAATTAGGAAGTCGCTAGCAGACTCTAGTATAAGAGACTAGGCTATATAGGACCCAACGCAATTAAGTATTTACCCTAGAAAGTAGGTGGTACAAAACTTCAAGGTCCAGTGACAATTAACTGTAAGACCTACGCTATTAGTAAGGCTTACGAGATTGTATTAAGAAAACCACCTACTAATAAGGCAACCAGACCCTTCTACTAAGTGCATATTAACTTATTTTAAAAGATTATGGCGTATAATAGTCATATCTAGACAATACATTTCTATAACAAATTTCTACATTTAAACAAGGTCGAGACCTTCGCCTATAAGTTGTTAACAATATAAGCAATTATATAATACTTAAATAGGGTAGAACGTCAATATAACCTAAAGATTACTATAATTCAAATCGATGGCGAAACGTCTCTAGGTAGCGAGTTTAACACCTAGAGGACCTAAAAAGGTATATTACTAGAGCAGTCGGCCCTATATATAAAGTCTTAAAATGGTTCTACTAAATATTCTAGGGGGGTAATTATTATTAAGTCTTAATGCATGCGGATTAAGGCTTAATTACTAGAAAAGATCTAGCTAGAAATCGTTAGGGCTATAACGTACTTAATCAATCGGACACTAAGCGCCCAGCTCGGCTAAATAATACCTTTTAAAAAGCTCTAGTCAGCACTAGGGCTCTCGCCATTAAAGCCAAATATAGCTTACCTATAAATATATGGCTATAAAGCTTACCCGCTTAAATATAAAATCCTATATATATAAAAGCTTAAGCTAAGGGCTTATATTAGATACTTAGTGGGGTACTAGTTAACAAATATCTTTAGGGTCTATATACCTAGCGAAAAGAAGGTAATTTAAACGAGAGACGTAACGTTTAATAAGTAATTGCTCTATAACGACAATTAGCTAAATCTCGCAAATCTACTCCAGAAACGCGCGAATCAAATTTTAGAGGTAATTAATATATTAAATATTAATAGGACGCTTTAGGAAGAGCTTAATAAGACGTTAGATAAGACATTAGATAAGGAGGATGAGGTAGATATTAGTAGAAGTTAATAGGTAAATACTAATAAAAATTAAGATCAAGCGACAGATTAGGACGATGACGTAATTAGCCTACAAGCCTTTAAGGACAACTCTACACTAGGCCTCCCTACCCTAGCTAAGACGCTAAAACCTTAATTAGATACTACTAATATAGAGCCGTTAAGTGCCTTAATTAAGCGAAAACCCTAATTTAAACTCGTTTCTAGAGAATAAGCTTATCTAAGATAGAAGATTTATAGCGATATAGGTGATATTAATATTATAACAAGTAGAAGAACTAAGAAGCCCTTAACGCGTTAAGAAGCTTACCTTATAGATATTAAGCAATTAGATACCCTTCCTGCCTTCTATAAAGCTTTTGCTACCGGAATTAAATATTACCAAAAGCAATTACACCGTAACGAGCTTCTATTACTACCTTATAGCTAGAAGGAGCTTTAAGCTTACCCGTATAAAGATAGCTTTGCGGAAGCCGCTAATAAGGAATTTAGTAATCTTAAGCAGCGAGGGACATTTAAGACCGTTATATAGACAGTATCGCTTAACGTCTTACCCGTCACCTAGGTGTTTACTTATAAGTTTAACACTAATAGATATCTAGTTAAATTTAAAGCCCGTCTTTATATACAAGGTAACTTATAACAACCTAGTAAAAAGGACACGTATACAGCAACCCTTACAATAAAAATATTCAGGGCTATAATAGCGATTATCGCTGCATGCAATCTAGAGACTTAATAGTATAATATAGTTAACGCCTTCGCCAATAGCCTTATTAATAAGACAGTCTATATTAAGTTTCTAAATAGCTTTTAATAAAAGGGTAGATGTCTACTCCTTTAAAGAGCCTTATACGGCCTTAGACAATTACTATTACTTTAGCTTAATAAGTTCTTAACTACCCTAATAACCCTAGGTCTAACGGCAGTCAATAGAGAATTATGCCTATTTCACAACAACTAGCTAATTATATTCTTTTACGTTAATAATATTATAGTAGCCTACCGCATAGAAGACCTACTAAAGCTTTAACTCTTTAAGGAAGAGCTAATAAAGAAGTATAAGATTAAAAACCTAAAAGAACTAACCTAGTTCTTAGGAATTAAAATCCTCCGCAATTAACCTTAACGGAAGCTTTAGCTCTATTAAGATTCCTATATTAATAAGATCGCCAGCACCTTTTATCTAAAAGATTATCGTCTAATATATACGCTAATAAGTACGGATAATCTCTTACCTAATCTAGAATAGGCCTCTAAGCAGTAGGTCTATATATATTAACGGAAGGTCGGCTTACTACTATACGCTACCTACATTACACGACCTAACGTCACTTAAGCCTCGAGTAAGCTTACAGAATTCCTTCGCAATCCGTCGCCCCTGCATAAAGCCGTAGTTAATTAAGCGATTATATACCTCTATTAAACAAGAACCCTAGCGATCGAATACTTAAACAGGAATATTAGAAGTTAGATCGTCGTCTATATAAGTAACGCTGCATTTAGCAATGATCCTATTAGTTAAAAAAGCACTAAAGGCTTTATATTTTTACTATTTGGGGGAGTAATTAACTAGCACTCCACTAAGTAGAAGATAGTTATAACATTAAGCACTAAAGCTAAGCTTAAGGCTCTATTAAATGCAGCTACCGAATTAATTTAGTAGCAGCGCTTCTTTTAAGCTATACAACTCTACACGAATAAGGAGTATATAATTGGCTGCGACAACCTATAAATAATTTAACTGCTTACTAAGAACGGACCTTAGTTAAATATAAAGCTTTGTTATATAGATATCTACCAGCATTAGCTTCGCCAAGAAGTTCAAAAGGGCTTAATTGTAATTAAGTGGGTCCCTACTACTAATATAACGGCTAATGGTCTCACGAAGGCCCTACTAAGGCAAAAGCACAAAGGCTTTATTTAATAACTGAATCTGATTAATATTAAGACCCTATTATAATCAGATTTGACTATACTATTTAACCTATTTACACAATTTCCTTATTAAGTTCTTACTTTTAGATAATTTCTATTTAGTTTAACACTATGGATATTTCCTATTTAGGTATATCTAGCTAATCACCTACCAGTCAATTAGCTAGGGGGGTATATCGGCCTAAATTAGGTTATCTTATCACCGACTCAGCAACCTCCTATTAACTCAGTCATTAACTTAATCATTGACTCGGTTATTAACTCGGTTACCTACCCCTTGTTTTTATTACCACCCCCTTACCCCCTTCTTGTTCTTATTTCCTATACCTTCCTATATATATATAGAGGCTCTAAAGCCACTATTTAAGAGATAAAGTCCTCAATCTTTTCTTACAATCGGTGTACGGACGTCCGATTAATATGTAGTGAGGTATAAATATAGGACTAATTTTACACCGTACGTTCTAATATATACGCAAGAGTTAAATTTTTTAGACTTGCCTATAGATGCCTCCTATCTATAATATATTTAACACTTCCCCCTAAAACCAATTACAACCTAGTACTATGCCTCCCTCTCTTTTATAGCCTGTTTTTATTAACTCTAATAGTAATTCTAATACCTAGTCAGAATTATCTAAGCTTAAAAGTAAGCTTTTTAATAACCTAAATCCGGATAACAAATTTAACGCGTTACTCTCTACCAAATCCTCTACTAAATCCTCCCCTTAATCCTTTAAACAGGCCTATAAAAAACGGAAAGTCCAGGCTGTAAATATATGGGCTCTCTCGCGTAAGCCCACTAGTAGTAAGCCGCTTATAAATAGTAAAGGAAGGTAATACTAGTACTGTAAGCAATGCGTATTTTGGCGCGATATAGTTACTACAAATATATACTCTTATCTATTTAACGCCCACGGCGTAGTTATTAAGGAGGAGGACTTAGTTATTAAGTGAGCTATAAAGCAGAGTCTTTAGGGCCTATTTTATAAGTAAGGAGAGCTTTATACGTAGAAGCTTAAAAGGTAGAAGAAAGCTATAATAAGAGATTATGTTAATCCAGCTCTAGTACGCGACGCTTTTACACAGCTAATTGTGGTTTAAAATTTACTATATGACGCAGTAACCTGGCCGGAGCTTCAAGCGCTACTTTTTATAGTAAATTATACCTGCGAGGAAGCTCTAATAGACTCCTATAATTTGGTGCCTAGGATAATTAAGGAATCCTATATACTTAATAAGGAAGTCCTTAAGCAGAAGCTCCTTTCTTCTCTTACGCTAATATACCTTTTGCTTAACACCTGGTCTTCACTAAATTAAAAGACTTTTATTACAATCTGCGGCTACTTTATTAATGATACTGGTGTACTTTAGAAGGCTTTACTTGCTCTACCTTTTCTTCCTAGTAAATACGGCGGCAATAAGCAGGTAGAAGTCCTCTGGCAAGTTCTTAAGGACTACTAAATACTTAATAAAGTTGGATACTGTATGGGCGATAATTACGGCAGCAATAATAGACTTCTTAAAGGGCTATCTAAGAGGCAGAAATAGAAGCTTAATACGATCCATAGCAACACCAAATTCGCTGCTATAGGTATGTACTTAATATAGCCGCATAAGCTTTCTTCTTCTTAGAGGATAAGGAAGCCGTTAACGCTGCCTTTAAGGATATTCGTGAGAAGCTTAAGGCAGAGTCAGACCTTAAAGATAACTAGATTAAGGAGCTCCTTGCTAAAAGGTTTAAAAAAGGGAAGGCTAGCAAGTTTACTTATCGCGAGATTAGGCCTCCAGGAAAAGTGTATAATGTCATCATATATATTTAAAGCTTGAACGCCTACTATAACAACTTTATCGCAACCGCTCTTCGAGCTCTTCCTATAAATAATAATATGTAATAGAACTTGTGGTATAATATAATCTTAGTAGCTCTTAAATTAAAAGACGTAATTATAAAATATTAAGAGCAGTTTATTAAGGAGTTCGATAAGGAGGATATCCTTAACGCCGCCGATTAGAGAGCTTTTAAAAATATAAGAGACTTTTTATAGCCCTTCTAGAGAGTTATAAAAGAGATAGAAGGCGATAAGGCCACTCTTAATAAGGTGCTTTATATAATGGATTTTATGGTAAAGCACTTTAGATCGGCTTTATAAAAGTACGCAACTAACCTAAAGCTCTGCAACTGCATTCGAACTAGCTGGCATACCTTTAATAAATACTACCTTAAGACTAACGAAGTTACCGCGTACGGCGTAGCCTTACTATTAGCCCCTTATTAGAGGAAGGCCTATATTAATTGCAACTGGAAAGCTAGTTAGAGGAAGCTAGTAGTTAATATAGCCTGGAGGCTTTGGGTAAATAAGTATAAGGATAAGTATAGGAGTAGAGCAGAAGAGAAGGAAGCTATTGCTCGCGATTAGGAGCCTAACGAGTATGATATATAGAACAGGAAGTAGTTAATCCTTAATATAATTGAGGATGAATTCGAATACTTTATTAACGCCTCCCCTACTAATCTTCCTGCTAGTACTACTGCCCTTAATTGGTGGCTTAATCCGAGCAACCGTATACACTACCCATCGCTCTACCGTATAGCGATAGATATCCTATCTATACCACCTATGTCAGCTAAACTAGAGCGAATATTTTTAGGAGCCCGAAGGACAATTACCTGGCAATAAATAAAGCTTAGGCTAGTGAATATTGAGCGATCGAAGTGCTTGAAGTCGTGGGTAAGAGGAGGAATTGTACGGGGCTGGAGGAGAGAGTTACTAGTGAACGTTCCGGGGGGGGGAGGGGGGGGGTAGAGGCCTCTAGGGAGACGTCGGCCACATCGATTTAGTACTACACTATGCTAAGACTGGTGATATTGCCTATATCTACAATATCGCGATTATTTATTCATATCGCGATATTCTAATTAGCTTATGAATTGAATATGATATTAGGCCTATTTATTCATTCATTCATCATTGCCAACCCTGCATACGAGAACAAGGTGTTGAGTCATAAGGTGGTACTTGAGAGTGACCTCAACGGTCGACACACCCCCCCAGCTGCTCAGTCTTGACTGAACAGCTGGATAGAAAATAGAACAAAAAAATCACGATAGGCAATTTGGTGTTGAGTTTTAAAGGAAATCCTCTATAGTTACCTTACCTAATATCATTCAAATCGAATTAAATTAGATCCTTGATATTAACGAGATTCAACTGTTAAACGAACGCCTCATGCTTCTGACGCGGTAGGGCCTTTGTTAAGCCATCTGCGACCATAGCAGCTGTAGGCGTCCAATTGATTTTAATTCGGCTATCACGTACTTCTTGGCGAAGCCAGTGATAGTATATATCGACGTGTTAAAGCTTTATAGAGAGCTCTTGTCCGTCCTTTGTAAGCAGTCTAATCGTCTATAGATTATCGCAGCTAATCGTTTACTCCTTATCCAAGGATAATTTAATTTCTTTAAAGAAGCGACTCTACTAGATTAACTCCGTTCCTACATAAGACAGAGCCGTAAGCTCTACCTTTGTGCTTAACTTTGTTACAAGCGTCTGCTTGGTAGAGCGCTAATTAATTGCTCCTCTAAATAGGGTAAACAAATATCCTTCCGTGCTGCGTCTGCTTATTAAATCGTCTCCAAACACCGCGTCACTTGCTCCTATAAAAGCTTAACTTCCTATATTCTAACCTAAGTATTTAATCGCGAGTGTCCTCGTCTAATAGAGGTAGGTAATCGCTCGACGGGCCGCGGCGTTATGCAGAGGTAAGGGGTTTCGTAGGAACTCTGACAGCTTGCTTAAGGCTCTGGCTGCATCAGGTCTCGTGATGTAGGTCGCATAGAGAAGTAATCCGATCATCCTCTAATAGATATAGATCTCCTATTTTAAAGCTTCCTCCAGGTTAGGTAGGAGCTCGTCGGTACTCATAGGTGTACTAACTAAGCGCATATTAGTTAGGTGAAATGCATTAGCAATCTTCTTAATATAGGAGTCTTAACAGAGCCATAGCTTCCTCTAACTCCTATCTCTTAAGACTTAAATTCCTAGGAACTAGGACAGTTTACCTAGGTCCTTTATCTCATACTTCTTCATTAGTGCTTCCTTAAAGCTTTAGAGGTCTAATTGATTTTCTTTAGTAGAGGCAACACAGATATCGTCCACATAGAAGAACACAATCAGTGAGTTGTTGTAGTAGAGGCACGGCTTACCACTAACGGGCTTTAACCCTAATTTAACAAGCTAATTGCTAAAGTTGTTATACTAAAGACGTGATAATCATTAAAGTCCGTAGAAAGCTCTATGTAGTAAGAAACATTTACCCTTAATAGTAAATCCATCTAGACATTTAATATAGACAATTTCGTTAATTAGACTATTTATAAACGCGTTAACAGCGTTACCCTACTAGACGTCTAAATTAAATACTATAATAATTGCTACGAGAGCTCTAAAGACTTTAGCTGCTAAAGTTGCTATATATATATCCTTATAGATTAACTATTATAGATTACCTCTTATATAAAGTTAAGCTTTAAACTTTGTAAGATATCTATTAGTGTTTATTTTATAGGTAAATACCTAGGTAATAGGTACCGTTTTAATAGATTAAGTCTTATCTATAATTTTAAATGTTTTATAATTATCTAAATCCGTATACTCCTTTATAGCAGCTACTAGAAATTCTACCTTATACTAGTGTCTTATAAGCTTCTTCTAGTTCTTAGGTAGAGGTGGAAGCTTATCACGGTATATTTTCCTTTAATATTTAAGCCCTGCGTAAAAGGCTGCTTAAAGTGGTCGGAAGGTGTCTACTTCTTTAAGGTAAGTTAAATAAGCTTTATATCTTTTAACTAGCTTCTTTAACCGTTTACTTTATATAATATTATCCTTATTAACAGCTACGCCATCCTTATCCTTTAACTCCTTTAGGTTAACTTTAACGTATTTAAAACTGGGGCGTTAATAAGTAAAGGGTGCGGAGGATCTAGAGGTGCTTAAGAAGCTTAAGGGACCTACATTAGTAGGATTTAATTAAGGTTCTAGCATTAGTTCTAGTGTAGAAAGGCTAGGTAAAGAATCGTCTTTTGAGGTGTCTGCTATAATTAAGTTATCGCCTTAAGTGTCTGTCTGCTTATAGTTAACAATTTATCCTTAATTTCCACTAGAATCCACCTATTAATTTCCATTAATGCTTACTTAAATTTCATCAAAAATCTTATCTTTCTTATTCGTGTCCTCGTTTAAGTCTTCTTAAAGCGTCCTATTAAGGTTAATTATATTAATTACCTCTAGCATTTTATCGGCTTTCTCTTAAAGCAAATTTATAAGATCTGGCTTACTATTGTTATAGACAAGTCACTTATTAAACATAATGTCTCTTATTTAAATTACCTTTTTTTCGCTTAGTATATATATTTAAAAGATATTCGTTAAATTATACCCCACTAAATACCTAATATAGGCTTTAAGAGCAAGTTTTTAAGTACGTAGAATGTTATATTTAAGTAAATAGACTCTATAGCCATAGGCATATAAGTAAGCTATATTTAGCTTAGCTAGTAAAAGACCTATTACTAACTAAAGCTTTTTAAAGGGCGTCTTCTAGTTAAGCCGTCGGCTTGGTGTCCTATTTATTACATACGCTACCGCTTTAAAGACTTTAGGCTAGAGCTCCTCTAGTAGTTAAGCTTTAATTCGTATACATTAAGACTTTATTATAATTACCCCCCTAAAACGTTCCGTAGGACTATTCTACTCTAGTATACTTAGAGCTAAGTACTCTACTATAATACCTTTTTCGGCGGTCTAGTTATTAAATTTACCTCTAAGCGATAACTTATTGTTTATATAAATTATAGCAACTTTAAAGCCGTAGCGTCGCTTAACTATATTACAATATTTAATAATTACTTAGGTGGTTAATAACTTCTATACAAATATCTTAACCTTATTTATTTAAACTAAATTGTTAAGGAAATGGATCGCGTACTTATATCTATTATAGGCTTTAATTTCCTAAATTAAATCTACATATATACGGAAGAAAGGTCTTATTGCCTTATCTATAGGTGCTCTTTTTAATATAATTTTATAAGCTTTACTAACTGTATAAGTCTTATATTTAATTATTATAGGGCCTTATAGAATTGCCCCAGTTACTTCCTTAGGTAATTACTTAATAGTAGCACTTTCTGCGTGTCCGAGTCGACTATACCAAAGTTATCCGTCTACCTTTTAATTTAATAGAGAATCCGTTAATTAAGCCGCGAAGGACGCGTCCTCCGTTATCGGCTTTAAATTATTATATTTAAGGGTTATCTAACTATAGTAATATCCGCAATATACAAACTTCTCACCACTACGACGGTAGAGGTAGTTGCCCTTATTATGCCAAAAGACTCCCTTCTTATTAAGTCTGTAATTATAAACTAGATTTATATGAAATCCTAATATATACGTAGCGTTAATAAAATAGATCTTCTGCTTTCCTAATAGGGTAATAACTATAACTTTAGCTATTCCGAAGCCTTTGATATTTTCTATACCCAATCCTATATACAACTACTTACTAGCCAGTCGGATATTACCTATAAATCTTACTCTATTGTTAATAACATATAAGGTTGTTATAGGGTCTAGAATTACGCTGTTATAGAAAGCGTAATCTAATATAATATAAGCTCCTGCTTAATAAACTATAAAGCTTCTATATAGTTTACTAGGTAAGCTCTTCTACTTTACATTCTCTATATTCTCTAGCTTCTTATTAGATAAGGCTTAGCTCCTTAATTAGTTAATTAAGGCCTTAAATTTGGGTAAAGCCTTAGCAAGCTTCTACTCTACTAACTATATTTTTAAATTATTTAGTTTCTAACCCAATGGTTAAATTAACTTAATAAGGTAAAAGCATTTCCTCTATAGGTGTAGTAATCCGTATAGGCACGGCTTTATCCATTCCTTCTTATCTATCCTCCTTAAAGAATCAGCTTCCGGTTTAGTTTCTAATTTATCTTCTAATTTAGGCTTATTAATTAGCTCTCCTTTAAAGCTAGCTGCGTAGGAGCTATGCTAGCTCCTTACCTTCTAAGCTAAGTCCAATTAACGATGATTTTAGTAGACCTTAATAATAGCTTAAAGGGTAGATAGCTTTTCCTTCTTCCTCTTAAGATTCTATAATTCGTTTTTCTAGTATTCTAACTATCCTAATAAGGTAGATTTAACGGTATACACAAAGTCCTTAACTAGTCAATTACCATCTACCTTAGGTAGTTTAACCTTCTTACAATTATTATACACCTTCTCCCACTTACGGAGCCACTTCTCAATATTCTGGCTCTTTAGGGCTTTCTTTATTTTTAAATATTAGGTAGCTAAATCAACCTTCCGAGCGTTATTAGTTGGGGCGACTACCTCCTTAAGTGACACAAGGACATCATAAACGGTATTTCCTTTAAAGGTATAGTCGATGTAGTTATAGGATATAGTGCTAATAATATAGGTATATAGAGACTTAAGGGCTACTTCCTCTTTCTTATATTGCTTGTAAACACAATTATACTGTTTTTACAAAGCTTAAAGCTCCTCCTTTCTACCTTTATTAAGGGCTAAGAACGTAATCTTCTAAGGATTAATAACTAATAGTAATGGCTCTAACGGTGCTCTGTGTCTAGGTAGATTATCTTTCTTAACATCCAGATTAATATACTCCTATACATTCTTACCATCGGCTCTATACTTAATAACACCAATCTATTAGTCCTAATTGTTTAGGCCTGCTAGGATTATAGTGTGCGTCATAATAAGGGTTTTGGATTGTTAAGAGGACATTTTAAGGCTTTTACTATTCAGTTAACGATAGGGTAATTAGGGTTTCAAATTAAAGATGATGCAGTAGATGGCCCGGGCTCATAACTGTTGGACGGACAAGTCACTGAGAAGAACTCTCGCTATTGAATGTGGCTCTAGAGCCTCTATAAATACATAAGGAAAATAGGTAGTAGACTACTTTGCTGACCGGGTCGTAGACCAAGTCGTAGACCGTGTCGTTGACCGAGTCGTTGACCGAGACAGTAGTAAGACATATGAGAACAAGGTGTTGAGTCATAAGGTGGTACTTGAGAGTGACCTCAACGGTCGACAAGTGGCGTTCCAATCTCTTGTAGCTGGAGGATTAATCGAGATCGCTATCTCCATACAGCTGAAGAGCTCCCTTCAGGCTAGGAAAAGCATTCCATTAATCCAAGCCCCTTGCCTTCGGAAGCCAGTGGCGTGGATGGTTCCGATTTTGTCTTCGACCATTCAAAATCTACACCGAAATGTTTCTATACGCATTGAAATGCTCCGGATGAACAATTCTGGTATCCATTACCGTTGCCAGACCCTGAAGATCCTTTCACTGTTCCAATCTAGCCCCTTTCATATCCTCTCGAACGCGAAGAGCACGAATTTTCCCAGCAGAACGTCTCACGACGGATCAAAAAGGGAGAAATAATTCGAATAGACCTCTCAAGCCAAACGAATTACCCCCATGCGGTGCAACACTTTCTGAATTTAGCTTCTCCATTCGCGACGGGAAAGGATATGGCCGGGGTTCTTTTGCCCAATAAAGAACCGCTGCCTGAATGGACTCATAGTGCTAATGAGACGGTGGAACTTGAGTTAGTTGAGATTTCTTTGGGGAACATACCAAATGACAGCATGGACATCTATGAGTTGGAGGAAGGTTATCTGGAAGAAAGACCGGATACAGGCGACACATACGAATACTACCACGTGTTATGGATTGAATGGGAAGATGGAATTGCTTACCGAAAAGGGCTTGGGCGGATGGCGAAGGACCGTTGGGAAGCTCAGGATAGAGAGTGGCTTGATATGATTCTGGGTTAGACTCAGCTGCAGCTTGAAGTTCTACAGTTAGCAGTAATAGACCATCTTCATCCGATAGCAGTTTCATTCGTGCATAATGCAGATAAGCGCCATGCAAGTCCTAGTCTTTATTCGCACATCAGAAGATCCTATTTCGGCCGACTGGATCCCTTTTTTATCCACCGTTTGCCTTTATATGCCTTTCTCGGCGACCACAGCTGGAATTCAGTGGACCTCACTTAGAAACACGCTAAGCTGCTTTCAGAACCGGTCGGTCCACCCCTTTTACTTTTGGGCTTTCTGCATAAACAAGGTCTGTGTTTAAGGCGAATGACCTGGGTAGAATTCCCTCCCATCGTTCCTCTTCTAGGCAGCCCGCGACCCGCGGGATGCGTCACCTTCTGGGATTGGTATAGCGTTGAGAACAATACGGGTTCAATACGGTATAATGTAAACACGCTATTCTACGCTAAATCTGTATGCCAAGACCTGTAGCGACGACAAAACCCCTCTTCCGCTCGGTCAAACTCAGAATGCTTAATTCTGATTGATTATTATGTTCAAAACTTGTAGTGATATTCTTTCTTCATAGAACCTTCATGCTATAGCCTTAGATTTCGTAGACAGGCTGATAATGGTAATAGAGCAGGGGGATTCGCTGGAGCGGCTCTCAACGTCATCGGCGGAATGATCAACAGTATGGCTAAGACTGCAGTAATTTTCTTATTGCAGATAAGTTTCCTGAGGAGAAATAGCTAAAGAATATTTATATACCGACTATTACTTAATAGACTCGCGAGAGGAAGACTTGATGTGCCCGAATGATGGACTTGTCTGGTCACAGAGTGTGTCCGGCTACCCAGGGAGGCATGNTACCCCCCCCCTTACCAAAAAGTTACTACTAGCGGAGCATATCGGCAAAAAAAATACATAGGCCAGGTACGCTTTAAACGGCTTGATCATTACTTTCGGTACGTAAAACTATAGCTAGACGACGATCCTACATCACGATCTATATTTAACAGAGTTAATAAATGCTAAACACATTCGAACTACGTAATCATTAGAAAAGGCCTCTACGGGCGCCAAGGACGCATTTTTGGTGTAAAATATATCAGATTCCGTTCTACAGAAAGGAGTATTAGCTACCTCATATTAAGCGACTCAACTCTAAGGAATAAGCTATATAGATTGTTTTGTATTGTATTTAGTAGATATACCAGTCTCATATTCCCAAGCACGGCAATTTAATCCTATTGATCTAATTGGCTAAATCCTTAACGATAGAGAATGGACCCAACTCGGAGGGCTGAGGGGGAGAGCGATATAATCCTTTAATTAACTAGGTTAAAGAAATACTAAAGTTCTATATATTCTACTATTAAAGCTGTTACTTAAAGCAATACATGCCTTATAAAAGGCAAGAGCGGGAGGAAGGATGGAAAAGCAAGAAGCCTTTTAATAAGAGTACCTAGGTACGTAATGCTTGCCAAGCTGAAGCCGCCAATTTCGGCACAAGCACATCAGGACCATCTGATACGGATTGTGCCTCCGCTAGATGGTGAAACGTCATGTCCCGTATCTCTTTCCTTATCTACTCCATGGTTAGGGAGCTACGCCTATACATGTCCTTCATCGTTGACCTTACTCTTATTGCTCCCTTGCGCCAATCACGGCTGACATCGACGGCATCTTTTATTAGGTACGGAAACGGAGACTGATTATCCCGCGCCAAGAGGACTCGCGTTGGCCTTATTCACGAATTTGGTAAGACGCTGTCAGAAGCCATCGAGGGAAGCCGCAAGCTGCTCGGTCGTTGAGGAGTGGAGGAACCCTGGAAGATCGCCATGAGCGATAACTTCTATCATCCAGTCTCCGCAGCCTCTTCTCCTTCTCCACAAATTCGCCATCATCACCCCGAACATTCTCAACGCCAACAATTAGCCTCGAGATATGGAACTATCTCTAATCCTAATTCTTCACCTAACGCACTAGTGAGCACTGCTTGTTTGCGCCCATATACCTGCAGTCAGCAATCTCACTCTCCGGCTTGTTCCCAAACTCCAACACACTCGCGATACAGTTCTTCCTCCAGCACCGCTTCATCCGCGACTCTCGTGGCTTCTACCCATCCGTCGCCGGGGATTTACCCTACCACCAGATTCATGGCCGGTCAGGATCAAAGGCCGGAGAAGTACGAACAAAATCCCTCTCACCTGGCGAAAGAGTTCCCCTCGCGCACATATCAAGGTCGTCCTCTTATTGATTTCGTCACCAACGACTGGAGAACGGACTCGCGGTACCAGGAGGGTATATACACGTCTGACGAGTCCGAGTCCTTGTACCGCCGGGAGGAGGACGATTACTGGGTGCATCCGCGGTGGAAGAATATGATATCATACAAGCGTGTACCTCGGAGAGTTCAACGATACTTGCTCATCTACGTCGCTCTACTCATAGCTACCTGGGTTAGCTGGACGTGGTTCATACAGCCTGACTGGGAGAAGAACAAGGAATTAGAAAGTCAATTGAACGCGAAACCGACATCTGTATTCGGATCGAATATGCGGCCTGAGTTCTCCGATATGACGCAAGTCAAGACACTGGATAGTTCTCTGCTACCCTCAGAACACCAGTTGATGCAGCGGCTGGTAGTTGTGGGTGATGTACACGGTTGCAAAGAGGAGCGTAAGTACGCCTTCGAGCACGCTGAAAATTATGCATCTTTAGTTTGCGATTTCTAACTAAATAGCAGTGCAAAATCTTCTCGAAAAGGTTTCCTTTCACTCTGCGACTGATCACTTAATCCTGACGGGTGACATGATTGACAAAGGTCCCGATTCACCGGGCGTGGTCGACCTTGCCCGCGAACTCTCCGCCTCCTGTGTACGCGGAAATCACGAAGATCGCATGCTACTCGCCCTAAACGATATGCGTGTACACCACGCGTCTCTTCCAGGGCCACAGGAAGACCCTGGACGCACAGTGGACACATTGGATGAAGAGAGCTTCAGTCATGGCGATTACAAAGCGCGCGCTCTCGCTAGACAATTCACGGATAAACAGATACGCTGGTTACAGCAATGCCCTGTGATACTGCGAGTGGGGGAGATAGGGGGGATGGGCGAGGTAGTGGTCGTACACGCAGGGCTTGTTCCCGGCGTTCCTTTGGAGCGGCAGGACCCCTTCCAAGTCATGAACATGCGCACCATAGATTTAGATACACGGCTTCCCAGCGATGGCCGCGAAGGAACAGCCTGGGAAAAGGTAAGACCACATGCTCCCGGGTTCTCCCTAATCTCGAAAATATTCCGAAGTTTCCCTGTTCCAAGTCCCTATATTTAACTGCTTATCTATTGCCAGTTATGGAACCACGAACAGGCCAAACTTCTCGAGAAAGAGCGCTCTACCGTTATCTACGGTCATGACTCCAAGCGCGGCAAAAATATTCTCAAATATAGCAAAGGCCTCGACTCAGGCTGTGTCAACGGTGGTAAGCTGACCGCTATGGTAATCGGGGCTAGCAAGGAGGGTAAAGCCAAAACAAAGATTGTCAGTGTGAAATGTAAGAACCAGGGGCTGAAGAGGTAATGGGAGCAGCTTCGTTTTTCCTTTTTTATCAACATAAATAAACGGAATCGGGAACGGCCTGTATGGTTTTGGCCTCGGAAGATTGGGGCCGATATCGCGCTTTGAGCATGCATGGCACTTGGTGTGATCCACTATTTTTTCAGACTATGGCGAAAAACCGATCGTAGAAGGCTTTCAGGCGTCGGCTGGCGTTTTCGGACATATTTTTATCTCGATGTTCCCGCTCGCATTTTCCGCTTCCTGTCGCATATCCCCTCAGGTCATATCCCTTAACCCGTCGATTTTGGCGCAACGATATCGATAAGGATCCGGCCAATAAGAGGCTCTCGTTTATACATTTAATACCAGTGTTTACGCACGAGCCAGCTTGGCGTTGCGCCTCGACGGGTTAAGGGATAGCTGCGCGAGGTGCATTACTAGTCCTGTACATACTATTCGATGGATGTTGAGATATAACATATTGCTGTCGCTATCAATTACGGACTGTCAATTGCACGCCGAAAGGTCAAATTCCTAGTAATAATATAAAAATTTACTGCATCAATTCTGGCAGAACTCTTCCAGCAAAAACGCCAAACAGCCAACCCGGTCCTACTAGTTTTACCCTCATGAGCTTACGGCAAAAGGGTATCGATATACGGCCTCGAGGTATTTATTCCCTCAAGTGATGAACAAAGCGCGAAGCGGATCCGAGGAGAAAAAGATCAGCGTCCCTCATTGCCAACAACTCCCTTTTGAACATGGCGTGTTTGGTTAACAATAAACGTAATTTAAAAACAGACCAAATCTACAAGAAAAAACCAGTGTACCGAAAGAGACAAGATATAGCCTAGCCATACCAGCTCCTACCATTGATAGTACCGCTTTCGTCATCTTGGCGATGCGCAATGAGAGGTTCTTTGATATCGAAAGCTTCAATGAGACCCTTCCAAGTTGGCCAGTCAAGACTGAAAACCGCTTGATGGTTGGAGACACCCTGGTCCCGCTGTTCTTGAATCTTGCGGGGTTTATCAGGGCCTGCATACGAGATTAACATGCGCTTTCAGAAGTAATCAAGTGGGGTCAAGAGTCCAGTGTTCCTAGGATATATGGAAGGAGCTAGGCGGGACGGAAAGAAAAGTTGGTGAACATACATAGGACTGGTAGCCCATCTGAATCCTTATCGACCTTCGCATTTCCCTCTCTGATTAGAAAGCTAACGCAAAACAGGTTCTCCACAGTCTGACCAAACGAGTGTGGGTTGACTACAAAATCGAAGAGAGATACGCTGGCGTCCTCGTTGCTGTTCAGGGATATGCGATGCCTCCTCATGGCGGCGCGGAATTCATCATTGCCTGCATTCTCTAACTCTGACATCTCTGCTTCGACAATGTCCATACTGTTCTCAATATGTTCTTTCATGGTCGCCCTAATGTCTCCGACGATTTTTGTCAAATTGGAACTCTCTGCCTTTTTAATATCTTCAGGTTCAAGAGATTCGGGGCGCGTCACTGGGCCTCTAGTTTCTTTCTGAAGACGGCCTCTGCGCGGCTGGATTGTGCGTATTCGTTTTTGCACGGATAGAGGTCCTAGGAGGAAACTTGGGACGGGAGGTCTTTTGTTGCAAGGGAAACATACCCGTTCCCCAAGTACACCCCAATCAAGCCCGTCTCCGATATCCTCAAAGTCTTCATCGTCACTGTCTGCGCCAGTCCGCCGTCGATGACGAGCTTGCGTGGAGACGGGTTGCTCGTTGTCTTCTCCTTGAGCACCACTGGTTTTCATGAAGGTAATGCATTTTGACACAAACTCGTCTAGATCCACGCCCGTAGAACTATCGCCACGCACTGTGTTTGCAGTCTTCTTGAGTGCTAAATCACTAGCTGTTACAAGAAACCTCGAATCAATCACTGCATCTGATGTTTGCTTGACTTTCTTCATTAAGGCGCTTGCTTTGTTAAGATGATCAATCAAGTCATGGTTATCTGGGGCAATGAGCTCATCTCTGCGATCTGTATCTAGAGTTAGACATTACTATCAAAATAGGTAGGCATACGAACCATTCATCTCTCGGAGGTTCTGGCGCATCTCCCTGCGCAGCTCGCGCCGCTCTTCGGGATCTTGGTCGGGATCATAGTATTCTAGATCGATTATATCTTCTAGATTTGCATCTTCCTCGACAGGTTCGCGGCTTGATAAAGGTACGTTGTATTCCCCCAACCGTCTTCTTTTGTTACCATGCGATGTTTCCAAATTAGGTATAGGGAGACTTGGAGGCCCCATTGTAGATTTGCCTTTCTTGTTTGCTCTGGGTGTGTTGTCGCGTGGGTCAGGCTGATTCTCCTTGTCTGACGATGGCGCGGGCGAAGGCGACAGGACTGAGTATGTAGAGGCTCGTGTCGAAGATCGTGTTGACGCTCGCCGTAACGTTGACAATGGCGTGGGGTCTCTGTATAATGCGGATTCACGGCTGGGAGTTGGTTCTGGGCCGGTATTAAGGCGTGCCATAGTGCGTCTCGGTGAGGATGGCAGCCTGGGGCACAGTTCAGTGCGACGATGGTGAAACAGCTGCGATAACAAAACTTGATATGAATGGCAAACGAAGGCTGCGCATGAAATAATTGCCTATGTGAAGCTAAGGACTTACACCGTTTGCTTGGGTGGCTCTGATGTTCGTGCAGAATTGGGGGATGGAAGACGCGCTGGCGACAATTCGCCTCGAGCGCAACGCGTTTAGTGATGCGCAAAGCTCGGGCCCCTAGAGATCAGGAGGTGGACGAGCCCTATGCCAAGACTGCGATGTTTGTGCTTCACCGTATCATCCCTACGAGATTCGTTTACCTATTTATATGCCCAAGAAAAGTAGAGAGTGTCATGTAAGAGAGACGACAGTAACCTTAAAGTGATGGAGCCTTTCTCGTTCGCAACATCCTCCGCTCTACTCCTCCCAGTGAATGTGAGAATGTTGGTATAGCTTCATTTGTAGCTCTGTTCTTAGAGACCTAGGTCCAGGCGCTGACAAACTATCAGAGACCGCCTCGATGGTCATCAGAAGCCTATACCATATTCAGTGTTGCTTAAAAGGCCCGACTTGAGGCACCGAGCATCAAATCTAAGGTGGGTACGGTACCGTGTCTCTCTAGTAAACGAGTACAAGCTCATCCTCAGCAGCCCACATTCGGAGCTCTACGTAACTGTCCGGTTATGGGCAGACAGCAAGCCACTCACTGTGCCTGTCCAAACGGCCTACAAAGTCTTCAAGAACGGTCGAATATGGAACGAGTGGTTAACTCTGCCTATCACTTACTCGAACATACCCCTCTCCTCGCAGCTAGCAATAACGGTGTGGGATCTTTCTCCAACAGGAGGCGAGGGGTCGAAACTTCATGCCATACCATTTGGTGGGACCACGATACCTCTTTTCGATAATGATAATACGTTACAGAAGGGTAGACAAAGATGTAGGCTGCACAGACACAAGGCAGCCGATGGTCTATCATCTTCTACGACACCCTGGATAATACCACCAGCAAGGAGGAACCGGAAAGATGAAAAGGCTTCTATAGGATCCGTTGATGAGCAAGGGGCGGAGATGGAAAGACTCGAAGGCCTATTAAAAAAGCAAGAGATGGGCGAGATTCCACCTAATGCATGGTTAGACCCAATGGTCTTCCGCCAGATGATGAAGCTCCGGAGTAACGCCCTCAAGTCTGAACCAGCATCATCTGAGAAGGAGCATATTAAGGGGAAGTTGAATGACACAAATGGCGAAACTCCTGAGGATGGAATGAAGAGCGAACACGAAGAAAAATTCTATATCCACATTGAGTTTCCTCGGTTTGACCACCCTATCGTTTTCACAGACCAAGAATATCCGGCACCTCCAATATCTAGCATCCAGCTTCCTGCATCTTCTTCTGAGGTCCGATTAAAACCCCCACCTGAAGTATCATTTGGACCGGGAATCAATGTTGATGGCAACGGGTATGGTGATGCTGATGCGGGTAGACTCGTCAGGATCTACGACCCAGAGGTGGGTATGAGAGATAATCCAGCGGAGAATAAGCACCGCAGACTTGTCCGGAGTCACAGGACTGGTGTCCTGGATCGCGATTTGAAGCCAAACGCAAAAATACGAGATGAACTAAATGTGCGTATCAATCACGAAGCTAACACAATGCTTCTATAAAAGCTGATTCTCCCTCCAGGCTATCATGTCCTATGGTCCCACTCATGAATTGAATCCAGAAGAGAAGGACTTAGTCTGGAAATTCAGACACCATTTGACTCGCGATAAGAGGGTTAGCTCGCATTTCTCGTGCTGTTTTAACACATAACTAATTCGTCTTAGGCTTTGACTAAGTTCGTCAAATCAGTGGCTTGGAGTGACCCAGGTGAAGCCCGGCAGGCTGTCCAGATTTTACCTAAATGGACAGAAATCGATGTCGATGATGCCCTAGAGCTACTGGGCCCATCGTTTGATAACCCCGCAGTGCGAGCGTATGCAGTCGAGAGATTAAGGAAGGCTGATGACGATGTATGTTTCACAAAGCAAACCATTAGACCAAGGCTAACAACATACAGGAATTACTCGTATACCTTTTGCAACTAGTTCAAGCACTCAAGTTCGAGACAGTTACCCCTGAAGTAGCAGAAGGCGATGCTACTCAGGACTCTTCACTCGCCCGCTTTCTCATCTCTAGAGCTGTGGAGGATGCCACCTTGGGGAATTTCCTTCATTGGTACCTCATGGTCGAATGCGACGACCTCAGCCCCGAGCAAGGCCAAGAACACCGCAAATTATTCGCCAAAGTTGAATATGACTTCATGACTGAGCTAGTAAAGAAACCTGATGGGAATGCAAGGCGAAAGACACTCCTTCGCCAAGCTGAACTCATTGTTGTTCTCTCAAAAATCTCGAAGGAAGTCCGCTTCTCGCGCGAGGATAGGCCTCGCAAAGCCGCTCGTCTGAAAAAGTACCTAGCAGACCCGAAAACTGAACTCGTTCATATCGACCCGCCTCTTCCTCTCCCGCTAGACCCTTCGATATTGATCACAAGCATCTATGCGGAAGATTCTAATGTCCTCAAATCTAGCCTTTACCCGCTCCTTCTTAATTTCCGTACTACCAATAATACCAAATACCCCATCATCTTCAAGACAGGTGATGATCTTCGCCAAGATCAATTGGTTATCCAAATTATAACCCTTATGGACCGCCTTCTCCGTAAAGAAAACTTGGACCTCAAACTCACCCCTTATCGCATTCTCGCTACATCCACCACTGCTGGCGCTGTTCAGTTTGTTCCATCCATGTCCCTTGCGGGTGCCGTTGCGAAGTACAAGGGTTCCCTGCTTGCCTACCTACGAGCCAACAACCCAGATGACAACGCACCTCTGGGAGTCCGTAAAGAAGCGATGGATACGTACGTGAAGTCCTGTGCCGGATATTGCGTTATCACGTACCTACTTGGCGTCGGCGACCGCCACTTGGATAACCTCCTACTTGCGCCTGACGGCCACTTCTTCCACGTAGACTTTGGTTATATTCTCGGGCGAGACCCGAAACCGTTCGCGCCGCTCATGAAACTGGGTCGCGAGATGATCGAAGGTATGGGCGGGCCTCAATCCCAGTTCTACGCACAGTTTAAATCGTATTGCTACACAGCGTACTCTACTCTACGCAAGAGCTCGAATTTGATACTTAACTTGTTTGCCTTGATGCGCGAGGCAAACGTGCCTGATATTCGGATCGAACCGGATAAGGCGGTTTGGAAGGTGCAAGAGCGCTTGTGTCTTGAACTAAGCGAAGAGGAGGCAATGAGGCATTTTGAGGGCTTGATTCAGGACAGCGCGGGAGCGGTGATGCCCGTGGTCATTGATCGCTTGCATGGGTTTGTGCAGCACTGGCGAGCATAGTTGAGTAGATATAGTTGTAGAGCCTCTGCTAGGAGAGTCATATTAGGAGAGCATACTACAACAAGCGTAACTCAATTTAGAGCTCCTGCGCCATGTAAAACTGTCGTGATGTAAAATTCTCAGGCAGCCTGTTTGCTGATATCTACCGGAGATAGACGGCGGTAAAAGTACAGGAGTTACTCGTTAATCATTCCAAGGCATTTCGGTCATGCATTAAAAGGCTATTCCCAATCGCTTTTCCATTGCCTTCGTCAACTAGCTTTCCTTACCTCGTTTCGGCGGTCTCCAATCGAACAGGTCAAACGCCTCTGTGCTCCAAGGGCCAACATCCGTATCCACAGGCGGAGGCGGAGCAAGTAGAGGAGATTGATCTTTCTTTGGAAGAGCCTTTGTGGCATTGATGCTTTTCGGGTGCAGGAGCTTGCTCTTGAGCTTCGACGCGTTTCTTGCCCCCCAGTCTTTGGCTATGGATGGGATGGGCGCATCGTTGGCCGAACTGACACGGCGAAAGGATAGTGATGATGTGTCAAATTCAGGCTCTGGAACTTTACCTCGTCCTGGGCCTGGAGCGGGGTCGGCGAATGGATTATCGGCTTTCGTGTTACGCGTTAATGCTAATTTAAGCCGAGACGTTGGCCTAGAGGGTTTTGGTGTTGATGTAGCTTTGAGTTTGCTGGCTTTAGAAGTGCTAGTTAGGAGATGTTGATCCATACGGCCGTGCACAATAGCCATTTCTTCGAATGCATCTGAAGAGAAGCTTAGAGAATCAGAGACATCTGATATGGGATCCTTTAGACTAGATGGATGCTTTTGATTCTGTAAGGCCTCTGTGCTATTGGTCGTCCCATTACTCTTTTTAGGGTTCAACCGATTTTCCTGTGGTTTTATGGGTAGATGAGAGCCAAATTGGTTGATTTTGGGGCTTTCTCCGTGCGTCTTTGAGGTAGGAGCTCGACCATTTGTGATATTGTGATCATTTAGTTCTTGAAGCGGTGCAAAATCCCAGTCAATAGCTTCAAACAATGAAGGGTCTTGGAAACCTCTCCGAACGTCCTGTCCAAGCGCAGTTTGAGTTTGATCAGTTAGTTTCGGCCGTTGTTGGGGAGCGGCCCGGCAAAGGAGTGTGGAACGGCTGCGCCCACTTGAAAGACGAAGTGCCTTTGCTCGTGGGTTGGGTGGAGGTGGTACAGCATGTTCTCTGGGAAGATTTTCGGTAGGTTTATCAGCCATCATTTTCCTACGGCCAACATTCAACACTTTATTCGAGACACTGACTGGGGGTGATAGCCGTGGAGCAGATCGGGGAGTTTGTCGCGGTTGAACTGTATGCCTAGGACTCGCCGTTTTCTGAAATTCCGGTGGCGTGCTGCGTAGAGTCACATCTGAGAATAAGTTGTCCATATCAGAATCAATCTCGACGACATCGGGAGATGTGCCTGTCTGGGGCCCATTGTCTTCAGCTTTTGAGCTTTGCTTTGACATTCTCGCTTTTCTAGCGTCTACAGTCCTAGCCCATAACTGTGTACTCTTCGAGCTTGGTCGGTGAATTTCGAATGGCTTTGTTAGATTCCGCATGGGCTGTGAATCAACTATTTTCTGCCTTTTTGGATTTCTCTCGTCCTGCCATTCATTCTCTGCATCCTTTCTCGACTCATAAGGGGATTTTGCGGGTATAACAGCCTTGCCGTGTGGCCCTTTCAGAGTGCCCAATATGGTATTCAGAGACTTGTGCCGTAATTGAGAGGGGTTGTAAATGGCAGTGTTTCGGATCATTGGTGATTGTTTTGGTCTAACCTCTGCTGTTTTGCTGTTCGGAGAGACCTTGCTCTTTCTCTCAAAGAGCGGAGTCAAATCTGTCTCCATAGTTCCAACTGCTTCCGCCACTTCCACCAGAACTCCCTTCTCTAGTGTCAACTCGTCACCCTCTTGAAGCTCCATGGTTTCTTTCCAATGCGTGTCCCCAATAAAGTTGCGCGGGACATCGTAGACCATAACCCTCTTATTAAACGTATGATATCGTAAGAAGCCATCTTGCCATCGTTTGGATTTCCGGCGGAGATCGTGAGAGTATAGACAGCGGAATTCGAGGACCGGTGCAGTATTTTGGGAGGGAGGGACAGAGAGGCTCGGAGTGCTGTGCGTAGCTACCGTCATCGCAAGTAGTTAATTCGCGCGAGGCAGGACGAACGCGCGACGTCGCACATGGAGACTTTTGCTTGCTTCTCAAATCACCGGTTGAACTGCTTCCTAACCTTAAAATTCGACGATGCTGTTTGGTGGCGTCAGAGGGTGGTGGGTTGGGCGACGCGGCGTTGCAAGGTAAGAGACATGCGAAAGCGCGAGAACAGGTGACCTGAAGCAGCCACCTTTCTTGTATTCTTGGCCTCGTAACACTCGCAGCCACGAAGGATGCAGCGCATCAGCGACAGGAAAATCCGGGTTGGCTCGTCAAGATCTGATAAGCTGCGGCTGCGGCTGAAACGCGGGGGCCGTTGGCCTTGGGACCACTTAACAGGAGGCTGAGTCTACGCCTATTCACCAAAGTTTCCCTAACATTTCAGCGTAACTTTTCTCGTCAACCTTCCACTAAGCATTACTTTCTCCCAACCTCTCATAGACCTCTTCCTTCACTGTCTCTCAAACTCACTGGAATTTTCCGCGTCAACGACGCCCCTCAGCAGCAATGCAGCGAGTGCAGAGGAAGTTTGGGACATTCCTCCCAAGGACAGCAAATGATGCAGACATTGCGGCCATGCTTCGTGAATTTGAGGAGGCTGATCAGATGCTTTCCAAGGTTTGTGTAACTTCTATTAGTCCTTATTTGTCATTGCTAATAATTGAGCAGATCGTTGACGCGGCGAAATCCTGGCGAGATGCGTGGTCAGACATCCTCGCTCACCAGTTGCTCATGATTGAGGAACTTAACACTCTTTACAAACCACTGGGTGTCAAAGGGGAGGCGTTCGGCTCTCACGTACCTGCAGATACACCTCAGGCAAAGCTAGAGCGTGCCGAGAGGTTGAGGGAGGCATATGCAGAGCTCAAGACGGATATGCTTGAGGAAATCAAGACCGTCGATTTAAAACTCATTATGCCTGCGAAAACAGCTAGGGACTCAATCAAGCCTATGAAGAAGGTCATAAAGAAGAGAGAAGATAAAAAGGTAAGCCCGGCCGCCAGCGATTGACCAATTGTACTAAGCGCTGTACACAGTTGGACTATGAAAGATACAAAAGCCGTGTGGAAGCTCTTCAGAAGAAATCAACACGTTCAGACCGTGAAAACACGGCATTGGCGAAACATGAGGCTGACCTTGCTCGGACCAGTCAAGAGTATGAAATCGCCGACGAAAGTCTTCGAATGAAACTCCCAGGCATTACTAGCGCCACTTTCTCACTCCTCCCTCATCTTCTCGCCAACCAAATTATCCTTCAGAATAACCTTCTTGGAAACCTTTACACTGTATTACACCAATACTCTCAGGAACATGGCTTCCCAAACCCACCACCAGAACTGGAAGAAGTCATCCCGATTTGGGATTCCGAGTTTACATCGCTCCGTAAAGAGATGGAAAGTGGCTACGAGGTGCTAGCACGTGGCAAAGCCATTCATCAGCCCATGAGACTTCCGGACCAGGGAAGTACATTGACAGGTCTAGGAATTAGGAATAAGATTATGCCAGGGCGGCGAACTAGCAGTAGTTCCGCCCTTCCAACGGTAGGCTCCACATCCCCCAAACCAGGCTATACTCCTCCAGCCTTGAATGAGTCTTCGCCTCCTCTGAATCTCTCAAATAAGCCCTCTTACAATTCGCTTAATACTACCAAACCAAAGATTGGACCACATTCGCCGGGACGCAGTCCTTCTCTGAATGCTGAAAACTCATGGGGCCGCGGTCCTTCGACAGCCTTATCAACCTCTGGTCAAACCGATTACTTCTCTCGGCCACGAATTCCCTCGGGCACTTCTACTACCAACCTTGCGCCCAGTGGGGCAACCCAAGGCCTAGGAAAGAAAAAGCCTCCGCCACCACCTCCCAAGAAAATAGGATCATACCAAGGCGAATACGTCACAGCGATGTATGACTTTGATGCGCTGAACGCTGGTGATCTTGCTTTTCGGGAAGGCGATCGAATAAAAGTCTTGAAGAAGACACAAAGCTCACAAGACTGGTGGGAAGGAGAGCTAAGAGGACAGCGGGGCAGCTTTCCTGCTAATTATTGCAAGTAGGCTTAACTGCAGATGGATTACATGCAGGAATGTTCTTTGGATAGCACAGAATTCAGGAAATAGATTAGATGGTGGGCCAAAGGGGAGACGCAACGCAGAAATTGGCCATTTCTATATTTCATGAGCACAGAACTCTACGAAGCTTGTGTGACATGCCTTCGTAATTGAGGGGGGGTTCCTCCAGTTCCCAGCCATATTGCTGTTAAAACTCCCATGCTCCGAACCCCAACCAACTCGTTATGAACTGAGTAAACTCTCAACCACTACTCGCGCTCGGTTTTTACCCCACGGGATTGACATGTGACACTCCTCCGGGCCCCCGCAACGATTGTCAGAGTTGGCCTAGCTCCCGTCTTGGCAATGTGCCTGGCCCCTAATGTGACTTCCAGCTTACCTTGTTCAGAAACACTTGTTTTCTTCCCTCTACTTCTTCAACTGGCCTAACACTGCCCTGTATGCCTCTTGAAGAGTAGAGAGATGGCGGAAAACAAGGTATGTCTTCAACTGGGGTTATGTATTGAGCTCGCACAAACCTAGTCTTGTTTATGCTCCAACTTATCCTCTGACAAACACACAGGACCCGCCGCTAAGACCTCCCTTTTCTACCGCAACCAGCATTTCTCTTGCATCTTTGCAGGATGCAATTACTACTACGACTCCGACTGTGCAGATTGACGGGATTCAACTCCAAACACGACCAGAGCCCGAAGCCCCAGCCCTTAGGAGAGCGCTAGAATCATTACCTACAATAGCTCGAAAGAACCATCATGCATTTCTAGTGGAGGATGATATAGACACGTACTTAAAGCAAAACTTCGATCTCTCGCGGCTCAATAGGATCCACCACCTTTTGTGGATGGCTGGAAGACCTTTGAGTGCGAGACCGTTGCATCGTCAGCAGATGATGGGCTTTGAAGTACTCTATACCGAACAAGTAGACCTACATTTACTCAAATTTTCAACTCGACTCCTTATCAAACCACTTCCGGGTTATATTCTGAACCATGAATTTTGGGAAACACATCTCTGCGAATCAAAAGATCTGCACCAATCAGCGTGTGGATTTCTTTTGTCGTATATCTGGCTTATTTGCTCTCCGCTGGACTTGAAGTTGGCTCACAAACTCGACCTTATACCATCATATATCACATGGCCATGGTGGAAAACCTTCGTAACCGATTTTGTATCCAATATTGATGTGAACGCACTCGATCAGGTCAACAAGCGCTACCATTTTGGTGAACTCCGCCTTGGAAGAATCAACACGACATACCGAATACGATTCATGTTTACACACTTCGTTCGAGGCTACTTGTATGGTTACAACCGCTACGTAGTGTTCTTCCAAAGAAACTTTGGCTGGGTGGTCATAGTGTTTGCCTTTTTCTCCCTCGTTCTCTCGGCAATGCAAGTGGGTGTAGCAGTACCGCAATTAAATGGGGACTTTGCTTTTCAACAGGCAGCATACGGTTTTGTGGTCTTTGCTATAATCAGTGTTGCAGCTCTTCTGGCCTTTGTCGGGATTACATTCGTCATAATATTCCTCTTTAACATGGCTGCGGCGATATCTCACGAGAAGAGTGAAAGAATTAACAGAGAAAAGCTTGCTGATGAAAGGAAGAAGGCCAAGAGTGTATGAATTTATCAAGCCATCTCTACAACAGAGAAACCCTAGAGAAGGACCCCGCCGAAATCCAGAGATGCTTCTTCCATACTCGTAATTTGTCCCGCCTCCTAGTATCTTTCTTCAAACGCAGCTGCTGCGCCTCGATCTGCATCTCAATTTTATTTTTGCCTGTAGACTTATGTTTTAGGCTGGCAGTCACACCTTCATCTGTCGGCTCACGAACGTAGTTTTCGAGATCCGTAAACACTCCTGCCGCAGCAATCAGTACTTGTTAGTAATTCGATACCCTCGAGATTCATACCTTCGCAATCTCCCAAGCTTGCCTCATCCTCAGGCTCTTCAACCCATAACGGCAGAATTGGATACATGGCACCTGGTGCGAAAAACACCACATCATCAAGTACACTGAAATGCTTCTGCTTCTCGTTGTTCTTGACCCATTCCCTTACTGCAGCCGGCAAATCTGCTTTCTCCACCTTAATCAACGTTCGCTCATTACTGTAATCACCAACTCCTTCCCATGATCCAGGGTATTCTTACCGGTGGTAGAAGACCTTTAGTTCCGGTGCCCAGTCTTTAGGAGCAGGACACATCTCGTCAAGTGTGTAGAGCTCTGCATTGAGGATTGTGGTCGATTTGCGGAGGTTATCGTAAGCTGTGGGCGATTTGGGGGACCATAGCTGCGCGTACGGCGATGCAACTGGGGGGTTTCTTCAGAAGCAGATGATGCGGTGCTGGAGCTGGAGTCAGACTCTGATTCGGAGGAGGCTAAGACGGCTGCAGTCAGTATAGCAGGCGTTAGGAGGGTTGAAAGCTTCATTGTAATTCTTTTTGAAGTTCCAATTGATTACGGAAAGGTGAAGATCAATTGATGAAATGCGACAATATAAAAGCTGAGAATTGAGATCCAAGCAAAGCTGTTCGTACCGGACGTGGGCTCTTCATTTGTATACCTAATAAACTCTAATAAATACATGACTATCATATCTTATGCTTTCTGTCTTCAAGCTCTTCGCATATCCGTCCCCGAGTTCCAGATTAATTACTGGGGCATAAAGGTGGCCCGGACTAAATCAAACTACCTAAAAGCGTACTAGCAAAGCAGATGTCATAATCGCAGTAGATAAATTAATAGGCCACATCTTCGAAGTGTAAAGGACAGATGGCAGGATTTTTGAGCCCCAGGAGTGGCTAGTGAACTTGTCAATTATGGAGAGCTGAATTCCCATGTGTTCATCTAGATACATCGTATTTTATACCAGGTCTTTCACAGGGGGAAGGAAGAGCTATAAATTACCAGAAGGTTTTAATTTTGGAGCGCCCAGTTGTTTGGTATATCTGACGGTCTCCAAGATTACTTCAAGTAATTATTGAAATCCAGTCAACATTCGCAGCCCAACTCTGAGGACTTTGCCCAGTCAATATTTCTAAAGTTAATGCCTATCTATAATTGGCCGTATTATCTACAGTTCAACTAGCAGCTCTCCAGCAAACCTCTCTCAAAATTCCGCAGGAGCCGGAGCCATTCATAAATTTAAAAAGCTATACTAGTCTAAGTTTTATGCGAGGCGTGACTGATATGATAAATTAACGCAGAGTAGTCCAAAAGATTCTATTGCAGATAAAATGATACGACTTCGTCGCCGTACCACTTCCGTCCTACATCCTCATGGCTTCGAATCCACTTCCGGAGCTGGGACTCTCCAAGGCTATCCCACCTGGGGTCAAGAAATGTAGAAATATTACTATAACTGTCCGACCCCTCGCTCTCTCGCCGTAGTCTACGAACAGATTCCGGAATATAACGCCGGATTTCTGAGACGGTGAGATCGAGTGGAAGTCCTTGGAAGAAAGGAATAGAGTATCTAGGTTTTGACGATGATAGAGGTGCCTACGTAGATTAGTATTTTACTTTGCAAAAATGACACAAATCTATCATAATACATATGCCCAGCCAGTAGCTGCCAAGTTGTGAGGAATCAGTTTGGTTAATATACCTTTACACGGTGAACAGTGGCCTTCACCGCTCCATCTGTCGCAGCTTCAAAAGCATTTCCAAAATTCACAACAAAGGTACCTTCAATAGGAGGTGCTGGTATCCATTCTCCGCTGGCGTTTACAACCTCCAAACCCTCTTCCTGGCCTGCTTGGTATAAAAAGGTAAGCCAGCCACTCGAGTCCTTGTGGGCACCAACGCCTTGACCCCGAAAGCTGCCTGTACTAGGTGGATATTTTACTAGCTTAATACGATGCTGTGGCGGCATATATGGATGACTTTTAGTCTTCATGTTACAAGAACGCGGTAGGAAGAAATCGTCGAATGTTCCGATTGGAATGCTGAATGCCTCTTCAACAAGATGTACGAAGCGATATGAGAGCGCTTGGAGGGCGTCATGGTATCTTCAAGGTATCAGTGGCCGGTTGCAGGTTAGCGGGTAAGTAAAAGCTAACTCTAGATATGCTTTCCTAAAGCCTGGGACATGGTCTTCGCACGGCCATTGATTAGGGCCGCGGAGACGCCAATAGAGCTTTGTGAAATCTCTATCTCCTGGTCCACCAATTTTCTTGTGATTTGTGGGGTCTTGCCATATTACCGGAAGCTCAGTGGCAAGATCAAATTGCTCACGAAGGTCTTTCTCTCCAAGCGTCATTTCTTCAGCAAAACCGCTGTAGCCTAAGAAATGTGGAGAGTTTAATTTTGAAAGACGAGCTTTGGCACTATTTCCTTGGTTGAATAAAGCTGGAAGCCTTGAAACAAGATTCATAATTGTTTCCATCGATACGCCGTGGTCTTTAATGTAGAGAAATCCGACGTTGAAAAGAGCATTGTGAAGCTCTTCAAGTAGAGCAGGACGTTTAGAAGAATTGTCTGCATAGGATAAATCGAGTATAGGGAGCGAAGATGATTCTCCACTTTGCATCTCGCCGTCCATCGTTTCTTAGGTACCCAGGCAGCGTCTATGGTCTTGAAAGTCAACAAAATGTATGAGAAGGTCTGAGTCAGACGCTGGGCTTGATGTATGATCGTGTTCTCACAAGGTAACAGGGCTGTCTTAAGACATCATCACACCAACTTCCAGCTTGTTCCTGAATATCCTCGTGGCCCACGACGCCATCGCAGATGACCTCAATAGCCGGACAGCGGACCCTGAAATCATCGGAATAATTATTCTTCCGAGCCCTACTCTCACTAGATACAGGCAGCTTTGAAACCCCCACCGCCCCTCCCCCTCCTCTCATCATCACAACCATTCTCTACCGTCCACCTTACAACAAGTTTTTGAAATGGCCTATAACTTCGTACGTTCCTATATCGACACATTTCGTGAACGTACCGCCCAAATATCACACACATCGACCTTCCGAAACACTGGGCAGATTACGCCCGAAGAGTTTGTCCTTGCGGGCGACTTCCTCGTTTTCAAGTTCCCCTCATGGTCTTGGGCCGACGCTTCAAGTCCATCGAAACGCGTACCATATCTGCCTGAGGGAAAGCAGTTCCTCGTCACACGAGGTGTGCCCTGCCATCGAAGGCTCGATGAGAACTTTGCTGGCGACGCCGGCCAGGATGAGACGCTCGTACGGGACGGCTTCGCTGCGGGCGAGGGTGAGCCAGAAGACGATGGCTGGCTAAGGACCGGGGGCATGGCAGCTAGCCAGGAGGCAAGAGTGCGAGATGTCCGGACTGTAGATGAGAGCGGAAATCTTGGAGATGCCGGAGCAGAGGAAGAGGAGATCCCTGATATGGAAGACGAGGAGGATGATGAGGAGGCCATTATTAGGGACCCTAAAGCTGGTACTAGCACCTCAGCGTATGTTCAAGTCTTTTCTCCCCACTGTTGACACGAACATCTACCCTGGCCTCATGCCGAGCTTACGGTCTCATACTATTTCTGCTCTATACGCTAAATATCTATCCAGACCCCTCCGAACATACACGCTCTACATAACCTACTCTGCCCACTACCGCACACCCCGTCTATACCTCTCCGGATATGGGTCATCGTCAGAACCTCTTAAGCCACAAGCAATGATGGAAGACATTGTCGGCGACTACAAAGACAAGACCGTTACAATCGAAGACTTCCCTTTCTTCGACCATTCCATCAAGACGGCCTCCGTGCACCCTTGCAAGCACGCTTCCGTCATGAAAATTCTGCTTGATCGTGCCGACGCTGCACTCAAACTACGTCTAGCTAAACTGAAAGCGGGGAAGGACATCGGAAAGGTGGATAGTGGAATGGAAGGACTAGTAGATGATACGAAGCTGCTCAAGTTAACGGAGCGGGCAGAGCAGCAAGAGCGAGAAGAGAGCGGCAAGGACAGGACAGCGGACGAGTGGGAGGTGCTTGAGGATGGCCCCGAAGAGGAAGAAGTCGCCATCAGGGTCGACCAGTATCTAGTAGTATTCCTGAAGTTCATAGCAAGGTATGTTTTGCTATCCACTAAAACTAAAAAGCGAGGAGTCGAGACTAATTTGCTCATGTTAATAGCGTTACGCCTGGCATCGAGCACGATTTTACGATGGGCGTTTAATATTTGGCTTGTTCATATTCATAACATGCAGTTTGCTGCAAGAGACTGCCACTTGCTATTTTGTATCGTCCTTGCGATTTGGCGTTAGGCGTTCTATCTCGCTGGGGAACCAGTGAGGGAAGGGGACAAAGCGGGCGTTTGAGATTAGGCTAAGCCGGGGAAAGTCTGAAGGCGCATGATAACTATCCTAATCAAGGGAATTCTATTGTATCCAAAGCGACTTTAGGTTGATTGTTGTTCTGGCAATCTAATGAATGCTCCTAATCTGTGAATATAATATCTACCCATCTCATTTCGACTCGAAGCCGAAAGCAGTTAACCGCCCCAATACCGACTCCCCTGTGGCCTTCTCACAGCCCCTTCCATCCCTTCATACGCTAACTGCCGACGCTCAGCACTCCTAGAGCGACTGAGAACCGAGTTGATGATTTCCTCAATAGCGTCGATTGTCGTATCTGGTGCAGGCGATCGCGGAAGCAGTTCGGGTGCCTCGAGCGACCCTGGAGGGATGTCCCCCGAGGTGTCGCGTTTCTCTTGCTGGGAGTGGCGGTAAATAGGTGGGATCAGAAAGGCTTGGGCCTTGACGGCGGTGGAGAGAAGAGAGGATGGTTGATCTGAAGAGGGAATACCGGAAGTGAGGCGGTTTGTTATGTCGCGCTAGATTTGTTTAGTGTTTGTTGTAACAGTTGTGCAAGGAAGCGGCAGTTCCGTCCTTTAAAGCGCTAGAGACACAAGGGGCTCAGAAGTCATTTACGGCAACTTGAATATTTCAAAGTAAAGAAAGGGATATCGCACTTCGGATAGCCCTTCGGCTCTCATTCGTTCTGCAATACGCTCTGTGTCCGCCGCTGAAGGTGAAATAGGAGCAGCAGCTACATCAACCAGGAAAGTAAAAAGAACAACAAACAAGATGATATAAGCACTAGAGCAGCCCATTTCTATGCAGCGATGTCGGAGAAGAGCACGTAGCTGTCTTATAGGGTTAAAAATTCTACCTGAGACAGTGGACGCGTGCGATGGTGTCTGAGGCTTTTAAGAATACCTTCGGTGGATTTTAGAATCTTCTTAAGAGATTCAAACACCATAAGGAGAAATGGAAGGGGGGAACGAGAGAATTGTCCAGTCTGGATAAAGGAACCAGCAACTTTATTTTAGAAGAGACTCCGCAGCTATTCGACAAAATAATATGGCGAGTCGGCCTCCCTTATATTTTCTATCTTAGCCATCATCTTGGAGAAATAACACCAAAGCGTGTTAAATAAGGAATTGGCAGTAAGGAAAGATAAGTGGCGCCCGGCGAGGTCACGTTTCCCGTGCATTTAGCCCTCTAGGCCCTAAAGCTAATGGAGTTAACTGATCAGAAAGGGATAGAACTATCGATCATCTGCTTTTTTTTGCCTATTTCCAAGCACCTTGTTCTCAGAAATCCCCCTTTCTAGGTTCGCTTGACGCGTTGCGCGTAAGGAGGTTGGGAAGAATTAGGAAATGCAAGGGAGAACGTGCAAGCTGAGTACAATGGAAGAAGCCGCCATTTCTCGTATACAAATCAAATGACAGTCGCAGACAAAAAGTCGCATGNTTTAAGCTCGATAGGGGACGAAAGTAGTACAAATTATTGTTTACTCGAAATGCAAACGTACCTTGTTTGGCCTTGCCTTCCGAAGTATCTGCTAGAGCTTATCCTTAAGCTCTCGTTACCACTGTGCAACGCCTTTATAACATGAGTGCTGATAATATGGAAAGACACCATTATGGATAAGTAGTTGAGAACTGGGTGGAACTTAAAGGTACAAATAAAATGAGCGTGATCTGTTAAGGCTCTGCCAGGCAAGAAGCATCTTAGATATGATTGTGTAAGAGTTCAAGAGGAGAATACAGGGTTAAATCATACGTGTGTCCATTGGAAACTATCCTTGAGCTATCATCAAGAGTCCAAAGCTGTCATGAGATTCGTGTTATTTGACTAAGCATGCCAAGACATTACGCTGAGCTCGTATTGATGACCGCAACCACATCCTATACTCTCCTCAGCTTAATACCCTACTCAACATCTTTCTTTTTAATTGTGATTCTCCGCGCAGTTTTTCCTATTTTTAGTTACGATGAACAGCTATCATGTTACTTATTGTAAGAATTATGGACCTCTCAGCTTGAAAGTGTCGCTTTTTGGATACCACCACACGCTTTCCCTTGCTTCCCGCCAGTGCTGTTACCCATCACCGTGGGACATTGGCAATCATGTGTTCCAGCAGTCCCCCCTCATCTCAGACCCTTATGGGTAGTTCGCCGCCTCCGGAAGGGATACCTTCCGGTTCCCTTGATCTAAGTGTCTTACCACCAGTATTTGTTTTACCGGCTCATTTCAAGGGAGATGAGCTACACGATGTAGAGGAACGGTTGATGGAGCAAAACGCCCCTCTGACATTCGACGCATCTGAAGCAAAACTCTTCATTGGGAAAGTTGGGACGAAACGTAGAGCAGCATTCGAACTTCGAAGTCATCGTGTTTGGACAGAAGAGCTTGTATATTCATCGCTGGTGTCACACCCACAGGTAAATGAAGACCTTGAGCCAGCCCACAAGAAGCGACTCGTCGAGACTACATCTGCATCACGCAGCAAGACTCTTAAACTACGCAACGAAGAGTCTACGACTAAGGCAGAGACTGAAGATAATTCCTTTGGGCTGTCTGTTAATAATAAAATAAGGCATATTTCGCCAATCCTAGTCCCTGATCTCGACCAAAACCCCAAATTGCCAAGTGTTCCTTTCGAAGGAGAGAATTTCGTGGATGCTATCAAGGTCGTCAAGCTTGACTGGCTCGACGATTCTAATGAAGCTGGGAAATTTCTTCCTTTAGGGGAATACGTTGTATACAAAGGAAGGCCTGTCGATCGAACAGCTACTGTTGTCACTTCTCAGCTTCCAACCGCATCACTAGCTTCACAATCAACACATAAAATCATATCATCTTCTCGAAAAGTCGTGGTGGAACGACCACAACCGGCTCAAAGTATTCTAGAAAGAGCTAAAGCAGATCACTTGGTAGCTCCTGCCCGAAAATCAGGTCAGCGGCCTTACAAATCAACCGGTCATGGGCCGCGTCGTTTTGATAACAGAACGTTCGCATCCCAGAGCCAGAAACAAGGGCATTCCTCGTCTCAAGTGGCGAATCTATTGCAGCAGACGGCAAGTGACTACGAAAGTGAAGGCAGCGACATCCCAGAGCCCCCGGATTGGGTCAAGGCTAGCTTAAAGTATGCTTGTCAACGTTCAACGCCTGCCGATCCACCCAACGACCCTTTCATCGAACAACTGAAGAAAATCAGAAAAGCACGCCTCCTTATGGACGATGAGATTGGCGTGCGAGCTTACTCAACTAGCATTGCAGCATTGGCAGCATACCCTTATCTCATCACTAATCCGCGTGAGATCCTTTGGCTTCCTGGGTGTGACGTGAAGATCGCAAACCTTTGGATCGAATGGAAGAATACTGGCACTATTAAAGTAGCTGAGGATGCCGAAAATGACGAGGTAATGAAAGTTCTTCGCCTATTCTACGACATCTGGGGCGTCGGCGCCTCCACAGCGCGCGAGTTTTACTTTTCAAATCATTGGCGGGACCTTGACGACATTGTTGAACATGGCTGGTCCACCCTTTCACGAGTTCAACAGATTGGAGTAAAATACTGCGCCGAGTTTCTAGAAAAAATTCCCCGTTCTGAAGTCGAGTCCATAGCCTCTATCATCCACACCCACGCAATTCGTGTCCGTGACTCAAACATCTCTGTTACAATAGTCGGCGGCTACCGCCGCGGCAAAAGTGCCTCGGGAGATGTCGACATTATCCTGTCGCATCCTTCCCTCCCACAAACCGGTAACCTCGTCACCGACGTAGTCGCGTCACTCGAAGACGAGGGTTGGATCACGCACACGCTGCTACTGAGCCTTCACGGTACCCACCGTGGCCAAGCTACTCTGCCCTTCCGGTCTTCTGGTCATGCAAGCTATGGTTTCGACACGCTTGACAAGGCGCTTGTGGTTTGGCAGGACCTGCACTGGCCCACTCGAGAGGCGGATTTGGCAGCTAATTCGAAAGCAAAGAATCCGAACATTCACCGTAGGGTGGATATTATTGTCTCACCTTGGCGTACAGTTGGCTGCGCCGTCGCTGGGTGGAGTGGCGGTACAACCTTTCAGCGAGATTTACGGCGCTACGCGAAGCATGTCAAGGGGTGGAAGTTTGATAGTAGTGGGGTTAGAGACAGGAGCACGGGGCAAGTAGTGGAGCTTGAAGGGCCGGTGGGGGTAACTGGAACAGCGGAGGAGGCAGAGCGAAAAGTCTTTGAGGGAATGGGCTTGCCATATATTGACCCGTGGGAAAGGTGCACTGGATAGTTAATTTCATATCAATACTTCTTAAGTGCCTTAGTACCTCAATAAGAAGTAATTTAGCTCCGCGAGGCCCAATTAAGGCCTCTATGATATGTTTTGTTCTTTATTAGTTCTAGAGTAGTAATGCTACTATGTTTCTACTCTCTTTAAATCTAATATTTCTAAAGAGCTTTAGGGGACATTACAAATATCACCTACTTTGCAATAAACCCTTGAAACAAACCATAACTCTATTTTGCCTATCCTTAATTTTTGGGTATCTAACACTACTCATGACCTCATTCCTCGTGATATCGTTAAAGGGTTGAAAGTCTCACATGCTGCCTAAAGGGCGCCCAAAATTCATGCGCTGCTTCTTAAGTAACACCCCATCTACAGCATCAAATCCTTCGTCGCTCCAAACTTCCTTTACCGTCTGAACCTTATTCTCGTTAGGCTTTTCAGGGGAGTCCCTCAGCTCCTTGGCAAGGTCTTCTAATTTGCTCGCCAATACACTCACTGAAAAGGTGTCATCACTCTCAACACCAGGATTTGCAGGCAGGGTTAGAGGACCGCTTAGAAATTCTTCTGGTGAATCCTCACCAACCCAGACCTCTGGGCTCGGACTGTACGGAACGGGCGGTGTGTGACCGGCATATAACGTTTGCATTGGCAAAAACGGTGAAAGGGCTGCGGGAGGTGGGGGGGAGTCCGTGACGCGTTCTGCGGCCATTGACGCGCTTTGCCGGGTCGTCGCGTCACGTGCGGCTGCGACCTTGCGCAGATAGGAAATCCGCTCATCGTAGCGCTTGATTAGCTCGGTATGCTCTTCGATTACTTCCAGGCTCTTCTTTCTTAGAGTCTCCGAGATGCGAATTTGTTCATGCAGTGAGAAATTGGTGTGTGGAATTGGTGAAGGCCGCGAGGTGACTTCTTCGTCGTCATCTGCCTTGATGGTGGGGATCTCTTTCGAAGACGCCATTGTATGCGTGAACTAGATAGCAGAAGGTAAAAGATTAGTCGCTAGTATCCTCAATCGTTAGATCAGGAATGGAACCGTCCTTACTTCAGAGAAGATATCCTTAAAGGGAGAGGATCGTAGAATTGTCGGCTATAACTCCGTTTGAGCGTTGCCTAGCTCTGCGGAGAACAGTAAGAGTAGGATGATATCGAATAAATCCTATCTTCGGAGTACCCAACGCCTTTTTATAGCAAGCGCGAAGGTTTAGTGCGATGTGTTCAATCTCGTTGGTTGAAAATGAATATCAGAAGGAATGGGTGCAGCAACGGACTTGGGAGCTGTCGCAAGGCTTCAGTGTCAGCGAGAGAGTAAATCAAGAATTGATAGACAAAGTTGCCGAGCCTCTCAACAGATTACTTGTGTTGTACCGTAACGAGATCTGAGGAATTTTGGTGGTAGGCTAGTGGAGGAGAATGTTAGACGTTACAGCACAAGTATCCAAACACCCTTGAGCTTAAGCACGGTCCATGCAGGAACGGGAGGCTGCATGCCCGAAATGCGGGCCGAGAAACCCAAAAAGCGCATCCCCACTATCTGGCCCGTTCATCTCGAAAGGCCGGGCTGGTAATCCGCTATCGATTCAGAGGACAACACATCTCAGACCGCTGGCCGGATGCAACCTCGCCATTAAAACAGGCAGAGCTGTTTTCGCCAGGAATAGCTGACCCGCTTCGTTCCCTTAGATGCGATCCATGCAAAGCATTTTGATGCTGCAGGGATAAATGCGCTTCCAGTTGTTAAATCATGGTATCACTTGTCAGCCAGGCAGGTATCACGAATGACATATAGCTAGCTGATTGATATAGAGACACAGAATTGAACGATTGATCTGTTTTATTCAAGGTGGCTCTAAGAGCCCTAATATACATAATAGAATTGACCCCCTATAGGGGTCCCTAGAGGGTGGTGTAACAAGACGATATTAGGCTAATACTAATATCTAACAGCCGTCGTCACAGGTCAATATTACCCATAGGTAAAGCTACCTCCGTAGCCAACACACCCCCTTAGATCTAGCGTAGAGCGGCAGAGCTAGATTACCAAATTAGGTAGTCGTAATAGACAAGCTAGTAGTAAGCTTTACTAAGCGTTAATTAACTAGATATCTAATATCGCGGAGCCCTACCATGTCGATAAATTTTTAATAATTTTGCTTTAATAGAGCTTTAGTTAGTCTATTTACAACTATCTCGCTTATTAGTACCTATTATATAATAAAGCTTCCGTTTTAAACTTCTTGGCAAAGCCAGAATTAATAGATATCTATATATCGGAGTTTTGTAGATACTATAGGGGTCTCTTTTATCACAATCCGTACTAACTACTAATTATTATAATTAATAATAACGTCCTATTTGGGATCGAATCTAATAGCTTTAAAGATCTAAACTATATACTTAACCTCCCTACTAACGTATAAGAGAGCTAGGAGTTCTGCCTTTATAGTAGACTTAGTAACTACCTTTTATCTAGTTGCCTACTATACTATAGGCCTATTAAATAAGCTTATTAAGAAGCCCTATAAGCTCTAACGTATTAGAGCATTATTAGTAAAGCTAGCATTAGAAGCAGCTTTTAGAACCTAGTTTATCTTATATAGCGTAATAGTAGAGAACTTAAGAGCGAGGTATCTGGTATTATAGAGATAGGTAAGTAATCTATTAATCTTCGCAAAATAAGCTAGCGACGGATTTTATAAAAACTCAGCTAGCCTACTAACTAAGAAAGCAACGTCTAGTTATATAGTAGATGCTAGATATATTGCAGAACCTATATAACGTTAATATCCTTTCATCTAATTCGGCGTAGCTTCTCCCTTATACGGCGTTAATTTCTAGCCCAATAGTGGTATAGCTAATGGCTTTAGATATTCTAGATAGTATATTAAGACTAGCTTCTTAAGATATTAATCTAAACAGAGCCAGAGCTTTCCCTTTTATCAATCTCGCATAACACAAGTATTTAGGAATAACGTGAACTAAGGTATTTAGCAGATCTCAAATCGATCTTATAGCTGCTTTAGGATATCCTCTATCTACTATTAATAGCTCGGGTGTCCTATAATTAGGATATCGTTAATATAGAAAAATATAAAGATAGGTTCGGTAGGGTGTATATAGAGACATAGCTTATCCAGTATAGCTTTTAAACCTATACTCCGCAAAGCAGCAGACATTTCTAAAAACCACAATTTAGGAGATTTCCGTAGTCTATACATTGCCTTTCTTAGATAGAAAGAGAATCTAGGCGGTAGGTCTATACCCTTAGGGGGAACGAGGTAGACCTTATCGTCAACTAAGGCATTGACAAATGCATTGACGGCGTCAACTTATATGACGTCAAGGTCGAAGCTAGCGGTAAGAGCGCAAAGTAGACGGAAGGTTCGATAGGCTGCCGTTATAGCTTTAACCTCCTCTTATAAGACTGCTTAAAGGTCTCCGCGGACGACTAGACGAGCTTTAAATCTCGTAATAAAGCCGTCCGAATCTTCCTTGTACGTAAAGACCTACATAGTAGGAAGTCGATGGACCTGTTCCAACTAATACCAGTATATACGATATTCTGGAACATTTCTGCCTCATTCTGGAATAAGTCGTCCTTGTTCCAGAATGAGTTATATATCGCTTTAATCAACCTTATTCTGGACTACTTATCTCATTCCAGAAAAGATTTAAAGCTATATTAAGATTTAATAGAGCTTTTTTTAACTTCTCAATAAATATATAGATTTGGTAGAGCGTAGTCGCGATATCTAGTATAAAAATATATAATTTTAATTTTCTAATAAGATTTTCTATTGCTCTAGAGATTAAATTTTACCACCCCCCCTTAACCACCATAACACTATCAGATTCTATCTAAAGTAGGTTACGCTACGCTTAATAAGTATATTTAAAGGCATTTCCGCATTATAGATATAGGCTATAAGTGGTAGAAGCTAATTAGGCAGGGGGTAGTTAATCGCGTTCCCTAATACCAAAATTTATAAATTATGCAAAGCTTTAATCTTACTAAGATCTATTAAAAACCGGGCTTTTTAAGGTTCTGCTGGTCGTAGTCTAATTACCTAATTAGGTTTGGCGTGTCCGCAACGTAAACCTCTCCTAGCTGCGCCAACCTTACTGCCCCCGTTCTCCTGGCTTAATTAATTACCTTCCTTATCTACTATTATTAATTAAGGCTATATTAAACTTTATGGCAGAGTCCCCCATTAGGCTTACTTTATTTAAGAGTTAATTTAAGTACTAGTAAGCCTTCTATAAGCTCTTACTAGAGGCTTGCCTAGGGAGTCCTCCGTTAGTTAATTTATATAAGGCCCCCCTCTATAGCAGTAGGAAGAACATTCTATATTTCCTTTTCAACAGCTACACTGTTAATTGCTATATCCTCGCCTATACCTATAGTAGGTAGGCCGCGCAGTTATTAAATGGGCTTTAACTACTGCAGAGAGCGGCAGGATTGTACTAACACTTATATTAAGGCGAGCATTATAGGTCTCTAGCGGCTTAACAAGCTTATTACCTAGGAAGAGCTCCTTAATAATTCCGTACTAAGTACAAACCTTAAAGTAGCCGTAATTTTAAATCTTATATATACGGCCGGGTATACGGGAGACTTCAGTACTACGTTAAAGCTTTTTAGGAATTCTAAAAAGGACGACGTTACCTATATTAAATTCAGTAACGTGGTATTGCCTACTATACTTCTTCTTTATTTATTTACGGGAGTGAGTAGCTTATTATCGAACTCTCTTATATAAATTTAATAAATCATAAGTAGAGGAATCTGAATGTTATAAGGGAATCTATAGCTATTACAATCGTAGTTCCTTCTAATATTTCTTAAGTCTCTTACGCACCTGCTATATAAGCTCTTGCTATAGTAGTATAGAGTAAATAGGGTAGTTAGAGTCCTTTAACGCCAGAATTAACTTACGCCGGTAAGAAAGTATAGCGACGTTATAGTACTTATTAAAATCTATAGGTGGTAGGCCTACTCCACTAGCTGCGCGGTAGAGCTATACGCGTAAATCTTTAACCCTTATGGCAAAATCATCTATAAAGGAGCCTCTTAGTGTATAAAAAGTATCTTCCAGATCTTTAATCTAGTCGTCTAGATATAACTCCTCCTGCTAATAGATAGATCGCTGCCTTCTTTCAATATTAATATTAAACTTAGCTTGCTATAGAGCTCTAGTAGCGGCGTTGGCTATAATCTATCTATTTAATTTAGTAAACTCTTCTCTTATTAATTGTATCTAGACGTCTTAGCTTAGTATAGGAAAGCCTTTTAGTAGAGGCGGAGGCTACCTAAATCCACTTAATCCTAACGACTGCATAGCCTCCGTAATCTCGCGATATTAACTTAAGATTAGTGAGCAGCCTTTAAAGGTCTGATTATTATTAGATAAAGTAGGGTTTAAAGGAGTCCTTGGCCTCTGTATATTATCTTCTAATTAACCCTTATTCTCCTTATCTTCTAATTAACCCTCATTCTCCTTATCTTCTAATTAACTATTATTCTCCTTATCTTCTAATTAATCCTTATTCTCCTTATTTTTATATTTGGCTGTAACCAAGCTCTAGCTACCATTTAGTTCCTTATTAAAATATTTATTATCCTTACGCTCTTACTTAGCTGCCTATTACCTATTACCGTTCTTATCTAGTAGAGGGCCAAGAACTTCCTTATTACTATTAAGATCCTCTTCCTCCTTAGCTTTAGAGGTGTTAGTAACTTCTAATAGAGGCTCTATAGTAGCCTAGTGGCTAAGCGCCACTAAAGTAAATAGCTAAGGATCTCTCCTATAGAGGCAGTAGAAAGGTATACAGCTAATTAATTTATAGTAGGTGCGATTAATTAAGGCTACGATAATTGGGCAAGCCGCTACCTATCGCAAAGTTCCTAAGAGTCGCTTTACTGTATAAAGCTTCTTCTTTATATAACCATTGGCTTGCTCTATAAGGCCTTATAACTAAAGGTGTTATAGCCGGCTATTAATTACCTTAATTCCATAACGCCGAAGTAGTATAAGAAGGGCGCCTTTAAATTCTAAGCCGTTATTACTCTACTAAATACGCGGGTAAATATAATAATGTATCTATTAGAGCACAGCTGCGGTAACTTACTTAGCGGTCTTCTGCTTAAGGGGGTAGAGGGCGCAGTATTTACTAAAGTAATCGCGTATCTGTAGGATCCATTTATATTCGCCGTCGGCCTCATTGCGTATATTAATAAGATCGCCCTAAATACGATTAAAAGGAGCCCTAGAGATAATTGCATTAAGCGGTGGCCGTATAGCGTTAGGAGCGCTCCTACGAAAATATTAGTGTTATGTATAACTAACAATTTTATAAAAAGTTAAACTTACTTAATATATACCTGGCAGTGTTCTAAAAGCTAAATAACTTCCACTAGCCGTATACCATATTAATTGGCCGTAAGTATACTATATATCTTCTTCTGCCCTATATAGTAAAGCTCCCTATAGTACTAAATAATGGTATTATATATTTCTAGCTTAGGAACAACCTTTAAGCTACGGTTAGATAAGCGAATTGGCCGCCTCTAGAGGCCGCGTATATACTCTTCGCCTTATTCCTATATAAACTAGCAGCTCTTAGCCTTTAATTTAGCGTTGTGTTCGGCCTATAAGAGAGCTTTATAACCCGGATTAGTAAGCTAGGAAATAATATCGTTATATTTTTCCTAAGTGACGCGCTTTATAGAGACGTTCTAAGTTTCTTTTAGATACTTAGTAAAGGCAGGCTTTACTATAACTAAGAAGGAAACGACTGCTTAGCTAGCGTTATAGTCTTCATTTATAGGAGTATTAGTAAGAGGTAAGGGAGCTATAAGCGTAAAGGTAGGCGTAGAGGTAGGCGCGGACGACATTGCTGTTACTAGTATTAGATTTAAGCTAGCAGTAGAGTTAAATATATATTTAGAACTTATAGAAAAGGCGTACATATTATTAAGGATCTAATTAAGTCGTATATAGAGGCGGTAGGTAAGGAAGAATAAATAAAAAATTTTTAAAGTTCGCGATAGCCCCTAAGCTAAGCCTAATTGGGCGATTTTTAAGCAAAATCAATACTATAAAGGAGCTCACGAGAGCTCTGCAAAATGCCTTATACTTAATTACAAAATATTATTCAACCACCAAATATACACTTATTAAGTGGATCTTTTGGCGACATTATATAGGCATAGTTAGCGTAATTTGAGGTTATTCTAGAACCTATGCGATAACTATTTACCAATTAAATCTGGATATAAAGAAAAATAAAAGTATAAAATGTATATATTTTAAAGAGCTTTACGACTTATAGTATGCGTATAGGCCTTGGCGAGCCTCTACCTACTATACCACCTAGCAATTGGCCTAACCTTTAAAGATCTTTTCCGGAATGAGACAAGTAGTCCGGAATGAGGTCGATTAAAGCGATATATAACTCATTTTAGAACAAGGACGACTTATTCCAGAATAAGGCAGAAATGTTCTAGAATATTATATATACCGGTATCAGTCGGAACAGGACCTTCTTAATTAGTCGTACTTCGTCCCAAGTCTGCTTTCCAGTTAAGGCCCTTATCTTAGTATAAGCAGCTGCTTTGAACTCTATAGCGTACTTATAATTAAGCATCTCTTTCCATAACTTTAGTAGTGGTGGAAAGTCGTCTTAATATCCGTACGTCTTTGTAATAGCAGTATAGAAAGCGTAAGCTAATAGTGTCGTATTAGGACTAATAATATCATTACCGTTATTAATTTAAACCGCAAAGGCTTATTATTATAGATCCTAATTTAGCATATCTTTCTTCTTTGCTATAAACCGCTTTTTACGGCTAGAACGTCTCTTACCCCCTAATGATAAGCCTACTGTTGTCTAAGGTTCGGAACAAGGTATAGGATTTATAAACGGTGGTTTGGTGACTTTAGAAGATAACTAAGTAGTAGATAATGTCTATAGCGTAAATGCCACGGTAGATAGTAATTGCTAAGGCGCTAAAGACGCTAATGGTTTAGACGGTTCTAGAGTTAGCTTTAGGGTAAATAGCTAACGGAGTTCTTCTATTAAGATCTAAATGCTTTTTAATATAGGAGTAACGTTAATATTTGCTAAATACGGCAGTCCTATATCTAGTTTTTTATTAAAGTTCTCTATCTAGTCCTTACTACTATCTTAAAGATTATCTAGTAGGTTTTAGACTTGCTAAAAACAGTTCTTTTAAGCCTATAAGATAATAAGGTGTTCTAGTGTTTCGGGAGATTAATATCTCTTTAACTTATTAATTTGTACGTCACGAGATCGGATAATACGGTTAGTAGTTAGTATCTATATCCTATAGATATTTAACGCTTCCATACCAATAAGATAACCTATTTAGGCTCATGGCTTAAACTTTACCTTCCTAGAAATGCTATGTTTAATAAGCATATAGGTTAAAGATCCGGCTATATAAAGTCCTACTAGCTATAGCTTCTATTTATAAAGTATCTTAAATAGGGTCTTTTAGTTAATGGACTTAATAGGAGTTTAATTAAGTAGGAATACTACTAAAAGCATAAACTCGGGCCATAGATTTATAGGTAACTTTACTTTAATAACAGTAGTCCTTACTTATTTAAAAATAGCTCTTCCTAACCTTTCTATAGGTCTATTTTAAGCTAGCATATATAGCGTTAATTGCTTAATAATACCTCCGTTAAGCTAGATAAGGTTCTTTACCCTAGCGCCTATACCTTACTCCTTATCTATATGCTAAATGCGGATACCTTAAGTATTAAATTTCTTTATAAATGCTATTATTGATTTAAAGAGTAGAAGTAGTATCTCTTGCTTATAGTTCTTAATAGAAAAGGCACGGTAGTACTTTATATAGTTATACTAAAAATAAGCTATATACGTGTCTCTATTAAACCTATCTTGTTTTATAATAACATTAAAGTAAACACGTTTAAAAGGGTAAGTTCCCTTTACGGATATTCTACAAGATATCTGCTATATTATCTTTCTAAGAACATATAGTTTATAAAATAGTACACTATATAGAGTTCTTTCTCTATCTATCTTAACCACTTTAACCCTATCTGCCGCAGTCGGCAGATAATCCACTAACTCTATATTATAGTGTAGTAAGCGTTAATGCCATACTTTATTATATGCTGAGGTCTTAAAGAATTTAGTAGATATAGCGTAGGCAGTAGGAGTAGGTAGTAAGGTAGCAATAGCATTAATAAGGTAGAGACCTCTATATTCTATAATATTAGCAAATAGGCTTCCGTTATCTTTATAGCGTAGATAGTTTATAAATTAGTTAATAATTACTCTAACCCTATAGAGCTTTACTACGGATATTAGATTAGTATAAAAATAGGGAGCGTACGCTACGTTCCTTAATATTAGATACTAAGTTAGGCGTTATTTTCCCACCTTAATTACTAAATTAATATTACCATATCTATAAATTTCTGCCCTAAAATCTCCAGCTATTACTATAGACATACTTAGCTTAAAGTTACGGAAGTATTTAATATCGTTACAGAAGTGGGTGTCTACTATAGTGTTATACCCCTAGGCATTAATTAAAGATAGATCCAGATAATCCTACGATAATATTAATAATAAAAAGGATGTTATTATAGCTGCCGCTATAGCTTAGGGCCTATCCAGATCCTTAACCTTTTTAGTAGTAGACGAAGCTAATATAGACGTCCTTAATCTAGGACCTTCCTTCTTAATCTACTTAAGTCTTTTATCGTAGTACTACTTGTTTATTAGGACCTTAAGCTATTCTTAACACTTCCTTAAATACTTATTATTTGGTATAAAGTGCGGACCTTAAAAAGACTAAAACAGTTACTTATAATTCCTTAACTTATAGGGTAAACTATAAGCAGAACACTTTATCTTAGATAATTAAGAAGGTGCTAGGCTAGTAGACGTCGTTAGATCTACAGATAGCTGCCCTAAAAGTATAGCGTAAGTATTATATCTAGTATTCGGGTGCTTATAGAGGAGGTTAAATTCCTTAATTATTATCGCCATTTTAAGCTTCTCTAACCTCTTTGCTACCTTTTAAATAAAGGTATAATATAGAGCTGGATAGATCTCCTTACAGTCCTAGATAAAGGCTTATATAACGCTGCTCTCCATTACCTCTATTAACCCTTCCTCTAGCTCTTTACTATTCTATATAATAGTAATATAAAGCTAAAGCCATAACTCTAGTATCTGGTATTTAGGCCTTTATTTCCATTTCTTAAGATCGTCTAATACCATTTACTATAGCGTAGCTTAAGATGGCTTTGTTACCTTCTTTAGCTGTTTTAAAACCGAATATAGTATAGTGAGGTTTTTAAGATACCCTAAGAAGTTAGTGCCTACGGTGGTATATAAGAGTGCTATAAACGTATAGAGCTTCTCTTCCCGCTTTAGGTAGTCCTATTATTAAAGCTTATAGAGCTTAAAGAGCATTCTCTATATCTTTAGAGATTGCTAAGTTTATTATCCTTAACTCGATAACCTAGGTATAGCTGTTTTAGTAGATACTGGAGTTGCTACTAGATCTGCAGGAGCCGCTGCTTGTACTACAGGAGCTACAGGATTCGCTGCTAGTGCTACAGGATCTGCAGGTGCTGCTATAGGTGCTATAGGAGCTGCTACTATCAAAGGTATAGCTAGCTTATTATTTTCTTTAATTTCATTCTCCGTCTTATCTGGGTTAATATAGTCCCAGATCTTCGCAAAACTTGCTTCTTGGCGGATAAATTAAAACTATATAGGCTAGTCTTTCTAGGTTAGCAAAAGAGGGTTTGTAAAGTCCTTAGTTGCTATAGTAGCTTTTATTTTAAGGTTGCGTAAAGAGACGCGCTTACGCGTAAAGCACGCGATATTTCGTGACGAACTATGCTTAAAGAGGCTTAGTGGTAGTTATCTGGCCACTAAGATCTCCCTAGTGCTCAGAAGGTTACCGGGCTTATAACTATTAGCCAGGCAGGTATCACGAATGATATATAGCTAGCTAATTAATATAGAGACACAGAATTAAACGATTGATCTATTTTATTTAAGGTGGCTCTAAGAGCCCTAATATACATAATAGAATTAACCCCCTACAGGGGTCCCTAGAGGGTGGTGTAACAAGACGATATTAGGCTAATACTAATGTCTAACAGCCGTCGTCACAGGTCAATATTACCCATAGGTAAAGCTACCTCCGTGGCCAACATCACTGATCATCTCCCATCTCTAGTGATCCATCTCCTACCTGCGCTTGGGCTAAGGTGCTCCGATCACCTTCCAAACCCCGCTGGTCAAGTAGATACACCGCAACTACCTACATGTAGTAGCAGAAGCCGAACTGTAAGCCTGTCAGAGTCCCGCGCGTTTCCGTAATCCTAAGCCGCTAACGTTTACCGCCTTTAGAGCACTAAAGATGACACCATCCGATCGAATAGTCCAGTCACCATCCTAAATCCTTCCCGAAAACCACCCGCATCGCATTAGCCATTCTTCCTGCTACGGATCTGCATAAAATGGTGGAAATGAACGAGTTGCATCAGATGAACATTGAACGGGGTTGTATAGAGTTGAAAGATAAAGCAGGTGCTTCCTTGTGGTACTCCTTCGCTCCTGCTTCTCCCCAAGGAGACTTCCCCAGGACCCTAATGGTTTTCCTGAATGGGCTCATTGTTCCTCGGGCCGGGTGGGACTCGGTCATGGAAAATATTATTCAGAAGGCAGAGGAAGACGGCCTGCCGCACCCAGCAATGCTTTCGTATGACCGTTTTGGCCAAGGTAATTCGTCGCCGGATCCTTCTAATGAAGGGAAAGAGCCTGGCCACGGACACGATGTCATGAGTGCTGTCCGGGACTTGCACCAATTGATATCGCAGTTTTCGGTGGAGAAACCCTTATTTCATATGTCCTCAGATCAATTCCCATCCCTTATTTTTGTCTGCAATTCAATAGGCTGTGCTCTTGCCCGCCTCTTCGCTCAAATTTATCCTGGGACTGTCTCTGGCATGATTCTACTTGACTCTATAATGGCAAATTCTGATTTTGTTTCTATCTGGCCGGATCCGGATGCCCCAGGCTTCGACCCTGACAGTTTGCCAGAAGGAGTATCTGCGGAAGATCTCCGTGAAACAAGAGCGAAGTTTGCGAAGGCGTTCCATCCAAGCGTGCCCAATAAGGAAGGCTTGAGCAGGAGGAACCTTGCCCGGCTTCTCCCTTACTCCGATAACCCTAAGCTAATAGGACTATCCGGTGAGGGGCCACTTCTCACCGTTGTTGGGCATGACTGGGATACTTTTGCGGAGCAAAGCCTCACGGTAAGCTATTGTTATCCGTCAACACCTGGGGTGAAGTTCTGATTCAATGCAGGGAACCATGCATACTCCAAAGATTTTGACCATGTTGTATATGAATCCGTGCTGGCAGAAATACAATGAGGGCCTCGTTCACATCACAGCCGCAAAACTGACTAAAGGCCCAGTCATTGCAAAAGGCTGCGGCCATTTTATCCAAACTGATGATCCAGCTTTTGTAGTCGCGCAGATATGCGACATGCTAGAGCGCATAAAAGGACTAGCAATATAAACGGAATAGCGAACCGGCACAGTGTAGCCCAAGCCAAGAAAGCCACTACAGCGAGCAGATCTGAATAAAGAGAAAGAGAAACACTTCAAGATTTAAAAGCATGTAAAGTATTTTTACGATACCTTAATAACGTAGGATGGTGTCCATGTGGGGGCTTCTAAATGGCTTCTATTAAGCTCTATCGTATTATCCTCACTTATCAGTTATCCATTTCCTGTCCTTGTCGAACTAAGTCTTTCCTAAAAGCTCTTATTGTGCCGGCACCTGAGGGAGCCACAATTGAAGAGTAACAGGCCGTTTGCCTGTCCCCACAATAGACGACGAATTAGTGCCTAGAGTGTTCCTTATTATATCCCCAACCCAGGAGAGTCAAATTATCTCTCCAATAATCTCAGCCACAATTCTCTTCTACAGTCCCGAATGAATAAATAACGAGATGATACAGTGCACTACGAATTCTATAGTTTATGTCGTGCGTATGAGCGGATAAGTTTTTTCCTGCAACTGATCTGCGGGCGGGTATCTGATACTCGTTAGCTATTAAAACCATCCTCGCAAAGGAGCTCGTTTGTAATGTTGGACTGAATCTAGCTTTTGCAGTATGAATCCATGCGCTTCCCTATCAGTGCTAGCTCTTCATGCGATTCATTTAATTCAAACAATCTGCTGGTGGATGGAACCGCTGCGCAATAAGGATTTCCTTTGCAATGCTGTGCATGCGCCTCGCCTCCAATGCAGATACTAGTATTGCTAAGAGATGAAACTCTGTCCCCCGTATCAGGCTGCGAGGCGAGGAGTAATTAGGGTGGCTGGATGGTTCAAGAGAGGTCCGGTAGAGATGAGAGTTTCTTGAGGTTTCCTGTCGACCTGAATCAGGTTATCTTATCACCGACTCAGCTACCTCCCATTGACTCGGTCACTTACCCCTTGTTTCCATTGCCACCCCCCTACCCCCTTCTCGTTCTCATTTCCTACGCCTTTCCTATGTATATATAGAGGTTCTTAGAGCTACATTCAATAGACAGAGTCATCATTCTTTTCTTACAATCGGTGCACGGACTACCGATCGACATTTCCTCTTGCACCACATCGCTATAAGCTAGTGATGTTCTAAATATCTCGTAGTTCATGGATTAACAATAAGTAATTTAAACAGGTTATTTCAACTGGTAATTGCTTATTCCTGGGAATTTTTGCCGGTGGTCGTCTTTAATGGCTGGGGTGAACGAGGAGGCAAAGAGCGCGTACCACGATTAACCCACATTCAATGTAAGTTCTTCAGCCTCAAATTCATCGTGTGAATTCAATTAATGCTCTATAGAGTCATGTGTAGCTACTAGATAACTCAAACTTATCGCATTTCCTGTCAAGGTGCACCTATCATCATGAATGAACGCGTATGATGCATTCTCTGGAGCCCTCGAAGATATACGTCGTCGATTCTCCCATGATACACCCCTTAACAATCGCCGCCTTACCACCTCTATCTTAACCTTTGTCGCTTTGTAGTGGTGCGCTCAGGAGACATGTGGGCATGAAGCCTCTGCGGTGGCCCCAGCCATGGCTGCTGCAGGGCAACCTGCATGCTAGCGAATATTTCCTGCCCGCAGCTGAGCTCAAATTTGAGTCCTTTCCTCGGATTTTCCTTGGGTTTTATTTACATGTCTCAAGTCCATCTCCCTGATCGGCTACATTTCACTATCTTTCTAATACTACATCACAGCTCCGGCAGCAAATCACACCCCGTGTCGAGCATTGGATAGAGAATCCCCTCTGCTAGTTTTTGGTGAACAATTACATCGTAAATGTGACTCGCAGTAGGGGATCGCCCCACCTCACAATCGCGGCATGAGAGCAACAGGCTCCAATGTCATATCTTCAATGAAATAACAGCTAATAATGACTCGAAAGGGTCACGGTTGAGCGTATCGGCCAGAACATCACAGCTGAGAAGCTTCATATTTGTTGACGGAAATGGTATATTCAGGCTCCCTGGAAAATTTCCAACTTCCTCTGGTCTTTCTTTCGGTCTAACTTTCCCCTCCTTTGCTCTCTAGGGCAGTGTGGTTTTGGATGATGCAAATAAGCGAGCATAAAATATCGCAATCGATAAGGATAAAAGCGTCCATGCAGAGCTTTCTACCCCAACTAGGTAGAATAGGACTCTACGGTTCTAGCAGAATTTAGCAGAATTTAGTAGATTTGGCAGAATTTGGCAGATATTACGGATATTACGGATATTGCAATAGGAACATATAAGGTGTTATGGGGTCCTTATCTACCTCTCCCCTAGCTATATAATAGCTAAATACTTAAAGAAAAATCCCCTATCTCTCTTGTAATTCTTCTCTGATGCCAATTCTTTAAATACTCTGTTTTCTTAAGAGTTTTTGTCGGGAATGAGGCAAGTTGCCGTCACGTGATGGCAAGTTGCCATCACGTGTCGCCGCGGCACTAGCGTGGCGAGGAGCCTTAAGTTCCTCGCCCTTCCTCATTCCAATCAAGAAGCTTTATCAACCAACATCACTGTAACCTACTCGAGTAGTCGTTATTGGTGAGTCACCCTGTGTGACCAACAGTTTTGGAATCTATCTATATTTTATCCTATAATACTATATAATGTCCTCTTAAAAAGACTCTTTCTAAGTTATCGCTTATTACTAAAATCAAGAGAATTTTAATTGCTATAAGTAAGAGCCGTAGCTAGCGCTTTTATTACTATTCTTAAGACTACTACTAAAGCGCAGTTATTAAATTTTTATATAGTGTCTTAGAGATAAAGTCCTTATACTTATCCTAACTTTTTAGTTAAAATATTATACTATTAAAATCCTCGGCAATTTTATTAAATTTATTAAGGTCTTAAGCTAAAGCTAGATTTTTATATAATAATATACTTCTAGGCGTAGAACTTCTATTCTAATATCTCTCCTAAAGCTCTTTAACGCTATTAAGTATAGGCTTATATTACTCCTTTTTTTTAAACCTACTTAATATATCTTATATAATGGGCTAGGTAAAGAATAAGTGTAGTAATATAAAGGGGCGAGCTGTCTATTTTATGATAATACTTATTAAAGGTATTTTAAGCATTTTTAATGCGTTTAGAGAACTCCTTATTAGATATATACTCTTTTTATTATATAATATTAGCTAAATTAAGAAATAAAGAAGGGAGATAAACTAACCTAGGATTTATTAAGGTATTTAATTATAATATCTATTATAAAGAGTATATTCTTAAGCGTTGCTTTATATCCTTAGTATTTTAGGGTTACCTAGTAGATTTTTTAAAGATTTTTTAATTATATAAAGAGCCTCCTAGTCCTTTAGACTAAGATAGTCCTTTTTAAGTATATTAAGGGCAGACTTTTTCTAAATTACTACGCTAAGTATAAGATACTAGCTATTCTATCTTATACAATTATTAAGTAGAATGCTTCTCCCTATAAGACTTTTAAACTCCCTTATATAACTAGCTAAGCTATAGGTATATATAGTAATATTATAAAGCTTTCTAAGTATACTAGGTTTCTAAAATATATTACTCTTCTTTTACTTCTCTTTTAGATTTAACTCTTTTCCTTTTACCTTATTTTCTTTATATAACTTAATATTATTAAGACTAATTAAGTTTTTAAAAAGGAAAGCCTATATAGTAAGGTTTTAAATATAACCTTATAGCGGATATGTTAGTAGATAGGATTTTATTTTATTTTCTCTTTCTAGAGAAGCTAGTTGCTGTGAGGTGATAAGCTCCGCACCACTTAGCTACACAAACCAAAAAGTAAGCGAGTGACTGGCTTGATGCCAGGCACGGCTGTGCGGAACAATATATATAGGCGAGGTGACGAATTACCTGACAGTTGCTTATTATATAATAGAGCTTATTATTTATAGTATAGTTATTAAATATAACAGCACTTAGCTTTTGCGTAATTCTATAGTCCTTAAGCACTAAAAGGAGAGTATTTTATTACTTATTTCTACTATAAGAGGCTACTATATAAAGGCTAAGGAGAGCGTTTATAAGCTTTTTCTAGCTATTAATAAAATAGCTACAAATTATAAGGAGAAGGTAAATATTTAAAAATGTCTAGATATTAATAAAGAGATAAATACTTATTAGTATAGACTGCAGCCTTTTTTATATAATATCCTTTTATAATAGCTATAAGTTATAAATCTTTTTACTAACTACTAAATAGGCTATAGTTATATGGCCGTCTACTTTAGGATTAATTAACTGTAAAAGGATATAGAACTTTAGCTACTTAACTATCCGAAATAGTAAGTTTTATATAATAATTAATATAATAAGGGCCTTACTAATAACCTTCTTTTTTAGCACCGCTTAAAGTACTTCTAAAGCTATATTTATATAATAATAAAGAAGAAGAAGGCGACTGAAATTTTATTTGGGGTATGCCAAGACTTATCGATAAGGTTTATCCAAAACCACACTGTGGACAGCTCGGCGGTGAATAAAGAAGGCGAATAGAGATAATTGGGAAGAATTAGAGCCTGCTAAGGTTTTAGGACAGCCCATGTCACGTGAAGGGTAAAGGAAATGCAGGTGGTCGCCATGTCATGGCAGTGGGCGGAGAAGCTTCCGCAAAACCTGTCATGGATATTTCAGCCCTGCGCTGCGCGAGAACGACTATTAACAGTGGCACCACCCAGAATTAACAAAGGCTTGAATACAGAGCAATAGAGTTAGGTAATCACACTGATCCGAGCAACATGTAGACACTTATATCTAGCAAAGCAACCTCAACCATTCCGTAGCAGCTGTCGCCCTGCGAAAAGTCTCTTCCAGCTCCTTGTACCGCATTCGGACTACATTTGATACAGATACAGACTCTCCGACATCCAGTCTGCCCGGTAGCTTTTGGGCAAAGGGCATAAGACTCTGAACGTTCTCGGTCTGGCACTGCTGGCGACTCACCTTTGGTTATCGTACAGGTTGTTCCACGAACGAGCATAATTTATCCAGGGCAGGACGAAGCGTTATCCCTAGTTTGTGTACGTATAGAACACTTTGTTGCTGGTAGTAGTGCTGGCGCAGGTCGTTTTGAGAGGATCTACTGGCGGTCTCGGTGAAGATAAGGTAGATCGGGTCTTAGCCCCAGCCATCTCACTCTGCGGTGGTGGTGGCGATAGATACTCGTGGGTTCGCGGGCACTGAGGCACTTCCCAAGAAGAGGACCGGTTACTTTGTGAGCACCTCCGGTAGCAAGGCTAGGGCCCTAATTGGCTCGGGAAGTAGAAGCGCGCCGGCATAGAGCGGAGACGGCATTGTCTAAGTGCGATGGTGAAAGCTGTGGGCAAAACGTCTTTCGCGTACAGTGCATGACCTGCATCCGGAGGTCTTCCCGCAGCATCAAATCAGGCGGGTGATGGGACCATGGGGACCTGTCCGACTCCCCTAACCTGCACTGACGCTCAACAACCGTTCAATTTTCTTTTGCCTCACGCCCTCGTCGCGCGCTTCTTTGCTGCATCCTCCAGGAAGCCCAACCGTGTGCGCCACCACCGACAACGCTGCTGCACTGCTGCGATATCGAGCTCCTAGGCTGCATCGAGAGTCCTTGCGTCGCCGCAGATGCGGCTGCTCTTTACTTCATTCTTTCCTCTGCTCACAATTCCTAGTTGAGTTTTTGCCTGTGAGCTTTTTTTTCGCTTCCACCCAGTCAAATCTCTTCCCTCGTTGTGCTCATGAGACCATTGCTGGACCGCCGAGCATACCACCATGGCTAGTAGCTTCGACTCGTCTGGTATAGGGCGAGGTTCTGCCTCGAGCCCTCCCGATAACAACCAGCGACGAGAGCGTGCAGCAATCGCTGCGCAGGCTTGTGAGATGTGCCGTTCAAGGAAATCTAAGTGTGACGAGCAGCGTCCAAAGTGTGGGTTATGTCAGCGCCTCAACGTTGAATGCAAGTACAGAGAGCCCCAGCCCACCAAGTAAGTTGGGAATGCTCGCCAGTTTTTCCAGAATCGGTTTGAAGGGTGCGGTACTTAAGGGAGACTTGGCTGACCGTCTTGCTAGGAAGGACAAGACCATGGTATTTATTCTCGATAGCATCAGCAGACTAGAGAATAAGATAGATATCATCGGAAGATCTGTCAATCCTGGTAGTGTAGCGTTCGAAACGCAACCTACGCTGTCTCCTACCAGCCAGCCGTCTTCCTCGACCAGTAAGGTTGTAGTGCCATCTCCGACAGATGTCCTACGAGGCTTGGACACTGGGCAGGCCTTGTTAGAGCCGTCCAGAGTCTACACACATCTCACAACGCCTCACAAGGTTCTCCTGTGGCCCGCAATATCCATGCATATGTCCACACTCAACATCAATGGTCTTGATGATCTCCGTTATATTCTGGAGGCAGGAACCCCATGGATGCTGCGCCATGAATTAGACAAACATCCCGAAGTGCTTCCTTGCGATAGCTTTCTTGAAAGTAAGCCAGCCTTGAGCATGGGATATAGCGATACCACGAAGAGAGTCTTGTTTACGGAGCTAACCGCAGAGGTGATGAGCAAGTATTCACATGCTTACTTCTCAACCTTCAACGGCCTCTTTCCAATCTTGGATAAGGAAGAGTTTGTGTCAGATGTTCTTCAGGTGGTAGCTCGGAACGGTTTCGGTGATGGTGATTTTCCTTCCATAATTGCCCTGCTCGTTTTCGCGTTAGGAAGTGTTGCTGAAGAGGGAACTTTTGGTCATCCCTTAATGCCTCAGAGTGGAATCCGTGGGGGAACCGCAGCAAGACCCCCAGGACTCCAGCTATTCAACGAAGCAAGGCGGCGGTTGGGGTTCATCATGACACAATGCAATGTGGAGAACATCCAGTGTCTTCTATTGGCCTCGTCAGTCTCCGTTCAAAGATCTCCTTGGATAAGCGTTTTTTGATTGATATCAATATCCAGCATTTACTATGAGGCATGCGCGCGACATCCGGTGACAAGCCTCCTCCATCTTCCATTGCCACTGCTGACTGTTGACTTTAGGATTTTTGGCGCTGTACTGTCAACGCAGCCACAGCTTGTCAAGTCCTTCTCCGATGGTTTGTTCTTGCCGTAAGTCTATCTTATACAGCTAATTTCTGGGGATAGTGAAGCCATAGAGTGGAATAGTCGAAAAGGAAATGCGATCAAAAGAGTATACTGGACATGTAACACGATCGAAAAGTACTCACCTCATCTTCCTACTATGAATAAACTCTAAAGCCACACGATTGACTCAATCACAGCTGGTACCACATCGATCTAGATCTCCCACGCACCGGAATATGTGATCACGAAGACGCAGTACCCCTACCCAGCGACAACTCCCTTACGATTGGTGCGGAGAATCAGCACAATCTAATGCATTTCTCGGCAATGATATCGCTCCGAAGATTGATTACCCGCATACATTCGGCAATCTTTGAAGGTGGGTAGGAGTTCGTTGCCGTTCGGGAGCGTTTCTAAAAACCCATCTTACCACGATATCTATATTAAGTTTTCTTTTTCGCGTACCTTGCCACGGAGTATACTCCGCAGTTACCGAGTTCGGTGATCGTACGGAATATACGCCGAACATTTATACTGATTTGTTCTCAGCTACTAACAATACGGCTGAATCCTCAGATGAACATGGCGGCCCTCCCACAACAGTAATCAACGAACTTGCGAGACAACTTGAGTCTTGGCGTGCTCTCCTTCCGGCTGCGCTGCAGTGGAGCGACGCTGACAGGTTCGCGTACCCGAGTGCAAACAGTCTATATACCCGTCGTCCGTCCATGCCCCTATTCACCGTAACCAAAGAGTCAATGCGAAATGAGCAGTCCTTCAGCGCCATCTTGGATATCCTCACAGCGCAGCTTCGCTCGAGATACTACTATGCCCGCTTCATGATCTACAGACCCTTCATATTCAAGGCCCTGCACTACTCAGAGCTCATGTCACCTGAGGATCGACAACTCGCCGGCCGCTGTCTGCAGAGCGCACTGCTATGGCCAATCGCAATGTCTACTTGCAAAGACCGCAAGAGGCTGGTTCCTGTTCTCTTCGCCTGGACACAAAACTTTCTCGGTGTGTTGCTGATATTGCGGATGATCACTGTCAATGATTGTATGGGCCAGATTGCTCGAGATTATCTTGATGCCAATGAGATCAAAGATACTGTGCTATTGTTGCTCAACTGGATGAGGGATATGAAGCAGGTCGATGGCATCGCAGAGTGGAGCTGGAATATCTTGGCAGCCATGTACAATGAAGTCCCTGGCGTTATGGAATGAAAAAGTGGACAAGCATCAAGTCTGGATAATTTTTTCGGAGCAAAACGATTGAAAGCGGCTCAAGAAAAGAGACGGAGTCTATTAATGCTTACCGACCGATCATATCTGACAAGTTTGACTGGTAAATGGATAGATGGCGAAAAGAAAGCATGAGCGAGCCTTGGATACGAGTTTTACAGGATGCTATATATTTCGACTTCGAAAAAATTGACCAAGAGCGGCTAATTTATTGGTTTCAACCGATTCTAGCCCCTTTCATTGTCTCTTTCTTCTTAATTCACCACGGCTTAGACGATCGATTGTATCGATAACGACGCATAGGACATCACGGCATATAATTGACGGTAAACCAGAGCATCACGGCTTATCGACGACGGCATTTCGGCATTACGTGGTCTGTTGTGATACCAAAGACGCTTTTTTTATTGCATTTGTGGCGAACGAAGGATGCGCAGTTCATGGGTTTGCTTAATAACATTGTTTAATTTAGGGGTGGTAATGAGGAGTGCCACCGTGGCCAACTCTGAGAAGCTCTGCGAAAGGTGGAGGTGCAGCTGTATGCAGCTGGGCTAAGTTGTACGTCACCTTAGAATTAAATATTGCTAAACCTGCCGTGTTATTTGCTTCTTTTCATGTGAATCATAGTGTAGTGGTTTGTCTGGGTGTTGTAACCTGAACCAAGATATGGAATGGCGAAGCGAAGAGTATATTAACGCATTTAAGGGCTATGTAGTCACAGACGTACAGCATGTTTTGTGAGTTACCTTAAATCGGACAGGATCCGGGCAGTAACTCTTGGCAGTAACTTTACTGCCCGAATCTTCTGCCAAGTTTCATTCTGCCGGTGCAAACTTAGTGGCTTAGAGCTTATTTTTTAGAGTCGTAGCTTAATTTAGCAGGGTCTACCCCTAGAGATACCTCTACGCCTCTACACCCTCCTGTCAATTCCGGTTGTTAGCGCAGCCATATCTACACGGCCTTACTTTCCCTCAAACAGCAAAAATATCAAAACTTCCCCTACAAAAAGGCCGTGCAGATGTGGCTGCGCTAACAACCGGAATTGATAGGAGGGTGTACACCTACGCCTCTACGCTTCCGCGCCTCTACGCCTCTACGCCTTTATATCTCCGAGTCTTTACGTCTTTATATCTGCGTCTGTCTTTACACCTCTCTACCTAACCCCCCATAAGACGTGTAAGAAACGCATAAGGAGACGCAAGGAGACACGGGTAGAGATACGGGTAGAGGCACGGGTAGAGACACGGGTAGAGACACGGGTAGAGCCATGAGTAGAGCCACGAGTAGAGCCACGAGTAGAGGGAGGAGCAGAGGGAGGATCAAAGAGAGAAGCAAAGAGAGAAGTAAAGGGGGCAGTCTAGATAGGAAAGTGGGTCGGTAGGGGTGGCTCTACTCGTGGCTCTACTCGCGGCTCTGCTCGTGGCTCTGCTCGTGGCTCTGCTCGTGGCTCTGCTCGCGGCCCTACCCGTGGCTCTGCTCGTCCTCTACTTGTGTCTCTGCTTGTGGCTTTGCTCGTGGCTCTACTGCCCGTGTCTCGCCCGTGCCTCTCTTATATAAAAAGGGAGACGCATAGAGAGAGACGCGTAGAGAGAGACGCGTAGAGAGAGAGAGACGCGTAGAGAGAGAGAGACGCGTAGGGGAAAACGCGTAAGCACAAGAAAGAGTAAAAATAGATGATAAAAGTACGTGCACCTTCGTTTAGTCATGCGGCAGCTTGCGGGGTATGCAGGGGGGAGTACAGAGGTAGCGGTAAAAAGTTCCTGGCCCCCCATTTTCGCGCTAGCCTTTGGTGGCTTAGTGTAGCGTATATTAGGCCTAGGCTAGACCTTACCAAGGCTTAGCGCGCATAGTGGGTCACCACGTATATAACTCTCTCCTTAATACCACGCTCTAGAGGCTTCCAAAATACATTTTATATGAATTGCCTATTACGAACAGTAAGATGTAAAATATATTTAGAAGCCTCTAGAGTGTGGTGTTAAGGAGAGAGTTATATAAGAGTATGGTGCAAAAAAGGTGCATAGAGGCGAAAAATTCGCTTATTTTTTAAGTCATTTTGCGTGCAGTTTCAATCACGCCTGCGTACAAAGTAGTCCCGAGGCTCAACACTACACCAAAACTCTATACAATCAATATTTTGTCGCCAATCCTTGACATTTAATAACTTCCTTGCACTTCTCCTGCATGCTCTTAATATGTTTAAGTGCCTAGTATGGATCTAGCTCGTCCCAAAGGTCCTAAACTACCTACTTAAGCTCCTTAAGCAACGTTGGAAAGGGCTCCATCTGTACAATCTGTGCCTTTATCCACAACTAGACCTTCTCAATAGGATTTAGATCTGGTGAGCTTGGAGGCCAATTGTTACTAATCCTTTAATACCAAGCCTTTTACAAACTGCCTTTGCTGCCCCCTTATAAACCAGCGCGCCGTCTTCCATAAATATAGTATCGGGTTCCATATCTTTAAGAAATGGGCCAACTACTACCTTTTTTAGGTTAGTAGAGGTTTAAAATAGCAGAGAATAAACACTTACTTCAAGGACCTGCTCTGCGTAATCTCTACTATTAATCCCTTTCTTACTATATCGTCTCTCTAAAAATATAAGCTTGGACTTCTACCCCCAACCAATCGCTCCCCATACCATAAAAGACGTCCTCCCTAAGCGAAATACTAATTGTATATAATCAGGATGAGTCTTCTTGCCGGTTCTTCTTATAATGTATAGCCTTCCTCGCTCGCCGGTAATAAAGCTGCATTCGTCTAACTATATCACTGTTGCCCACGCGTTAATTGTCTAATTAACGTGACGTTAGGCCCAATTAAGGCGCTTTTGTTGCTGTTTATCGCTAATAAAGGGACGTCGATAGGCTATACAGCGGTAGTAGCCGTGCCTTCGGAGTGCGCGGCTAAGGGTATACCGTAAGACTTTAAGATCTAGTTGCTTAATTAATCGTGCGTAAATCATGCGTCTGCCGTACCAGCCCTATTAAATTAGCCGTGTTACGTAGCGGACAGCTCGTTCCAAGAGCTTATAATTACATCCAGGTGCTTTATAGCGGCGATTACGTTTAGATGCAACGATGCAACTAACTACTAATTAAGATATTAACACGCCGTGCTTAGTATTCATCTTTTTAACGATTTAAGGTTGTGAAAGACCCGCATTGCTGTATAATCGGACCCGTACACGCGTAGGGGTCCTAAAATGGCTCTTTGGAGCCGGCCCACAGGCTAGGGAGCTCATTATCGCGTGTTAAAGCTTGAAGAAGTTAACGCGGTAGTAATATTTTTAGGCGGTCGTAGGTGGCAGTATACACAGTACGCAGGCATGATTAGTTTTACCGCAAAATGACTTAGAAAAAATAAGCGAATTTTTCGCCTCTATGCACCTTTTTTGCACCATACTCTTACGTGGTGACCCTACTATGCGCGCTAAGCCTCGGTAAAGTCTAGCCTAGGCCTAATATACGCCACACTAAGCCACCAAAGGCTAGCGTGAAAATGGGGGGCCAGGAACTTTTTACCGCTACCTCTGTATTGGTAAACATTGCATTTGTATGGCTTTTACTAGTAAAATAGGTGCCCGAGTAGTGCCTTGGCTACCCTTACCGCCTGCTAGGCCGCCGCTGATCAAAAGATTCGGGCAGTAAAGTTACTGCCAAGAGTTACTTCCCGGATCCTGTCCGAGCCTTTTCTTTTTTTTAGTTAGCAAGAGCGATCCTAATAACGAATAAAAGCGCTTAAATTAAGCGTAGAAGAGGTTAATATAATAATTAACAAGATATATAAGAGCTAAGAATTAGACGATATAGAAGCTAAAAGCCTAATTAAGCCCGAGCTCGTTACTACTTTGTTTCAGTTTAATAAAGGATAAAAGCTCGATAAATTTTTTAAGTCTAAGACCTAGATCTTTAGCAAAGTCCCTAATATTAAGGTAGAAGGCATTTCAAAACTCTAGGCACAATTTTTCCTTTAAGCTTAAGGGGTCGTTCGGTTGCAAAAGTGTCAGATTGAATCTGAACTGAAAGTCCGGCAGAATGAACGCGTTCCTTCCCGATTTAACACGCGTCTGTGGCTCTACGGGTTGCACGGACATATGCAATCTGAAGCCTTCAGATTCAAATGAGGAGCTCGAAGCTCCTTATTTGAACTAACGCCAAGACCTCAGTTCAGATTCTATATGCGGTAAAGTTGCCAACTTTTTAGTAACTTTTAGCGTGTTTTTTGGGCGGTCAGAGGAACATCAAAAATTTGTGGCTGACGTCAAGTTGAACTGGAATTCAACCGAACGGTCGCCTCAGAATCAGATTGGAGCTCCAGATCAGATCCATTCTAAAGCCCTCATTCTAATCTAAACTTGCAACCAAACGACCCCTAAGCCGCCTATACGGGTCTAGATACTATAGAAGGATCTCTACTAATTATTACCATCTATATTCTTTTAGACAAAATCCTTAATAGCGTTTTTAGCAACATCTAAGAATATATAGCTATAACGTTCGTTTTACTAGTAAAGCTACTAGGAAATACTAGCAAAACTATTTAATAGGATTGCTCTATAATACAGCTTATCTCATTTAGTACTATTAAAGGGAGACGTGGCTATTAAAAGTAAAGGCTAGACGAAGAAGAGTAGAGGGATAGATATTGTTAACTATACGCCCTTAGATATAGATAGTCTTTTAGCTTATAGTCCCAGTCCCTTCTTAGCCTAGAAACTAATACTTAGGTTAATTAATAGCAATTACAATCAATCCTTAAAGAGAAACGATCTGACCCTTAGGCTATATAGCAAAGTATATTATTAGCTAATAAAGAAAGAGATAGAAGATTGCCCTTACTAAAAAGAGCTAGTAAATAACTATAATATAACTTATAGGTAAATAGAGCTAGTTAGAAAGAAGGCCTAATTAACAAAGCTCGCTCTTTAGGTCTTAGAAATATACTCTATAGCTATTTCTTAATTTATTTTCCAATTTATTCTTAAATATTTAGAAATAATTAGTATTAAATAAGATTTTTCTACCGCGTATATAAGCGACCAAACTTCTACTTATCTTATATTCTATTTTATAAAAGTTAATATATAAACTATTTTACGCTAGTTATATCGCTATTATATATTATAGATTGTATTTTAACAAGTTTTGCCACGCTAAGAGATTTAAGAATCCTCTAAGTTTAGCGCTTATACTTTATATAAAATAGGTCTTTACTCTCTAAGTTAAACGCTCCTCTTTATACTTAGAACTATATAGTAAGTCTTTTATAGATATAGAGAAATAAAGCATTTAAAGTCGGGATTCTGGCCAAGAAGACTTCCTCTATAAATTGGCTAGTACTATAGTCGCCTATTAAGCCCCTAAAATTTAGGTGCGTATATACTATATTTTAGGGGACTCCCTAGCACTACTATAGTGGAGGCGGTAGAAATAACGGGGTCCCTATTTTTAGGCCCTATTTTAGGATTTTCTAATATTTAGGAGCTCCCGTTTCTAGTCCCTTAGAAAAAAAAGCGCGGCTAGTTATAGTACAAATCCTATTTAACCTCCCCCCCTACGTAATGGAATACCTTATATAATAGAACGAGTTCGAGGTACTTTAACTTTTAAGCAATATAGAACCTACACACAAATTAACATTCATATAATAAATAATTAAATAATAATCTATAACTACTCCTTAATGCTAGAAAGCTTTCGGATAGAATCCGGATAGTAACTCTTAGCAGTAACTTTACTATCTAAATCTTTTCCAAATTAGGCAGAAACTTAGGCGGTAAGGCAGCTAAGACACTACTTAAGCACCTATTTTACTAGTAAAAGCTATACAAATATAATGTTTACCTAATACCCCGGCACCTCCCGCGAGCCGCTACACAATTAAATAAAAACACGAATTTTATTAACGCTAAAATCAACATTGCGTTAACGCTAACGTTAATTAACCCTCTCTATAAATATACAGCTATGGCGCCCCAGGCTCTGCACTAAGTAGAACTAAATTCTTATTTAAAATAAATACTTTTACTACTACTATACCTTAAGCAAACTAACTAGTTAAATAGAAGGCCTATAAAAAGCTAAGAAACGAAGATACAATCGCGGCAATACAGGCAGCTATTTAATTAATCCCTTTTAAATACTTACTTAAACTAGAAGCTAGTAAGCACTATAATACTTACGACTTAGCAATATAGCGCTTTAATAACTACGCGTTCTCCTAAGGCCGTAAGCTTTATATAAGTAGTAGCTAGGTTATATAGCGAGTCTATATAAGATATAGAGCTTATAGTAAAGAGACTTATAATAATTGGAAGCTTATAGAGGAGGACCTCTAGTAAAAGGACGAGGGAGGTAGATATCTTAGGCGGCTAAATAAGAAGATTTTAAAGAAGAGCTGTCCCTATTAAGTTTCCGCTTATAAGAACGTAGTTAATAGAGCTATTACCTAGCTTATAAAGATTAATAACGATATATATACCTACGCGGCTATACTAAATCCTCTTACTTTCCTAAAGTATAAGAACCGTTAGTTAGATTATATAGTAAGTATAGCAAAGGCTTTTAATTACTAAGCTGCTAATATATCTACAGGAGAGATACGGCGACTTCTATCCTCCAATAAGTTGCCACTAGTTAATAGTTGTGACTACTAAAATATAGAAGAATAGGTTTATTAAGGTATATAGAAGGCAGGTATAATAAAGCAGGAGCGATTTAAGGAGCTATATTTAGCTCTTTAATAAGCCGGCTTCTATATACGCTCGCGTATCTATACCAAAGTTAATTTTAAATTAGGTAAGCTTATTACCTAAAGAGCCTCCGTTAGCTCCTCTCCTAATAATATAAATAGTGCGGCATTTTCTAGAATAGCTAAGCTACTAATTAGTACTATAGGCCCACCAAATACAATAGTTTAATTAAATAGCTATATAGCTTAGAGTGCCTAGATATTAAAGCGTTTAGAATATTAATTTACTTTCCTACTACTAACTAAATACTGACTTACTATTCCCCCTTATCACGGGACTTACACGCTCTCATGTCCCTGCGCGTTTTGACGTTCTTGACCTATGCTTACGTTCGTCCCAAGACACCTACGCACGTTCCCCTATAACCCCTATTTATACCCGACCTAGCACACAAAGAATCTTCTTCTTTATCCAAATGTCTTTATATTAACTACGCATAGTTACGCGTATGTAGCCTTCTTTAATTACTACCCTGTTTAGTATATTGTATTCTAGCTCGTGCCTACTTCCGTAACACTATATTTAGATCCCTTTTCAACGTACCTAGCGGGCCTATAGGCTACTAGTCGCGGAGTATGCCTTTCTACGCCTATGGGGTAGATACAGGAGCTACTAGCTGCGGGTAGACTAGGACGCTGGGGTTCTAAACTAGTACGACAAGACACCACGCCAATACGCCTGTGGAATCACGACCTGCCAACAAGACATCGCGCCAATACGCCTGCGACCTCAATGGCTTACATCCTACTGCTATTACAAATAGGCACGTTACTGCCCCTCGGTTTAACCTAATGGCTTACATCCTACTACTATATAAATATAAACACGAACACGGAAGCTAGTACCTTACTACTATCCTACTAACCTACACGTATTGCCCTACGTACCGACAAGACCTCACGCCACTACGCCTGCGAAACAAACCTAATAACCCATTGTGCCGATAAGCCTACAACCTGACCCAAACACGACTAGGTAGAGCCTCGCTCCCTAGACCCCTAAACCCGTCGCTTATATCGTACTGCTACCTAAACCAACAAGCCTCGTGCCAACACGCCTACGAGATGCCCCGTTGCTAGCACCATACTGCTACCACATAAACTAATAAGCTCCGTGCTAATTCGCCTACGGAACCTAAACACGTCGCTAGCACCATACTGCTACCCAAATCTAATAAGATCCTGTGCCGATATGCCTACGGAACCTACGCTGGCACTATACTACCACTAATAAGAACCTGCCTATAATATAAATATTATACCGCACTAATAAGAACCTGCTAAGAATATGCCTTACCACGACTACGAATACCGTACTAACCGTACTATACTACCGTTTAGGCCGATAAATACTGCCTAAAACGCCTATTTTAGACCAAAAATTAGGGTAATTTTTTAGGGGGACCTGGAGTATAGGAAGGGAAGGCCGTAGAGCTACTAGAAGCGAGAAAGGGACTATATAAGCTTTAGCAATATATCTCCAAGCGGCGAGGACAGGAGTGTAGCTAGCGACAGAAGCTAGGCTATACTTTAGGCCTAATAAGTTAGTGGCCTAACAATTAAATATAGAAGGACTAAACTAGAGGAGCCTATGCAATAGAGGACGTAGAAGGGCGGAGAAGGCTAACGAATTTTTTTTTCCTATATTAGGTTTTTTTTTCTGGTATATATAATACGACACGCCTCATAGGAGCTTAGAAGTAAGGGGGGGGTACTATTACGGGACTCACACGCTCTTACGTCCCTGCGCGTTTTAACGTTCTTAACCCGTGCTTACATTCGTCCCGAGACACCTACGCACGTTCCCCTATAACCCCTATTTATACCCAACCTAGCATATAAAGAATCTTCTTCTTTATCTAAATGTCTTTATATTAACCACGCATAGTTACGCGTACGTAGCCTTCTTTAATTACTACCCTATTTAGTATATTGTATTCTAGCTCATGCCTACTTCTATAACACCCCTAGGTAACTATACCTTTTAAGTCCTCGTCTAAATTACCTTTTTAACTCTACAGTAGATTGCTTTTATATATTAATTTATTTCTAGCTTCTATATCTATATTAATATAATATTCTTAATAAACCAGCTCTATATACCGCTATTAACCGTAATAACTATAATAAATACTAGCAAGACAGTTCTAATTATATACTTACTCATTTTATCTAAGGCTAAATAGGTATTTAAAGAAATATATAACTTTATAAACAAGTTTATATTTTATAATATACCTAGCCTAAACGTCTATATTAGTAATTAGGGAGCTAGCTTTATATTAGCTATAGAGAAGCTTATAAAGAAGGACATCTAAATATAACTTTATAAGTAGTACGTTACTAAAAATATTAAGACTATATTAGTTAATAGTAGTGGTTATACTAAGGAGAAGCGGAAGCCTTTAGAAGAGTTAATATAGAAGTATATTAAGTTAGAGAATCCTATTAAACTTAAAGCTAATTATACTATATTTATATATCAACTTAACTAGCTAAAGGCTTTTAAAGTTAAAGAATACTGGCGCCTAAAGGAAGCCTACTTTAATAGAGTATACACGCGCCGCTACTATAATCTTAGTACTAATACCTTATAGCGAGGGGAGTTAATTTACCTAGGGATAAAAGTAAGGCTGTATAAAGAGCTTAAATTATTAGAAGTCGCTACTTGGATTAAGTTAATAATTAATAAAAAGTTTAAAGAGTATAAGATGCTAAAGTATAAGGATTATAGGGAGTCTATAAGGGGATCTTGTAAACAGGGGGCTATAAGGACACGATTAGAACAGGATAGATTGGTAAGAGAGACGAATCCTTAAGGAGGTAAGACCTCTGGGATCATGGAGACTATATACTACAGGTATATGCCTCCAGCACGTAACCGGCAACTATCTAAGGGGCGTCCAAAGGTTGTCCTAAGGGCAACCCAAGGTGTCCGCAATAATATCCCTTATATTACCTCCCCCCTTCTTATAGTCAGCCCCTAATCGCCATTACCTTATAGTAGGGAGATTATAAGGGCTCGTTCTGGAAGAGGTTTAGAGAGATGTTGGAGAGGTATTAGTATGCTGCTGTATATCATCTATCTATCTAACCCCTGCTTTAAACTCCTAAAAAACCTTAATAAGGAAAAAACATAACTAGAGAAAAGACGCAAGAATTGCTAGGAGACCTATTAAAAGCCTACCGGAAGCATACTGGTAACTACCTAGGCTAATATAGGGATTTTTATACAACTCTGCTTTTAAGCCTTTATACCGGTCTGTAATTAATTATAAGTATTATAGGCAATTTAGTATTCCAGTATAGTTCCATAGAACCTTTGGTATAGAATTTAACGTACGGAGCCTTGGCTTACCGTTGTCTTTAACTACTAAAATGTGGTCTATAATCTTTTCTTATAATCCTTTTCTTATGATCCCCTACGTCACTAACGCATTACTCCCGTATTTGCCCTTAGGTTATTAGATACGGTTAAGGTATTAATTAATTAGTTAAAGAGACTTATCTCTTAAGATTTGGTGCATGTGGTTTTAAATCTAGTAGTCCTATGCTATATATTTAGCGTAGCTCTACTATCTAGCAAATAGGGACATTTCGCGATAGCAATTATAGCTATTATGCAATTATCAAGAACGTCTATAACGTTATTCTTTAATACTATAGTATTGTTTTAGGCCTAATTTAACCCATATACGTCTTTAATTTAACGTCTTAATTACCTTCCCCCGGCCGCGTAGTCAGTTTTTATAAGGAGGTAATAGTTAAATAACTTATACACATATTTCCTTCCTTCTAAATAGCGCTATTGTAACGGAGTTATATCGGCAAGGTTACGGCTATTCACTAGAAGGGTATTAAAAGGTAAAGTATAAAGACACCTTGCTTATTAAGCTGCTCCTTTTCTTAAATACTTTACTTCTCGCTATTAACCATCGTCTAATTTTAGACGTATCTTCGATATATTATTAAGATTTTCTTCTTTTTTATTAATAATTTAATATGCCTCTTTATTCTCCTGCTAACTACTCTTTTAAGCAAATTCCATAGCGTATCCTAGCCCTGCCTTTACATATAGAACCCTAACCCCTACTGACCCGCAACTAATGCTAGTCCTACCTAAATAATTTTGCCTACACGTCTTCGAAAGACTAGAAATCTAATAATAGGATTCTAAAGGCTTATAACAAGACGCACTGCGTTAGATCCAATACCTTTAGTCCTTATAATCAATACATACGTACTAAGAGCGGCAGTTATGTTAAGGTGAGTTTTTCTATCCTTAATAGATTTCCATTGCTAACTTTAAGCTTCAATAATAGCCTAGGCCTAAGTGGCGATGTTCCTTCAATGTTCTTAACTACTACATCGCCTGGGCTCTCTCTCATTCCAGCGCAAATGCTAAACAACTTAGCTAAATTCAAGACTATGCCATAGCTATCTACACTGCCTATAATTCCTAGCAAGCTAGCTAGTAACGCCTAATACAAGAGTAAGGTTAATATACTAAGGATAGGGTAAGAGATAGGGGTAATAAGAAGAAGGTTGCCGTCTACTATAGGAAGGAGTTCGCGCATACGCGTTAAGTTTCAAAAGAGTATAATATAATGCAGTATTAAGTAGGTTACCCTTTAGGTACCTAGCGAATAGGTAACTAACGGTTGCCATAGCAAGGTCTCAGTGGTTCTGGACTATGCCAGCCAGCTAATGTCTCTATTCATTCTAGGCTTAAGCGTATCTTTATTAACTATAAGCTTACACTACAAAAGCTTCGTTAGTATTAGTTTAGACCTAATATTAATATTAAGCGTTTAAGAGTCTCTGCTCTAGCTACACCTTATTATCCTGCCCCTATTTTTATACCTACTTATACGCCTACTAAGGCATCTAGATCCCATTCTTGTTAGCCATCACTTAGTGGCCTAATAGATACTAATCCTACTCCTAATAATAATGGGGCGTAGTAGCTTTTCAGATTGGGCATTTATGGTTTAGACTTTTAGGATTCGTTCTTATATATAGTAGCAATTAAGGACCTCAATTAGGTGCTTAGGAAGGCCTTAGAAGGCTTTTAGGAAGGGCTTAGAAGCCCTAGAAATAATGTTCCTAGTATAGATTAATAAATGGAAATGCAATTCTAGCAAAATGCCCTATTAACTCTATGCTATATACGTAAAAAGGCTAAGGACCCGTCCTGCCTTAGGCTATATAGCCCTAATCCTTATAATTTTCAGAGCTTGTCCGTTTTATATCCAATTTAACCTATTTACTCTTTTCGCGAGCTTTCTTTATAGGTCGTAATAACACCGTATTATTAGAGCGCTTTCTGCAATTTATAGATTATAAACCTTGGTCCCAATATTCTTTTAGAATATCTTTATAATAATTAAGGTGATTCTCTAGTTCCTATATAAAGTCCTTAACGGGCCAGCCTAGCCATTTAACTTCAAATTAAAGCTTGTTCTTAATAGACTTATAGCGTAGTATAGCTTTAACCTCATACCGCTCGCCCACTACCTTAGGGTGTTTAATTGGGCCTAAACGGAAGTTCTTTTCCGGCGGTAGTCTATGCTATAGCTCTAGTAGGTTTATATAAAACACTAGATACACACGGGCTATAGATAGGGGTAGCTAGAGACGATAGGCTAGCTTACTAATTCGTTCCTTAACTTAGAAGGGACCTAGGTATCTTATATTAAGCTTCTTTAATAGTTAACGGGTTTTAATATTTATTAAACGTAATAGAACCTTATCGCCTACTCTAAAATGCTTATCTTAGTGCTTACGGTTATACTAAAGTCTCTATTGCTCTTAGATATCTTATAGGCTCTGCTTTGTATACTTCCATTACTCCTCCTATTCTTAGAGGTATCCTTATACTCTCCAATAGATGTCCTTAGACTTTCTAGTAGGATCCCATAACTAATCATACGGCCTTAGCTAGTAATTATTAGGTATACTATTAAACCTAAATAGTTAGACGCTATAAGCAATCTGGATTAGTGTATACTTATACAATATATATTACTTTAAATTATAAGCGTACTCTGCGTACGGAAGTAGCTCGTACCAGTTATCTTACTAGTAGTTTAAATATATCTATAGGTAAGACTCCAGTTCCTAGTTCTAGCATTCCATTTACCCATCCATCTATAGGTGGAAAGCTATACTATAATAGTAGTCTATCTTTAAATAGAAGCATAGATCTGACCAGTACTAGCTTATAAAGACGCTGCCCCTATTAGTGATAATAGAGTGCGGCTAATCTACTTTAAGAAAGCATTTCTTTTTAATTAGGTTGGCAAGCTCTTATGCGTTAATTGTCTTATTAATAGGAAGGTATTAAACGTACTTTAAAAACCTATTAATAAGTATAAGAACCGAATTGTATATTCGTCCTTAGCTATCTTTAAATAGCGGGAGATCCGTAATAAAGTCTATAGCGTAATATTGCTATAGCTTACTAGCGGGGGGAACTAATTTAAGTAGACCCTATGGCTTGTGCCTGCGGATCTTATATACTTAATACTTCTCATAATAGCTAATATACTCCTTTACTTCCTAATTAAGCCTTAGCTAATAGTATTTACGCTAAAGTAATTCTACTATCTTTGCTTAACTATAGTGGCCGCCTAGAGGATTATTATAATTCTTTATAAGAATCTTCTATCGTAGATTTGCTTCTTATAGCACCTAAACCTTACCACCTCTATACAGTAGGCCTATCGGGTCTAGTTCCCAATAGTAGCGCCTAGTAGCTTCCTTTCCATTACGTTTCCAGTTTACTTCCATATTAAGAATGGCATAGGAAGCGTCCCTCCGTTATACCTTATGGATGAGATCCGTTAACCCTTTAGATAATTCCTGGGTAAAAGCTATTTTATCCTATACTACTCTAAGTATAAGACTAGATAGTACTATAGATCTTACAACTCTTTAATACGCGTATATTAAAAAGGCCGCTATAAGGTTAAAGTCCTTTAGTTATTATAGGGCTCTAAGTTCTAATTGCTCTATAGCTTTGCTATTAGTTTAAGGGGATAGCTTAGTAATTAAGAATAGTATATTACTAGGTTCCAAGAATGTATTAGGAACATCCTATCCAGATATATTCGGACCCTTATCGGCAACGGACCGGGTACCAGCTAGAACGTCAGTAGAAACTAATAGGGCTTATACTGCCTGAGACTCGGTATATAGAGCTGTAGGTACTTAAGCATCCTACACCTAGAGCTTATTCTATAATATAGGGAGTAAGATATCTATTATCTATTTTCCTTCTCCCGTTTTAAAGCCTTTAGCATAGTCTAGCCGTCATAACGGTCTATTAGTAGGGTTATTTTCCCCTAGCTTATATTTAATCTTAAAATTAAATCGCGCGAGCTCCTCTGCCTATCTAGCTTATTAAGGTATAAGCTCCTTTATAGTTATAAAGTAGTATAAATTATAGTGATCTAAGAGTACACAAGTGGTATGGCTCGCGTGCTTAAGGTAATATCGCCACTATTTAAAGTAGTCAACTATAGCTAGCAGTTCCTTGTTATGGGTATAATACCTAACTTTAGGTCCCTGGAATTTTCTACTATAAAATGCTACTAGTCTTTAATGGAGCTAGGTAGCGTCCGGATGCCTATTAGGTTATAGTAGGATACCAATAAGGGCAAAATTTAATATATTAGTGATTATTATTAATAGCTAATTTAGGTTGAATTTCTGGTCTATGTTCGATGAATCATAAATCACTACGGAAAATCCGATCGATTATGCGGTACCATTATAGAGAATTACGCAATATAAAATGGTTACGGAATCCCCTTATAATTGGCGTTATAATGCATACGATAATCTATTATAGAAATAGATGAATTTTTCTATTTCTTAAATTATGTTCATTGTGCAAGGCGCTTTCCACGATGCCTTGCAAAATCTAATTAATCCCGGAGATGCCGGTTTCGCAAATTTCATACAGAAATATGATTTCAATCCAAATCGAACCCAATATTAATAATTGCTCGGATAATCCGACAATCCAATATTGGATCATAATCCATATCCTGCTAAAATGCCCTCACCGGCCCTCGATGCTCTTCGATGATCCTACAAATTCACAAGGATCCGAAAACGGTAATAGATATCCGCGAAATAGGGATAATTGATGAATTCTGCAATGATATGGATAGGCCTGATATAAATACCTTCGAAAGAAATTGGATTGGATCCTCATTTTTTCCGAAAATTTCCCCATTCTTCTTTAATTTTTTCCCTGATTTAATTTTATTAGTATTACGGTACCAATACCGGGGCCTTTCCAAAATCCTCCGGAAAATCCTTATAGCGCATTTCAAATGCCTAACGAAAATAATGACAGCCGTAAAGTTGGAT